>NC_083442.1:6384005-6684005 GCF_020745735.1 Hemiscyllium ocellatum
GAGAGGGGAGGGAGTGGGAGGAATGGGGGAAGGAGATGGAGGAAGGAGAGTGGGGAAAGGAGGGAGGGAACGGGGGAAGGAGAGTTGGGGAAGGAGACTCGAGGGAATGGAGAGGGGGAGATGTGAGTGGAAGAGGGAAAGAAGAGGGGGAGAAGGGAATGGGGGAAGGGGGAAAGGAAGGCGGAAAGGGAGTGGGGAAAGAGAGGGGGAAAGGAGACAGGGAAGGGGGAAGGGGGGGACGAAGGATACTGTGGGAAGGAGTTTAGGGAGAGAACAAGGGGCAGGAGAGAGGGCAGTAAGAGAGGGGGTGGAGAGATGGTAAGGATGGGGGAAGGAGGAGAGGGGAAGAAAAGGGGGAAAGGAGAAGGGTATCAGAGAAATTTGCCCAATAGATTAGAGATCTCAAAACACAATTGACAAACAGTTTATTGCAAACGATATGGCTGGAGAGAAAACAGACCAGCTGACGCAGAACTGACAGTCTGTACATTTAGATCAGAATTTCTCTTCCAAAGCTGAGGCTGAGACCAGTTTTATAGTATTGCTGCACACTGGCACTGATTAAGAAATAGGAAACTACAATGTATTGGGAATGGAGTCATCTAGTTCCAGGGATGTGAATGGGAAAACAGTTTTTGGGTGAATGTCCTGTTCCTTCACACAATGTAACATCCTGACAGTATCGACGGTTCCATTCCTCTTCACAGGTGGGTTGTTAATATCTCTTCTGAAGTAGTGAGGTGTTTCCATTGCCGGTTCCTGGAGGGTGTCCTTGCTGGTGTCTCTCTGTCTGACCTGCTCCTTGTATGGCTTGTAGTATTGCTGGGTTGTGAAACTGCCTTAGGGCTTTGAGATAACTGTGGTGCTGTGTCATGTCCGTGGGAGCAGAAAGCCTAATCCCTTGTATGTGTGCTGTCTGATTCGGCTGATGAGCTGCTCGGGAATTCAGGGTGTTCTGGTACAGTTTGGCCAATTTTGCTTTTGTGGGCCTACCGTGGGTTAGCAAATCTTTTCCCACATTGATTTGTCCTGATGCAAAATGTATCCAACTGTTGGTGGTTGCTGATTTGTTCAGACCCAAAATGTTTCCACCTGTCTGTGGTTACTGATTTGTACTGACCAAAATGTTTCTAATGTCGTGGGTTACTGACTTGCACTGTCCAGAAATGTTTTGAAATGTCAGTGCTTACTGATTGGTACTGACTTGTAATTTTTACCCTTTTTGGTGGTTACAGATTTGTACGGACCCAAAATGTTTCTAAGTGTCAGATATTACTGATTTGCACTGCCCAAAAGTTTGTTGAAGTGTCAGTGTTTCCTGATATGCACCCAACCAGAAAGTTTTCCATGTGTCAGTGGTTACTGATTTGCACAGACCCAAACATTCTCTCAGTGTTGGTGGTTACTGATTTGCACTGACCCAATATTTTCTAAGTGTGGATGGTTACTGATTTGCACTGTCCCAAAATTTTTTAAACATCAGTGCTTACCATTTGTACTGACCCGTAATGTTTCCACCTGTCGGTGGTTAATGATTTGTACTGACCCAAAATTACTCAGTGTCACTGCTTACTGATTTGTATGACTGAAATTCATCCAAATCTCAGTGGTCACTGATTTGCACTGACCCGAACATTTTCTAGGTGTGGTTGGTTACCAATTTATAGTGACTATAACTTTTCCACTTGTTGGTGATTACTGATTTGTACTGCCCAAAAATTTCCAAGTGTGGATGGTTATGGATTTGCACTGACGCAGTTTGTTTGAAATGTCAGTGCGTACCGATTTGTACTGACCCAAACTTCATCCAACTGTCGGTGGTTAGTGATTTGTACTGACCCAAACTCTTTTCCATGGGTCAGTGGTTACTGACTTGCACTGACTGAAAACTTTCCCAGTGTCTGTGGTTAGTGATCTATACTGACCCCAATTTTTTCGAAATGTGGATGGTGACTGATTTTACTGAACCAGAATGTTTTGAAATGTCAGTGCTTACGATTTGTCCTGACCCTAAGTTTTCCAACTGTCGGTAGTTACTGATTTGCACTGACCTAAAATCTTTTCACGTCTCAGAGTGTTCTGATTTGCACTGACTCGAAGATTTTTTCCATGTGTCAGTGGTTCCCGATTTGCACTGACCCGAACATTTTCTCGGTGTCGGTGGTGACTGATTTTTACTGAGCACAAATTTTGCTCAGTGTGGACGGTGACTGATTTGCACTGTCCCAAAATGTTTTGAAATGTCAGTGTTTACCGATTTGTATGACCTGTAAGTTTTTTCACCTGTCGGTGGTTACTGATTTGCACTGACACAATTTTTTCCAATTGTAGGTGGTTATTGATTTCTACTGATGAAATTATTCTCTGTGTCAGTGATTACTGATTTTGCACTGTCCTGAAGTTTGTTGAAGTGTCAGAGTTTCCTGATTTGCACCGACCAGAATTTTCTTTTCCCATGTATCAGTGGTTACTGATTGTATGACCCCAAATTATTCTCAGTTTTGGTGGTTACTGATTTCAACTGACCTGACCACTTTCTAGTGTGGATGGTGACTGATTTGTACTGTCCCAAATTCTTTTGAAATGTCAGTGCTCACCGATTTGTACTGACTTGTATTTTTCCAACTGTCTGTGGTTACTGGTTTGAACTGACCCTTAGGTTTTCCAACTGTCGGTGGTTATTGATTTCTATTGACCTGAAATTATTCTCTGTGTCAGTGATTACTGATTTGCACTGCCCTGAGGTTTGTTGAAGTGTCAGAGTTTCCTGATTTGCACAGACCAGAATTTTGTTTCCATGTATCAGTGGTTACTGATTGTACTGACCCCAAATTATTTTCTGTGTCAGTGGTTACTGATTTTCACTGACTCAAAATTGTTTGAAGTGTCAGTGATTACTGATTTGAATTGACCAAAATTTTTCCAATCTGTCAGTGTTTCCTGATTTGCACCGACCAGAATTTTTTTTCCATGTATCATGGTTACTGTTTTACTGTCCCAAAGTATTCTCAGTTTTGGTGGTTACTGATTTCTACTGAGCCGAAACGTTTCTAAGTATGGATAGTTACTGATTTGCACTGTCCCAAATTCTTTTGAAATGTCAGTGCTCACCGATTTGTACTGACCCGTAATTTTTCCACATTTTGGTGATGACTGATTTGTACCCACTCAATAGTTTTAAAGTGTCATGGCTTACTGATTTGAACTGACCCTAAAGTTTTCAAACAGACAGTGTTTCCTAATTTGCACCGACCAGAATTTTTTCCATGCATCAGTGGTTATTCATTTATACTGACCCCAAATTATTCTCTGTGTCGGTGGTTTCTGATTTGAACTGACCTATATGTTTCCAACAGACGGTGTACCCCTAATTTGCACCGACCAGAATTTTTTCCATGCATCAGTGGTTATTGATTTGTACTGACCCCAAATTATTCTCTGTGTCGGTGGTTTCTGATTTTCACTGACCCTAATTTCTTTCCAGCTGTCAGTGGTTACTGATTTTCACTGACTAGAAATTGTTTGAAGTTTCAGTGATTACTGACTTGAACTGACCCTCAATTTTTCCAACTGTCAGTGTTTCCTGACATGCACGGACCAGAATTTTTTACATGTACCAGTGGTTACTGATTTGTACTGACCCCAAATTATTCTCTGTGTCGGTGAATACTGATTTGCACTGCTCTGAAGTTTGTCAAAGTGTCAGTATTCCCTGATTTGCACCAACCAGAATATTTTTTCCTGTACCAGTATTTA
Source organism: Hemiscyllium ocellatum (assembly GCF_020745735.1). NCBI lineage: Eukaryota > Metazoa > Chordata > Chondrichthyes > Orectolobiformes > Hemiscylliidae > Hemiscyllium > Hemiscyllium ocellatum. The sequence goes on from NC_083442.1 coordinate 6,387,762, forward strand.
CTGATTTTTACTGAGCACAAATCTTGCTAAGCGCAAATGATGACTGATTTGTGCTGTCCCAAAATTTTTAAAAATGTCAGTGCTTACCGATTTGTACTGAACCGAAAGTTTACCACCTGTCAGTGGTTACTGATTTGTACTGACCCCTATTATTCTTTGCGTCGGTGGTTACTGATTTTCATTGAATATATTTTTTTTCCATCTGTCAGTGGTTACTAACTTTCACTGACTAGAAATTGTTTGAAGTGGCAGTGATTCCTGATTTGAATTGACCCTAAATGTTTACCACTGCCAGTGTTTCCTGATTTGCAGCGACCAGAATTTTTTTTCCATTTATCATTGGTTACTGATTTGTACTGTCCCAAAGTATTCTCAGTTTTGGTGATTACTGATTTCTACTGACCCGAACACTTTCTAAGTATGGATTGTTACTGATTTGTACTGTCCGAAATTCTTTTGAAATGTCATTGCTCACCGATTTGTACTGACCCGTTAATTTTTCCACATTTTGGTGATTACTGATTTGTACCGACCCAATATTTTACAAAGTGCCAGGGCTTACTGATTTGAACTGACCATAAAGTTTTCCAACAGACAGTGTTTCCTAATTTGCACCGACCAGAAATTTTTTCCATGTATCAGTGGTTACTGATTTGCACTGACCCAAATTATTCTCTGTGTCGGTGGTTTCTGATTTTCACTGACTCTAATTTCTTTCCAACTGTCAGTGGTTACTGATTTTCACTGACTAGAAATTGTTTGAAGTGTCAGTGATTACTGATTTTAATTGACCCTAAATGTTTCCAACCATCAGTGTATCCTGATTTGCATCGACCAGAATTTTTTCCAAGTACTGCACTGACCCAAACATTTTCTCAGTGTCGGTGGTGACTGATTTTTTACTGACCACAAATTTTGCTTAGCGCAGATGGTGACTGATTTGCACAGTCGCAAAACATTTTTAAAAACCAGTGCTTACGATTTGTACAGACCCTAAATTTTTCCAACTGTCGGTGGTTATTGATTTCTACTGACCTGAAATTATTCCAAGTATCGGTAATTACTGATTTGCACTGCCCTGAAATTTGTCGCTGTGTCAGTGTTTCATGATTTGCACCAACCAGATTTTTTTTTCCATGTATCAGTGGTTACTGATTTGTACTGACCCAAATTATTTTCTGTGTCATCAGTTACTGGTTTCTACTGACCTGAACACTTTCTAAGTATGGATTGTTCCTGATTTGTACTATCCCAAATTCTTTTGAAATGTCAGTGCTCACTGATTTGTACTGACCGTGATTTTTCCACATTTTGTTGATGAATGATTTGTACGCACCCAATATTTTTCAAAGAGTTAGTGCTTACTGATTTGTTCTGACCTAAATTTTTCCAACTGTCGCTGGTTACTGATTTGTAACTGACCAACAGTTCTACTAAGTGTGGATGGTTACTGATTTGTACTGACCCCTATTATTCTCTGCGTCGGTGGTTACTGATTTTCATTGAAACTATTTTTTTCCAACTCTCAGTGGTTACTGACTTTCACTGACTAGAAATTGTTTGAAGTGTCAGTGATTACTGATTTTAATTGACCCTAAACTTTTCCAACTGTCAGTGTTTCCTGATTTGCAGCAACCAGAATTTTTTTCCATGTACCAGTGGTTACTGATGAGCACTGACCCAAACATTTTCTCAGTGTCGGTGGTTACTGATTTTTAATGAGCACAAATTTTGATATGAGCGGATGGTGACTGATTTGCACTGTCCCAATTTTTTCTTAAATGTCAGTGCTTACTGATTTGCACTGACCCTAAATTTTTCCAACTGTAGGTGGTTATTGATTTCTACTGACCTGAAATTATTCTCTGTGCCAGTGATTACTGATTTGCACTGCCCTGAAGTTTGTCAAAGTGTCAGTGATTACTGATTTGCACCGACGAGAACTTTTTTTCCAGGTATCAGTAGAATCTGTGGATATCAACAAACACATCGACCTAGACCCCATATACCGGCCACTGCAGCAGACAGCAACTGACAACCGGTAGCGGCAGAGACAAACCACTATAAATGTCAGAGGAAACAGCACAGAAGCGCTTCACAGGAGGCTCCCAAGCACTGAGGATGTCACCCAGAATGGGGACGAAATGTTTGCAACAAAAACTCCCAGCTCGGCAAACAGAACCACAACAATGTTTTTCCATGTATCATTGGTTAATGATTTGTACTGTCCCAAAGTATTCTCAGTTTTGGTCATTACTGATTTCTACTGACCCGAACACTTTCTAAGTGTGGATGGTTTTTGATTTGCACTGTCACAAATTCTTTTGAAATGTCAGTGCTCACTGATTTGTACTGACCCGTAATTTTTCCACATTTTGGTGATTACTGATTTGTACCCATCCAATATTTTACAAAGTTCCAGGGCTTACTGATTTGGACTGACGCTAAATTTTTCCAACAGTCAGTGTTTCCTAATTTGCACCAACCAGAATTTTTCGAATGTATCAGTGGTTACTGATTTGTCCTGACCCCAAATTATTCTCTGTGTCGGTGGTTACTGATTTTCACTGACCCTAATTTCTTTCCAACTGTCAGTGGTTATTGATTTTCACTGACTAGAAATTGTTTGAAGTGTCAGTGATTACTGACTTGAATTGACCCTCAATTTTTTCAACTGTCAGTGTTTCCTGATTTGCACAGACCAAATTTTTTTTCCATGCACCAGTGGTTACTGATGTGCGCTGACCCGAACATTTTCTCAGTGACGGTGGTTACGGATTTTTACTGAGCACAAATTTTGATATGAGCGGACGGTGACTGATTTGCACTGTCCCAATTTTTTTTTAAATGTCAATGCTTGCTGATTTGTACCGACCCAAAATTTGTCAACCTGTCGGTGGTTACAGATTCGTACTGACCTGAAATTATTCTCTGTGTCAGTGATTGCTGATGAGCACTGTCCTGAAGTTTGTTGAAGTGTAAGAGTTTCCTGATTTGCACCCACCAGAATTTTTTTTCCATGTATCAGTGGTTACTAATTTGTACTGACCCCAAATTATTCTCAGTTTTGGTGGTTACTGATTTCCACTGAACTGAACCATTTCTAAGTGTGGATGGTTACTGATTTGTACTGACCCAAATTCTTTTGAAATGTCAGTGCTCACTGATTTGGACTGACCTGTAAATTCTCTAACTGTCAGGAGTTACTGATTTGAACTGACCCTAAATTTTTCCACTTGACAGTGGTTATTGATTTCTACTGACCTGAAATTATTCTATATGTTGGTGGTTACTGATTTGCACTGCCCTGAAGTTTGACAAAGTGTCAGAGTTTCCTGATTTGCACCGACCAGAATTTCCTTCCATGTATCAGTGGTTACTGATTTGCACTGACCCCAAATTATTCTGAGTTTTGGTGGTTACTGATTTCTACTGACCCGAACCTTTACGAAGTGTGGATGGTGACTGATTTGCACTGTCGCAAATCCCTTTCGAAATGTCAGTGATTTGAACTGACCTGTAATTTTTTCAACCATCTGTGGTTATTGATTTGCACTGACCTGAAATGTTTCTTTCTGTCACTGGTTCTTAAATCAAGCACTGAGTTGAAATTTTTCAAACTTTCACTGGTTACTGATTTGCACTGCCCTGAAGTTCATCGAAGTGTCAGTGTTTCCTGATTTGCACCGACCAGAATTATTTCCATGTACCAGTGGTTACTGATTTGTACTGACCCCAAATTATTCTCTGTGTCAGTGGTTACTGATTTGAATTCACCTGAAAATTTCCCAACTGTCAGTGTTTCCTGATTTGCAACAACCAGATTTTTTTTTCCCATGCACCAGAGGTTACTGATTTGTACTGACCCCAAATTATTCTCTGTGTCAGTGGTTACTGATTTTCACTAACCCTATTTTTTTTCCAACTGTCAGTGGTTACTGATTTGTACTGACCCCAAATTATTTTCAGTTTTGGTGGTTACTGATTTGTACTGACCCATAATATTTCCAAATGTTGGCGGTTACTGATTTGTACTGACCCAAACTTTTTCCACCGTTTGTGGTTCCAGATTTGTACTGACTGGAAATTTTTCAAACTGTCACTGGTTACTGAGTTGCACTGCCCCAAAGTTTGTCAAAGTGTCAGTGTTTCCTGAGTTGCACCGACCAGAATATTTTTCCATGTACCAGTTGTTACTGATGTGCACTGACCTGAACTATTTCTCAGTGTCACTGATTACAGATTTTTACGGAGCACAAATTTTGATGTGCACGGATGGTGACTGATTTGCACTGTCCCAAATTTATTTTTTTGAAATCTCAGCGCTTACCGCTTTGTACTGACCCACAATTTTTCCAACCATCTGTGGTTATTGATTTGAACTGACCCTAAATGTTTCCAACTGTCGGTGGTTATTAATTTCTACTGACCTGAAATTATTCTCTATGTTGGTGGTTACTGATTTACACTGAACTGAAGTTTGTCGAAGTGTCAGTGTTTCCTGATTTGTACCGACCAGAACTTTTTTTCTATGTATCAGCGGTTACTGATTTGTACTGACCCCAATTTATTCTCAGTTTTGGTGTTTACTGATTTGTACTGACCCGAACCTTTTCTAAGTGTGGATGGTGACTGATTTGCACTGACCCAAATTCTTTTGAAATGTCACTGCTCACCGATTTGAATTGACTCATAATTTTTCCACCTCTCAGTGGTTACTGATTTGTACTGACCCAAATGTTTCTTGCTGTCACTGGTTCCTGATTTATACTGAACTGAAATTGTTCAAACTCTCAGTGGTTACTGATTTGTACTGCCCCAAGGTTTGGCGAAGTGTCAGTGATTTGCACCAAACAGAATTTTTTTCCATGTACTAGTATTTACTGACTTGCACTGACCCGAACATTTTCTCAGTGTCGGTGGTGACTGATTTTTACTGAACACAAGTCTTGCTCACCGCAGATGGTGACTGATTTACATGTCCCAAGTTCTTTTGAATTGTCAGTGCTTACCGATTTGTACTGACCTGTAATTTTCTACCGGTGGTTAGTGATTTGTACTCCTCCAATATTTTTCAAAGTGTTAGTGCTTACTGATTTGGACTGACCCTAAATTTTTCCATCTGTCGGTGGTTACTGATTCGTAACTGACTCTCAGTTTGTTGAAGTGTGGATGGTGACTAATCTGTACTGACACGAAATCTTTTGAAATGTCAATGCTCACCAATTTGAACTGACCCTTAATTTCTTGAAATGTCGGTAGTTACTGATTTTCACTGACTAGATATTTATCAAAGTGTCCGTGGTTACTGAGTTGTACTGACTCAAACTTCATCCAACTGTTGGTAGTTTACTGATTTGCAATGCCACAAACTTTTTCCAAATGTCTGCGGTTACTGATTTGTACTGAACCCAATATTTTTCTTCGTATGGATGGTTATTGATTTGCACTGACCCGATTTTTTTCTTACTGTCACTGGTTCCTGATTTATACTGACTGCAAATTTTTCAAACTGTCAGTGGTTACTGATTTGCACTGCCCCAAAGTCTTTCGAAGAGTCAGTGTTTCTACCAGAATGTTTTCCCATAAATCACTGGTTACTGATTTGTACTGACCACAATTTTTCTCAGTGTGGATGGTTACTGATTTGAACTGTCCCAAAAGCTTTTAAAATGTCTGTGCTTACCAATTTGTACTGACTCGAAATTCATCCAACTGTCGGTGGTTACTGATTAAGAGTCATAGAGTCATAGACACGTACAGTATGGAAACAAACCCTTCGGTCCAATGTGTCCATGCCGACCAGATATCCCAACCCAATCTAGTCCCACCTATCAGCACCCGGCCCTTATCCCTCCAAACCCTTCCTATTCATATACCCATCCAAATGCCTTTTAAATGTTGAAATTATACCAGCCTCCACCACATCCTCTGGCAGCTCATTCCATACACGTACCACCCTTTGTGTGAAAACTTTGTCCCTTCGGTCTCTTTTATATCTTTCCCCTCTCACCCTAAACCTATGCCTTCTAGTTCTGGATTCCCTAAACCCAGGGAAAAGACTTTGTCTATTTATCTTATCCATGCTCCTCATAATTTTGTAAACCTCCATCAGGTCACCCCTCTGCCTCTGATAGTCCAGGGAAAACAGCCCCAGCCTGTTCAGCCTCTCCCTGTAGCTCAAAACTTCCAAGCCTGGCAACATCCTTGCGAATCTTTTCTGAAACCTTTCAAGTTTCACAACATCTTTCCGATAGAAAGGAAACCAGAATTGCACACCATATTCCAACAGTGGCCTGACCAATGTCCTGTACAGCTGCAACATAACCTCCCAACTACTGTATTCAGTACTCTGAACAAGAAAGGAAAGCATACCAAACGCCTTCTTCACTATCCTATCTACCTGCGACTCCACTTTCAAGGAGCTATGAACCTGAACTCCAAGGTCTCTTTGTTCAGCAACACTCCCTCGAACCTTACCATTAAGTGTATAAGTCCTGCTAAGATTTGTTTTCCCAAAATGCAGTACCTCGCTTTTATCTAAATTAAACTCCATCTGCCACTTCCCAGCCCATTGGCCCATCTGATCCAGATCCTGTTGTACTCTGAGGTAACCATCTTTGCTGTTCACTACACCTCACATTTTGGTGTCATCCGAAAACTTACTAACTGTACTTGTTATGCTCGCATCATTTATGTAAATAACAAAAGTAGAGGACCCAGCACCGATCCTAGTGGCACTCCACTGGTCACAGGTCTCCAGTCTGAAAAGCATTCCTCCACCACCACCCTCTGTCTTCTACCTTTGAGCCAGTTCTGTATCCAAATGGCTAGTTGTCCCTATATTCCATGAGATCTAACCTTGCTAATCAGTATCCTATAGGGAACCATGTCGAAGGCCTTACTGAAGTTGGTTTAGATCACATCTACTGCTCTACCCTCATCTATCATCTTTGTTACTTCTTCAAAAAACTCAATCAAGTTTGTGAGACATGATTTCCCACACACAAAGCCATGTTGACTATCTCTAATACGTCCTTGCCTTTCCAAATACATGTACATCCTGTCCCTGAGGCTTCTCTCCAACAACTTGCCCACCACTGACGTCAGGCTCACTGGTCTATAGTTCCCTGGCTTGTCCTTACCACCTTTCTTAAACAGTGGCACCACGTTTGCCAACCTCCAGTCTTCCGGCACCTCACCTGTGACTATCGATGATACAAAAGTCACAGCAAGAGGCCCAGCAATCATTTCTCTAGCTTCCCACTGAGTTCCAGGGTACACCTGATCAGGTCCTAGGGATTTATCCACCTTTATGCGTTTCAAGGCATCCAGCACTTCCTCCTAATATAGACATTTTTCAAGGTGTCAGCATCTATTTCCCTACAGTCTATATCTTCCATATCCTTTTACAAAGTAAATACTGATGCAAAATATATGTTTAGTATCTCCCCCATTTTCTGTGGCTTCACACAAAGGCTGCCTTGTTGATCTTTGAGGGGCCCTATTCTCTCCCTAGTTATCCTTTTGTCCTTAAAGTATCTGTAAAAATCTTTTGGATTCTCCTTAATTCTATTTGCCAAAACTACCTCATGTCCCCTTTTTGTCCTCCTGATTTCCCTCTTAAGTATATTCCTACTGCCTTTGTACTCTTCTAAGGATTCACTCTATCAATCCTGTCTATACCCTACATATGCTTCCTTCTTTTTCTTAACCAAACCTTGAATTCCTTTAGTCATTCAGCATTCCCTATACCTACCAGCCTTTCCTTTCACCCTAACAGGAATATACTTTCTCTGGATCTTATTATCTCATTTCTGAAGGCTTCCCATTTTCTAGCCATTCCTTGACCTGTGAACATGTGCCCCTAATCAGCTTTTGAAAATTCTTGCCTAATACTGTCAAAATTGGCCTTTCTCCAATTTAGAACTTCAACTTTTAGATCTGGTCTACTCTTTTTCATTACTATTTTAAATCTAATAGAATTATGGTCGCTAGCCCCAAAGTGCTCCCCGACGGACACCTCAGTCACCTGCCCTGCCTTATTTCCCAAGAGGAAGTCAAGATTTGCACCTTCTATATCTAGGAGGTTCATCCACAGACTGAATCAGAAAATGTTCTTGTGCACACTTAACAAATTCCTCTCCATCTAAACCCCTAACACTATGGCAATCCCAGCCTATGTCTGGAAAATTAAAATCCCTGCTAAAATTGTACAAGACATTGGTTCGGCCACATTTAGAATACTGTGTACAGTTCTGGTCTCCACATTCCCAAAAGAATGTGGACGCTTTGGAGAGGGTACAGAGAAGGTTTACAAGGATGTTGCCTGGTATGGAAGGTGCTAACTATGAAGAGTGGTTGAGTAGGTTAGGTTTGTTTTTATTAGAGAAAGGGAGTTTAAGGGGGGGGGCCGTGATTGAGGTTTATGAAATCATGAAGGGTATGGACAGGGTGGATGGAGATAAGCTTTTTCCAGGGTGAAGGATTCAATAACGACAGGTCAGGCTTTCAAGGTGAGAGGTGGAAAGTTTAAGGGAGATACACATGGCAAGTACTTCACACAGAGGGTGGTGGGCATTTGGAACGTGTTGCCAGCAGAGGTGGTAGAAGCAGGCACAGTAGATACATTTAAGATAGATGCATGAGTAGGTGGGGAGCAGAAGGATACAGATGCTTAGGAATTGGGCGACAGATTTAGACAGTAGATTTGGATTGGCTCAGGCCTGGAGGGCAGAGGGGCCTGTTCCTGAGCTGTACATTGTCTTTCTTTTTTTTCTTTAACACAGTCCCATAATCCTAACCATGTGCTGAGTTCTTCTGCCTTCCATGTTCGGCCCCTTGCATGGGAATAAATGCAGTTTAATTTATTAGTCCTACCATGTCCCTGCCTGCCCTGACTGACTCACTTCTGTACGTAACTGTCCCAGTCTCAGATTGATATCGTTCCTCACTATCTCCCTGTGTCCCACCCCCTTACTAGTTTAAATCCACCCGAGCAGCTCTAGCAAATCTCCCTGCCAGTACATTAGACCCCTTCTAATTTAGGTGCAATCCATCCTTCTTGTACAGGTCACTTCTACCTCGAAGGAGATTCCAATGATCCAAAATAGTGAATACTTCTCCCATACACCTGTCCCACAACAGGAGAGGGAGATTAAAGGAGAGTAGGGGTATGGGGGTATGGAGGGGCGGAGGGAAGCAGGGGGGAAATGAGAGGTGGGGAAGGAGGGGACGGGAAGGAGATGTGGGGAGGGGAGGAAGAGGGGTGGAAGGAGAAGGGGTATGAGGGGGGGAAGAGGGGTGCAGGAGTGGTAGAATGAGGGATGGGCAGGTAGTGGGGTAAGGAGACATGGGGGAGGGAGGGGTGAAGGAGAGGGGGAGGAGTGGGGTGAATGAGTGGGGGAACGAGGGGGGAGGAGGGGAGAAGGAGAGGGGGAGGAGAGAGGGAGAAGGAGAGGGGGAGGAGTGGGGTGAATGAGTGGGGGAGTGGGGGAGGCAAGGGGGAGGAGAGAGTGTTGAGGAGAGGAGAGAGGAGAGGGGGAAAGGAGAGGATGGAAGGGGGGAATGAGGAGAGGTGGAGAAGTGGGGAACAGAAAGGAGATATGGGAAGGTTGGGGAGGAGGGGTGGAGGAGAGGGGGAAATGATGGAGGCGAGGAAGGAGAGGAGGGGGAGTATGCGGGGTGAAGGAGAGATTCGGGGAGGAGAGGGGGAAGGAGAGGAAATGGGGAGGGGGAAAGTGAAGGGAAAGGAGAGAGGGAAAGGGGAAGAAGACGGTGAAGGGAGAAGGCGAGGTGGGGGAAGGAGAGTTGGGGAAGTGTGGGAGGATAGGTGGAAGGAGAGGGGCGAAGGGGGAAATGAGAGGTGGGTAAGGAGAGGGGACAAGGAGCGTGTAGAAGGAGAGTGGTGGGAAGGGGGAGTAGGGTTAGAAGGAAAGTAGGGAAAGGGGAGGGGGTTGAAGGAAAGGGGAGGAGAGAGGGAGGAAGGAGAGTGGGGAGAGGGTGGGAAGAGATGGTGGAAGGAGAGTTGGGAGAGGAGGGTGGGAGGAGGGGGCGGAGGTGAGGGTAGCAGGAGGGGCAGAGGAGAGGGGGAAGGAAGGGGTGAAAGGGCAGGGAGAGGAAGGACGGGAAGTGGTGGGGGGAAGTGGGAAAGACTTAGGGTGGAAGGAGGGGGGAAGGGGTTGAATGAGGGGGGAAACATGGTGAAGGAGAGGGGGAGGAGACGGCAGAGTGGGGGGGAAGCGATTAGCAGGGAAGGAGAGGGGGAAAGTAAGGGGGATGGAGGGGAGAAGCAGAGAGAGAGGAGTGGGGGATGGAGGGGGAGGAGAGGGATGGAAGCAGAGGGATGGAAGGAGAGGGATGGAGAGGCTGGCAGGAGGGGAGGGGAATGAAGTGGGGAAGGAGAGGAGGGGGAAAGAGGGGGTGAAGGAGGGGAAGGAGAGGGTGGAGGGGGCAGAGGTGGGGAGGAGAGCGGGGAAGGAGAGGGGGAATGGGGGGATGGGAGAAGGAGCCAGTTCTGTATCCAAATGTCTAGTTGTCCCGATATTCCATGAGATCTACGTTTACTGCCTCATTCCCCTGTAACTCCCCTGCCTTTGGCTAAATTTGTGACCCCAACCCACAATTGCCCACCCCTCCTGGAATATTACAGCCCCACCCACTTTCACCTCTTTCCCCATTTTAATTGCCCATCTGCTGCTTAATTTACCCCCCCACACCACACTGTGCCCTCTATCCATACTTCCCCATCTCTGTATAAAAGCCCCCACTGTGACTCCATTGTGTACAATTCCCCACCCTCCTTCACCACCCCCACCCCTCACTGTGTCACAGGCCCTGGGCTGGAGGGGATGGGGGGCACGGGGAGTGTGTGCAGAGAATCACCAGCCATTCAACTGGGTGTGTCTTCATGCACAGCAAGATCCCAGGTTTCCCCACCCCCTCACTAAGAAAGGGGCTTTATTTCCCATCACCCAACAGTTTGGACAACAACAGGAGACCTAATGCACAGCAAGATCCCTTGCTGTGTTAATGACATGTGCAACCCCACCACATGGCACTGAGTCCAAATCTCCCTCAGGGACAGGAGGACAGGGAGGGTGGAGGGTGTGCACTTCCCCAGTTTCCTCATTCCCCCTCCACTTGACCCCAGCCCCAACCTTCCAGCTCAGCCCCGCCCCCATGACCTGTCCCACCTGCCAATCTTCCTTCCCTCCAATCCGCTCCACCCTCCTGTGGCTGCTGATTCCTCCTCCCGGCCGCCAGAGGGAGCTGCTCTGCCTCTCCTCAGGGCCCTGATCTGAGTCACCTGTTGCCTCCTTCCGCTTCCTCCTTGTCAATCCTGCCCCCGTGCGGGCGGCCGTGCTGGTGTGACATCACCGCGCAGCCCCTTGCGCCTTTGCGTCACTCAGGCCATTGTGACGCTATCAGTGAGTGTAACCATCTGTAACACAGTCTGTGTCCCATCAGCTGATTCCCAGCTTTTACAGATGGAATGGCCATGAGAAAGTGCAACAGTGGCGGGATGTCCCTCAGACCATTGTCAGGGAAGAGGGGAATCTGTTTAAAATCTCATGGTCATTTGTACAATTAACAGACTGGGACAACGGATCCATGTAATCACTGGGTGTCCGTCTGTGAAATGGATTGATGATGATGGAGAGTAGTTGTGTTCTCCATATTTAGGTGGAATAAACTTGCAGTGCAGCTTGCTCAGCACCACAGCCACAAACATCCCCTGTCTCCAGCACCGACACTCAGTAGCAGCAGTGTGTACCATAGACAAGATGTACTGGAGAAATTCCCCAAGGTTCCTTCCAGAGCAGCTTCCAGACCCACGGCACTATCATGTGGAACACTGAACACAGCAGATACACGGGAATACCACCAGTTGGCAATTCCTCATCAAGTCACTCCCCACCCTGGCTTGGAAAAACATCTCAGTCCCACAAGTGCCATTGATTGGAAATCCTGGAACTCCCTCCCTTACATCATTGTGGGTTTATCTGCACCAAATGAATGGCAGCAGTTCAAGGCGATAACTCACCGTCACCTTCACCAGAGCAATTATATCTGAGTAATCCGTGGTGACCCAGCGGCAATGACCCAAACACATTAATGAATCACAAAATAAAGCTCAGTATTTGGGATCCGTGTGCTCCAGGGCTGAGTATCTGAATAAATTGCGTCTATATTCTAGAAAGCTGAAAGGCGATTTCATTTGAATGTATCAGATTGTGATAGTAAATGCTGAGAAATTAATCCTGTGAGTCTGGGAATCTGAAACACAATAACGCAGTCTCAAGAATTGCTCGAAAAACTCAGCAGATCAGGCAGCATCTGTGCAGAGAAATCAGCATTAATGTTCCTGCATCCGCAGTTCATTCGGGTTTGATTGCCACCCTCTCAGGGTAAGGGGCAGGTTATTTGGGACTGAGATGGGGAGACAGCGCTTCACTCTAAGGCCACTGTGTCTTTAATATTCTCTCTCCCTGAGGATTGTGGACGCTCCCTCACTGAGTACATTTCAGATTGGAATAGACAGATTGCTGGGGTCTCAGGGAGTCAGGGGATATGGGGAGTGGGTAGGAAACCGGATTTGAAATCTCAAACCAGCTCTGATTGGATTGTCTGCCAGAACAGACTGAACAGTTTAAACAGGCTGTCAAATATCCTCCTGCTCACATTTTCTGACCTCTTAGACGTTTACTGAACCAACTCCCAATCCCTTGAGATGTGTTTCCATGAAACCGTTTATCATTAAATCTCTGCAGCCTCCACCCTATTACAAACCATCTCATTCTTTCTTCAGCGTTACCCCTATTCCAATTGCTCAGAAATCATTACTTTTCTAACTTCCTTCCGCTGTGCTGAATCCCCCCACCCTCATATCACCCAGGTTAACCTTTCCCTTCTCCCTATAGATGCAGCCTGGCCTTATCAGATTTCTCAGCATGACCTGTGTTTACTTCAGAGGGAATGACACCTCCCTGTTCCTGTTTCTGTGAGAGGATATATTCCCCAATCCGAGTCCTTGATATTCCGTTTGTTCCAAGAGAAAAGAGGGATGATATTAAAAATAAAATATCTGATCCCAAATGAAATCCATGAGGAAATGGCATGTTGCAGTGGGATCTGTAAGGGCAGGAATTCCATCCCCCCCTCCCCCTGTTGTTATTGGGTATGATGTTCCTGACCCACCAATACACAGATCTGACTGAATTTACAAACAACCCCTCTCCATCCATTTCATTCAGAATAAGGTCAATAACAGGATGGATTAAAACACAATACAAACTGTGGTGAATGCTGCATGTAGGGAGCCATGTTACTGTAGAGTTTTTACAGCATGAGATCAGGCTTATCGGCCCATCATTAAAACGCTAGTCTAACCAGCTGGACTCAATCTCTAAACCTCTCCAATTCCCCAGATCCCTGTCTGATTGAATACTCTGTGTGTGGAGTTTGCACATTCTCCCCGTGTCTGCGTGGGTTTCCTCTGGATGCTCTGGTTTCTTCCCACAGTCCAAAGATGTGCAGGTTAGGGTGGTTGGCCATGCTAAATTGCCCATAGTGTCCAGGCACGTGTAGGTTACGGGGATTCGCCATGGGAAATGCGGGGTTACAGGGAGAGCGTAGAGGGGTGTGTCTGAATGATGGGCCGAATGGCCAGTTTCCACACTGTAGGGATTCTCTGATTCTATGCTCCTTCCCATCTGTCTCTATGGATGAGGGAGACTATCACTTGACCCAATATTCCCTTCGGTGGCTCAACGTTTGCTTTGTTTCCAACAAAGAGCTGCAGACGCTGCAGATCTGAGAGACAGCACAGAAATTGCTGGGGAAACTCAGCAGGTCTGGCAGCATCTGTGGGGAGGGAAACTTTCGGATCCAGGGATTATTCTTCAGAACTGAAGGCTTCTGATTCTGGTGCTGTCAGACCTGCTGAGCTTCTCTAGCAATTTTTTGTTTGGATTTCAGCCCCAATCCAGTTGGTGATGATCACAGCCTTGTTAAGTGTGTTTGGGAACGGGGAGGGAGCTGCTAGCAGGGTGATGGTGGGATAGTGGGGAGCATAGCTGCCTTCCAAGCAGTTGACTCGGGTCTGATTCCTGGCCATAGCAGTGATGTGGTTTGTAAAAAGGTTTTTAAAGGTAAGGCATTGGGATAAATCGAGGAAATAAATCTTTCATTCTGTGGTAAAACGGATCTGTCAGATTGCTCCTTGCTTTTCCTGGCGATGGTTTCTGTGAATTGCAGTGTGGAACCGGGCAGCATTGCTCAGCATCTCGGAAGCTTTCCCCTCTGCTGCTTCCCATTTCTTCTTGAAATATTAGTTGCAGCACAAGGATGGGTTTGTTCTGTTCGAAAAGTGAGAGACTGCTCCCGTCAGGAACCTGAAATAATTACAGAAGCCGCTGGAAACACTGAACAGGTCCAACAGCTTCTGTAGTGTTGGGGAGGGAGGATTAATGTGTCAAATCTACACAAGGATAAAATAAACTCCAGCCTCAAAACAGTCAGAGTTCCGAAGTTTTACAAACATCCATATAACATTATTCTGAGCCATTAATTCCCCTTAAACCCGTCCAATGTGGAATAGCATCTTTCTGATTCTCACTTTGAGAGATGTCCCTCAGTGAGCTCCTCCACCATTCTTTCCATTTCACTGGGGACCCACTATCCACAGTCTCCAATCAAATGACCTGAACTCAGACACACAGAGATCTTAAAGAGTGACACAATGCAGATAGGAAGTTTATTTCATTTCTCTTTCTGAGTCCAATCTTCACTCAGTGAGACAGAGTCAGGTATTCAAGGCTCAAACAAGAGCTGAATTCTGCTTCTGGTGATTGTCTTCATTCAGTGAGAAGGAGGGCCGTAGGCCGGAAGGAGCTCATCATTGTGGTTCGGGTTGTCTGCTCAGTCTGCAGCATTGCAGGCCGTGGGAGCAGGGCAGTGGGAAAGGGACCACGTGTGGACTGCAATAGGACTTTCGACACATTGTTCCAGGCCAGTTACAGAGCTCCAGGAATTCTGAATGAGGATCTGAAAAATGCAGTGATTGAAGGAGAAGGATCAGGAAAACAGGATAAAGCTGATGAGATCAGCAGGATTTCTCGGTCTAACGCTGTGCCATACTTTATTTTCTGCTTCATAAATCTACAACCCGGAGCTAAACCCACTCAGAGCAATCTAAGCTCAGAAACAAATCATCCAAAGTTTGTGAAAAGATTTGTAGCTCGGGTGGTCTTTGTTGTGGTTCTGTTCGCCGAGCTGGGAATTTGTGTTGCAGACATTTTGTCCCCTGTCTAGGTGACATCCTCAGTGCTTGGGAGCCTCCTGTGAAGCACTTCTGTGATGTTTCCTCCAGAATTTATAGTGGTTTGTCTCTGCCATTTCCAGTTGTCAGTTCCAGCTGTCTGCTGCAGTGGCCGGTATATTGGGTCCAGGTCGATGTGTTTGTTGATAGAATCTGTAGATGAGTGCCATGCCTCTAGGAATTCCCTGGCTGTTCTCTGTTTGGCTTGTCCTATAATAGCAATGTTGTCCCAGTCAAACTCATGTTGCTTGACATCTGCGTGAGTGGCTACTAAGGATAGCTGGTCGTGTCGTTTCGTGGCTAGTTAGTGTTCATGGATATGGATCATTAGCTGTCTTCCTGTTTGTCTTATGTAGTGTTTTGTGCAGTCCTTGCATGGGAATTTGTACACTGCTATGAGTCCTAGTGGTCGTAGTAATATGGCTGTCAGTTCAGAAATGTTCTTGATGTATGGTAACGTGGCTAGTCCTTTGGGTTGTGGCATGTCCTCATTCCATTGTCTTTCCCTTAGGCATCTGTTGATGAAATTGCGGGGGTATCCGTTTTTGGCGAATACATTGTAGAGGTGTTCTTCTTCTTTTTGCAGTTCTGGTGTACTGCAGTGTGTTCTGGCCCTTTTGTAGTGTCTTGATGTAACTACTTTTGTGTGTGTTGGGGTGGTTGCTTTCGTAGTTCAGGACTTGGTCTGTGTGTGTGGCTTTTTATTTCCTACACCCACCCAGATGCCTTTTAAATGCTGTAATTGTACCAGCCTCCACTACTTCCTCTGGCAGCTCATGCCCACAGTGCCCTCTGAGTGAAAAATGTTCCCCTTCGGTCCCTTTTATGTTTCCCCTCTCAACTTTAACATATGCCATCTGCTTCTAGACTCCTCCATCACAGGGAAATCACCTTGCCTTTTTACCCTTTTGAGGCCCTTCATGATTTTGGGAACCTCTATTACGTTACCCCTCAGCCTCTGATGCTCCAGGGATAATAGCCTCAACCTATACAGTCTTAACCTCCAGCACAAACCTTCTAACCTTGGCAACATCCATGTAAATCTTTTCTGAACCCTTTAAAGTTTGACAACACATTTCTGATAGGAGGGAGTCCAGAATTGCACATTATATACCAAAAGTGGCCGAACCAATACTGCAACATGATCTCCCAACTCCTTTACACAATTAACTGAGCAATAAAGACAAAAGTGCTAAATGCCTTCTTCATTATCCTATCGAAATGTTAGTCCATCTTCAACGATCTATGAAGGTGCAGTTCAGGTCTATTTGATTAGCAACACCCCAGTACCTTGTCCATTCAGTGAATAAGTCCTGCTCTTTTTTGTGTTTCCAAAATACAGCTCCTCAGACTTGTCTAAATTAATCTCCATCTGCCACTCCTCAGCCCATTGGCCCATCTGATAAAGATCCTGTTGTAATCTGAGATAATCATCTTCACTGTCCTCCACACCTCCAATTTTACTGTCATCTGCAAACTTACTAACCATTTGTCCTATGGTCACATCCAAATCATTTATATAAATGACAAAACAACAGTGGACCCAGCACCGATCCTTGTGGCACACCGCCTCCAGTCTGAAAAGCAACCCTCCCCCACCACCCTCTGTCTTAAACCGTCAATAAAAAGAAATGTTGCAAGCATCAGTTAACTGGAGATTCAGATCAGTGCATCACTAAATGAAAAAAAAGCAGGGCATCATTAATTGGAGAATTCATGCAGGTGCCATTAAATTTGAAATGGGAGAACTGGGGCAGGATAACACTCTATGGGAGAATTGGTGCAGGATTGGGAAATGGGAGAAATAGCCATAAATAGAGTCTTACAATCACAGAGATTTACAACACCCAAACAGTCTAACTTGTCCATGCCACAATTTAAGAATTCTGACAGTGTTCCACTAAATCATTGCAAGGAACGACTTACTGAGAGAATAGGAGAAGGGCTTATCAAAATGTGAGAAATGTAACAGGGCATCAGTTAATGGGAGATTTGGTGCAGTGTAACACTAAATAGGAGAATTCGGGCAGGACAATACTGGATGGGAGATTTAGAGTTTGACATCCCTAAATTGTTCGAGGACATCAGTCAGTATGAGGATTGGTGTAAGGCAACACTGAATGGAGAACCTGTTCAGGACTTCAGTAATTGGGGAAAGTGGTGCTCAGCAACACTGAATTGGACAATTGGTTTGGGAACATCAGTAAAAGAGAGACCTGGTACAGGATGCTGATAACTTCGAGAATTGGAGCAAATGGGAGGACACGGGCAGTGAATCTGTAAATAGGACAAACGTTGCAAAGGATTAGTGGTGGAGATTCAATAGAGTGTACCACGAAATGGGGGAGTTGGCGCTGTTCACCACTAAAGGGAAGATATGTGTAGGATCGGTAATTTGGAGATTTCATGCTAGGATCGCAAGATTAGAGAATTCTGGCAGTGGACGACTAAATGGGAGACTTGTTGCAGGGAAATACTGAATGGAAGAACTGGTGCACAGTGGAGCTCAATTAGAGAATGGGTGCATGGCACCAGGAAATGGGAGAATTCGAGTAGTGCACCCTTCAATGGTAGAATCAGCTAGGGCATCAGTAAATGGAAGAATTAGTATGGGGTATAAGTAACTGGGAGACTTGGTAGGAATCAATAAATGGAAGATTCGGTGCACAGAGCCATTGCATTGGAAAGCTGGTGTGATTGTCAATATATTAGAAAATTGGAGCAGAGCATGTCTAAATTGGGGAATGGGGTCTGGGGATCAATAAAAAGAAATATTGCAAGCATCGGTAAATTGGAGATTCAGTTCAGTGCGCCACTAAATGAAAACAATTCAGCAGGGCACCCATACGTGGAAGAAGTGTTTCAGGGAACAATTGAATGGAAGGAATTGATGCAGGGCATCAGTAATTAGAGAATTCATGCAGGTGTCTTTAAATAGGGCAGGGTAACACTCAGTGGGAGGGTTGGTGCAATTTCAGGATTTGTGCAGGATTGGTAAATGGGAGAAATGGTGCAGAGCAGCGGAGCCATAAATAGTCATACAATCATAGAGATGTACAACATAGAAACAGACACTTCAGTCCGACTTGTCTATGACTCAATTTTAGAATTCTGGCAGCGCTCCACGAAATTGGAGAATCATTCCAAGGAACTACTAAATGGAAGAATTGGGCAAGGGCTTATTGAAACAAGAGAATTTGTAACAGGGCATCTGATAATGGCAAATTGGTGCAGTTAGCACCAAATGGGAGAGTTTCAGTTTAGCAGTGAATGGGAGAATTGGTGCAGTGTAGCACTAAATGGGAAAATTGGGACAGGACAATACTTGATGCGGGAATGGGAGTAGGGCACCCGTAAATTGGGTGAGGGCATCAGTCAATTGGTGTAAGGCAACACTGAATGGAGAATCGGTGTGGGCCATCAGTAAATCAGAGACCTGGTGTACAGTGGAGCTAAATTAGAGAATTGGTGCTTGGCAACAGTAAATGGGAGCATTAGAGTCATGCACCCTTAAATGGTAGAATCAGTAAATGGAAGAATTAATACAGGGATATGAGTAAATGAGAGAGTTGGTGGAATTAGTAAATGGCAGATCTGGCGCAGAGTGCCATTACATTGGAGAACTGGTGGGAGTGCCAACATATTGGAGAATTGAAGCAGAGCATGTCTAAATTGGGGAATAGGGGCCAGGGAATCAATAAAAAAGAAGAAATGTTGCAAGCATCAGTAAATTGGAGATTCAGTTCAGTGCATCACGAAATGAAAACAATTCAGCAGGTCATCTGTACATTGAAGAGATGTATCAGGAAAAAACTAAATGTAAGGAATTAATGCAGGGCATCAATAATTGGAGAATTCATGCAGGTGCCATTAAATTCCAAGTGGGAGGACTGGGGCAGAATAATGTCAATGAGTGAGTTGGTGAAATTCCCGAATTAGTGCAGGATTGGTAAATGGGAGAATTGGTGCAGGGAAGTGGAGTACTAATTGGAGCCTTAGAAATGTCCAGCCTGGAAACAGACCCTTCAGTCCAACTTGTCCAAGCCAAAACTTAAAAATCTGGCAGCTCTCCACTAAATTAGAGATTCAGTTCAGTGCACCACTAAATGAAAACAATTCAGCAGTGAATGGGGGGAGGGCATCAGTCAGTGTGATGATGGGTGTAAGACAGTCAGGACATCAGTAATTGGGGGAAATGATGCTAATCAACATGGAATTGGAGAATGGTGTGGGGTATCAGAAAATGAGTGACCTGGTGCACACTGGAGCTAAATTAGAGAATTGGTGCATGCACCAGGAAATGGGAGAATTAGAGTAGGGCACCCTTAAATGGTAGAATCAGTTTTGGGAATCAGTAAATAGAAGAATTAGTACAGGGGTAGGAGTAAAAGGGAGGTTTGGTGGGAATCAATAAATGGGAGATTTGGTGTACAGTGCCGTTACATTGGAAAACTGGTGTGATTGTCAATATATTAGAAAAGTGGAGCAGAGCATGTCTAAATTGAGGAATAGGGGCCTGGGGATCAATAAAAAGAAAATTGTTGCAAGCATCGGTAAATTGGAGATTCAGTTCAGTGCATGACTAAATGAAAACAATTCAGCAGGGCACCTGTACGTGAAAGAAGTGTTTCAGGGAACAGTTAAATGGAAGGAATTGTTGCAGGGCATCAGTAATT
Source organism: Hemiscyllium ocellatum (assembly GCF_020745735.1). Lineage (NCBI taxonomy): Eukaryota > Metazoa > Chordata > Chondrichthyes > Orectolobiformes > Hemiscylliidae > Hemiscyllium > Hemiscyllium ocellatum. Next base: position 6,407,760 of record NC_083442.1, read on the forward strand.
GGAGAATTCGTGCAGGTGCCATTAAAGTCTAAGTGGGAGACCTGGGCATTTTGGCTACACCTCGCAAGGACTTCAGTTGCTATGAAAAACGTTCAGAAATCCTGAATGTATGAAAATACATTTATAAATCCAAATCAAGCCTTTGCAATGAATAAAAAAACCAAAGAACAGGGAAGAAAATGGATATCCATCCTCAAAAATTGTGTTTTTGATGTGATTGATACCTGAACAATTAAACACCAGTTCAATTAAAGAGATAATTCACATCCAATGAAGTAAACTATTGTTAACAGAATGAACAATAACAGCAGAATACAATCGCATGTTACCTCACTGAAATGTGTGTGTCACCATAACCTTACCAGACCACAGGGGCTACTCTCTTCATTACAGAGAGAAGCGACTCATGGTGATTTGACCAGAGGGCCCTCAGACTTCAGGCAAGGGAGCAATTTGAGAATGAGAGTCCTTCATGGTAACCTCAAACTGGGAATGGGAATTGAACCCACGCTGTTTGCATCACACTGCTCTGTAAACCAACAATACAGCCAACTTAGCTGAACTGATTCCCTCTAACTGGAGTGTCACGTGTGGGGATGAATAATTGGATCCCTTGCTACATACAGTAAAGGTGAACGGCCTCTCTCCACAATGTGTTTGTTGGAGTTTCATCAAATCATTGCTACTCATAAAGCTCTTCTCACTGTCAGAGCATCTACATGTTTTCTCATTGATGTAAACAAAACCATAGCTGCTGAGACTGGAGAACTGAATGAACCCCTTCCCACACCAGGAACAGGTAAAAGGGGTGAACGTGCTGGTGCTCACTGAGTATGCATGACTAAGTGAATCGCTTCCTATGCTCAGTGCAGGCATAGATTCACAGAGTCATAGAGATATACAGCATGGAAACAGAGCCTTCAGTTCCACCCGTCCATGCCGACCAGATATCCCAACCCAATCTAGTCCCACCTGCCAGCACCGGCCCATATCCCTCCAAACACTTCCTATTCATATACCCATCCAAATGCCTCTTAAATGTTGCAATTGAACCAGCCTCCACCACTTCCTCTGGCAGCTCATTCTATACCCGTACCACCCTCTATGTGAAAACGTTGCCCCTTATATCTCTTTTATATCTTTCTCCTCTCACCCTAAACCTATGCCCTCTCGTTCTGGACTCCCCAACCCCAGGGAAAAGACTTTGTCTATTTATCCTATCCATGCCCGTCATAATTTTATAAACATCTATATGGTCACCCCTCAGCCTCCGATGCTTCAGGGAAAACAGCCCCAGCCTGTTCAGCCTCTCCCGGTAGCTCAGATCCTCCAACCCTGGCAACATCTTTGTAAATCTTTTCTGAACCCTTTCAAGTTCACAACATCTTTCTGATAGGAAGGAGACCAAAATTGCAAGCAATATTCCAATAGTGGCCTAACCAATGTCCTGTATAGCCACAACATGATCTCCCAACTCCTGTACTCAATACTTTGACCAATAAAAGAAAGCATACCAAACGCCTTCTTCACTATCCTATCTACCTGCGAACCCACTTTCAAGGAGCTATGAACCTGCACTCCAAGGTCTCTTTGTTCAGCAACATTCCCCAGGACCTTACCATTAAGTGTATAAGTCCTGCTAAGATTTGGTTTCCAAAAATCCAGCACCTCGCATTTATCTGAATTAAACTCCATCTGCCACGTCTCAGCCCTTTGGCCCATCTGGTCCAGATACCGTTGTAATCTGAAGTATACCTGTTTTGCTGCCCACTGCACCTCCAATTTTGGTGTCATCTGCAAACTTACAAACTGTACCTCTTATGCTTGCATCCAAATATTTATGTAAATGACACAAAGTAGAGGACCCAGCAGCGATCCTGTGGCACTCCACTGGTCACAGGCCTCCACTCTGAAAAACACCCCTCCACCACCACGCTCTGTCTTCTACCTTTGAGCCAGTTCTGTATCCAAATGGCTAGTTCTCCCTGTATTCCATGAGATCTAACCTTGCTAATCAGTCACCCATAGGGAACCTTGTCGAACGCCTTACTGAAGTCCATATAGATCTCATCTACTGCTCTGCCCTCATCAATCTTCTTTGTTACTTCTTCAAAAAACTCAATCAAGTTTGTGAGACATGACTTCCCATACACAAAACCATGTTGACTATCCATAATCAGTCCTTGCCTTTCCAAATACATGTACATCCTGTCCCTCAGGATTCCCTCCAACAACTTGCCCACCACCGAGGTCAGGCTCACCGGTCTGTAGTTCCCTGGCTTGTCTTTACCACTCTTCTTAAACAGTGGCACCACGTTTGACAACCTCAAGTCTTCCGGCACCTCACCTGTGACTATCGATGATGCAAATATCTCAGTAAGAGGCTCAGCAATCACTTCTCTAGCTTCCCACAGAGTTCTCGGGTACACCTGATCAGGTCCTGGGGATTTATCCACCTTTAACCATTTCAAGGCATCCAGCACTTCCTGCTCTGTAATCTGAACATTTTTCAAGATGTCACCATCTATTTCCCTACAGTCTATATCTTCCATATCCTTTTCCACAGTAAATACTGATGCAAGATATTCATTTAGTATCTCTCCCATTTTCTGTGGCTCCACACAAAGGCCACCTTGCTGTTCTTTGAGGGGTCCAATTCTCTCCCTCGTTACCCTTTTGTCCTTAATATATTTGTAAAAACCCTTTGGATTCTCCTTAATTCTATTTGCCAAAGCTATCTCATGTCCCTGTTTTGCCCTCCTGATTTCCCTCTTAAGTATACTCCTACTTTCTTTATACTCTTTTAAGGATTCACTCGATCTATGCTGTCGATACCTGACATTTGTTTCCTTCTTTTTCTTAACCAAACCCTCAATTTCTTTCGTCATCCAGCATTCACTATACCTCCCAGCCTTCCCTTTCGCCCTGACAGGAATATATTTTCTCTGGATTCTTGATATCTCACTTCTGAAGGCTTCCATTTTCCAGCCATCCCTTTACCTGCGAACATCTGTGCTCAATCAGCTTTCGAACGTTCTTGTCTAATACCATTAAAATTGGCCTTTCTCCAGTTTAGAACTTCAACTTTTAGATCTGGTCTATCCTTTTCCATCACTATTTTAAAACAAATAGAATTATGGTCGCTGGCCCCAAAGTGTTCCCCCACTGACACCTCAGTCACCTGCCCTGCCTTATTTCCCAAGAGTAGGTCAAGTTTTGCACCTTCTCTAGTAGGTACATCCACATACTGAATCAGAAAATTGTCTTGTACACACTTAAGAAATTCCTCTCCATTTAAACCTTTAACACTATGGCAGTCCCAGTCAATGATTGGAAAGTTAAAATCTCCTACAATAACTACCCTATTATTCTTACAGATTGCTGAGATCTCCTTACAAGTTTGTTTCTCAATTTCCCTCTGACTATTGGGGGGTCTATAATACAATCCTAATAAGGTGATCATCCCTTTCTTATTTCTCAGTTCCACCCAAATAATTTCCCTGGATGTATTTCCAGGAATATCCTCCCTCAGCACAGCTGTAATGCTATCCCTTATCATAAATGCCACTGTCCCTCCTCTCTTGCCACCCTTTCTATCCTTCCTGTAGCATTTGTATCCTGGAACATGAAGCTGCCAGTCCTGCCCATCCCTGAGCCATGTTTCCGTAATTGCTATGATATCCCAGTCCCATGTTCCTAACCATGCCCTGAGTTCACCTGCCTTCCCTGTTAGGCCCCTTGCATTGAAATAAATGCAGTTCAATTTAATAGTCCTACATTGTCCCTGCCTGCCCTGACTGTTTGACTCACTTCTGTTCTCAGCTGTACCCATCTCAGATCGATCTCCTTCCTCACTATCTCCCTGGGTTCTCCCCTGCGCCTCCACCCCCACCTTACTAATTTAAATCCTCCCAAGCAGTTCTAGCAAATTTCCCTGCCAGTATATTAGTCCCCTTCCAATTTAGGTACAATCCAGGTCACTTCCATCCCAAAAGAGATTCCATTGATCCAAAAATGTGAATCCTTCTCCCATACACCAGCTCCTCAGCCATGCATTCATCTGCTCTATCCTCCTCTTCCTGCCCTCACTAGCTCGTAGCACTGGGAGTAATCCAGATATTATTACCCTTGAGGACCTCCTTTTTAAAATTCTGCCTAACTCTCTGTAATCTCCCTTGAGTATCTCAACCTTTTCCCTTCCAATGTCATTGGTTCCAATGTGGACAATGACCTCCTGCTGGCCCCTCTCCCCTGTGAGAATATTCTGCACCCTCTCTGAGACATCCTTGATCTTGGCACCAGGGAAACAACACACCATTCTGCTTTTTCTCTGCTGACCACAGAAATGTCTGTCTGTACCTCTGACTACAGAATCTCGAACACAATTGATCTCTTAGAAGCCGACGTACCCCTCGTTGCATTAGAGCCAGTCTCAACACCAGAAACTTGGCTGTTTGTGCTACGTTCCTCTGAGAATCCATCAAACCTGACATTTTCCAAAACAGCATACCTGTTTGAAATGGGTATATCCACAAAAGACTCCTGCACTAGCTGCCTACCTCTCTTATCCTTCCTGGAGTTAACCCATCTATGTGATTGTATCTGACACTTGCCCCACCACCACCCCCCTTCCTATATCTGCCATCCATCACAAACTGTTGCTGTTACAAATTCCTCAATTCTTCTATCTGTCTCTCCAACCGATCCACTCAATCTGATAAGATTCGCATCCAACTGCATTTATGGCAGATATAATCCGCAGTAACCCTTAAACTCTCTTTAAACTCCAGCATCTGACAAGAAGTACAAATCACTGCAAAGGCCATTTTTCCCCCTTCACAATCTACAGACCCAGAAAATAACACCGTCTTATTCCTCTCCAAACACTGCCCCAGGTTAAATTAATAGCTATGGCTTATATTTTAAGCTTAATCAAAAGACTTATCTCCAAAACTATATAATCAAGAAAGAATCCACTATACTCACTACTGCAGCCTTTCTCTTGGACCGACTTAAAACTACAATTACCTTATCTGATTCTGTGCTGTGAACTTTGCCCAACAGTTCCTCCAAGATTAGTTGTGAATTTCACTGTTTGTTAATTTTCCCAGATGTACTCCGATGTCCAGCGATACGCAAATTCAAACAGCAAAGGCAGCAACTGTGCAGGTTCTCTCTCTCTCTCTCTCTCTGTCTCCTGCACTGCCCACACCATGTGTTTCCTTTGTCTGCTCTTCTCCCTTTTAAAACTGCTGTTGTTTTGACTTTTTTTCCCCAAAGTTCCAAAACAATGTAACAGCATATAAAACAGGAATTGCTGCTCCTGGAATTCGAGGAAATCACCTCCAACACCTAAAATACCTCAAAAAAAAGGAGCAGCTCTTCCACCCAGATATTTTTCCCATCCTCCATCTTGGATTACCGTACAGTCTCTCTCTCTCTCTTTCTATGATGGCCACGCTAGTGTATTTAAAGCTTTGTTGATTTAATAAATCCCTCTCACACACAGAGCAGATGATTGCTCTCTCTCTCTCAACGGTTGACATTAGGCTGAACTGTGAAGTTTATTCCTTCCCAAACAGAGCAGGCAACATTCTCTCCCGATGATGAAGACGTTTGTGTGAAATAAAGCTAACGCCTAGGACACTGCACCGCCCGGGCAATGGGTTCTGAAGAAGAAGCACACAGGAATGGAATGGTTCGCTCTGTTTCTCTGTCCAAATCTCCTGCCAGACCTACTGACTTCCTCAAGCACTTTCTGATTTGATTTGGATGAGAGCGTAAAGATATAGTTAGTAAGTTTGCAGATGACACCAAAATTGGAGATGTAGTGGACAGCGAAGAGGGTTACCTCAGATTGCAACGGGATCGTGACCAGATGGGCCAATGGGCTGAGAAGTGGCAGATGGAGTTTAATTCAGATAAATGCGAGGTGCTGGATTTTGGGAAAGCAAATCTTAGCAGGACTTATACACTTAATGGTGAGGTCTGAGGGAGTGTTGTTGAACAAAGAGTGCAGGTTCATAGCTCCTTCAAAATGGAGTTGCAGCTAGATAGGATAGTTAAGAAAGCATTTGGTATGCTTCTTTTATCGGTCAGAGTATTGAGTACAGGAGTTGGGAGGTCATTTTGCGGCTGTGCAGGACATCGGTTAGACCACTGTTGGAATATTGCGTGCAATTCTGGTCTCCTTCCTATCGGAAAGATGTTGTGAAACTTGAAAGGGTTCAGAAAAAATTTACAAGGATGTTGCCAGAGTTGGAGGATTTGAGCTACAGCGAGAGGCTGAACAGGCTGGGGCTGTTTTCCCTGGAGCATCGGAGGCTGAGGGGTGACCCTATAGATGTTTACAAAATTATGAGGGGCATGGATAGCATAAATAGACAAAGTCTTTTCCCTGGGGTCGGGGAGTCCAGAACGAGAGGGCATAGGTTTAGGGTGAGAGGGGAAAGACATAAAAGAGACCTAAGGGGCAACCTTTTCACGCAGAGGGTGGTATCTGTATGGAATGAGCTGCCAGAGAAAGTGGTGGAGGCTGGTACAATTACAACATTTAAAAAGCATTTGGATGGGTATATGAATAGGAAGGGTTTGGAGGGATATGGGCCGGGCGCTTGCGGATGGGACTAGATTCGGCTGGGATATCTGGTCGGTATGGACGGGTTAGACCGAAGGCTCTGTTTCCATGCTGTACATCTCTATGATTCCAGTCTCAGGTTTTCAGCATCTGCATGAATCACACTCAGGCCCCGCCCAGTGACGTCATGTATCCCTCTGCGCATGCGTCCACCTTCCCAAGATGGCGGCTGTTCACCTCGGTATTGCAAACCTTTCACCCACAAGTTATTTTTCAAGGTGCTCGCTTCTTGCTGAAAGGGTTTATTCTCGGTCTGAATCCCTCTGTCCAGTTCCTGCAGCCTTACCGTCTGGAAAAGCGCGTCTCTTCCCATTTCCCACGGAGACAAACCCGGCACTGCAGCTGCACCGCCCTCGCCTGTAGTGAGTATAGAGGGTATTTATCACCGCGGGGAATGCTGGGTAGGTACTCCGCCATTGAGGAGATTAACACAGAAGATTGAATCTGTTCATTTATAATTTTCTCTTTCCTGAATTCCAATCTTCTGCTATACAAATAATCTTTGGAAGAACAAAATGTTAGAAAAACATCTTAAAATTGGATGCATCTATCAAATCTCTCAAATCATCTCTACCACATAATCTTGTCATTAAAATATTAGATCTCTCAAATCATTTGGTAAATTCCTGTCCTCAACTGATGGTGGTAGATTTTGGAAACTCCTTTAACAGGTGGATGTTTAATACTCAAGCCAAGAGATACATTTGTTTATTTTGAATGTCTTTCAACAGGTTTCTTTTGTCATCTCATTTTACAGAGCAGTGGAAGGAATGAAAACTGAAGGGTTTCTCTGATGCCAGTTCTGTGCTAAGGTCTCAGCTACAAGCTCCAGCCAGAGAGTTTACATTGAAGTATAATGACACTGATTCAGAGGTGAATATTTTTGAGCATTCATCTATAATTCAGTAGTTAAATTGTTTTGCTGTGGTTCATTGGTTAGGCCCTGGTGTGATCCCTTTACTGTGGATCTGAATCCCTGTCCTCCATGACAATTTCTTTGCCAATGTCCAACCTGCGCTACCTTTAATAATGAGTATTTTAACTCTCTGTGACAGTTTAATGTTATTTCTTCCAGTTATGGTCAAATGAGAGCTTCATCACTGCAGGTCCCTGAGGTATGTGCTGGTAATTTATTCCACTCGTATGTGTGGCCTCCCACACAAACATCACACAGACCCTGCTATGTTCCTTTTTGCTTTCATTCTTCATGCTCCCTCTTACACACACTGTTCCCTTCCCTGCTCGTACACACCCGTGCTTACCCCCTATCGCCTTCCCACTCCCGTCGCCTTCCCCTGCCGTCACCCTTCCCCCAAGACGCGTCACCCTTCTCCCCCCCAACCCCGTCACCCTTCTCCCCCCAACCCCGTCACCCTTCTCCCCCCAACCCCGTCACCCTTCTCCGCCCCAACCCGTCACCCTTCTCCCCCCAACCCGTCACCCTTCTCCCCCCATCCCGTCACCCTTCTCTCCCCCCATCCCGTCACCCTTCTCTCCCCCATCCCGTCACCCTTCTCTCCCCCCATCCCGTCACCCTTCTCTCCCCCCATCCCATCACCTTTCTCCCCCCAACCCCGTCACCCTTCTCCCCCCATCCCGTCACCCTTCTCTCCCCCAACCCATCACCCTTCTCCCCCCCAACCCATCACCCTTCTCTCCCCCATCCCGTCACCCTTCTCCCCTCTTCCCCCTCCACCCCATCACCCTTCTCACCCACACCGTCACCCTTCTGCACCCCATCACCCTCCTCCCCCCACCCCCGTCACCCTCCTCCCCCCACCCACAGTCACCCTCCTCCCCACACCCCCAGTCACCCTCCTCCCCCCACCCCGTCACCCTCCTCCCCCCACCCCCGTCACCCTCCTCCCCCCACCCCCTGTCACCCTCCTCCCCATCGACCGTCACCCTCCTTCCCATCGCCTTCACAACCCCCATCACCTTCCCACCCTCATCGCTCTCCCCTCCAATCGCTCTCCCTCCATCGCCCTTCCCCCAATCGCCCTTCCCCGCCATCGCCCTTCCCAACCCCCATCGCCTTCCCACCCCCATCGCCCTCCCCATCACCCTTCCCCCCATCGCCTTCCCACCCCCATCGCCCTCCCCATCACACTTCCCCCCCATCGCCCTCCCCCATCGCCCTTCCCCATCACCCTTCCCCCCAATCGGCCTTCCCCCCCAATCGCCCTTGCCCCCCATCGCCCTTCCCCATCGCCTTGCCCCCCCATCGCCCTTCCCCCATCACCCTTCCCCCCAATCGCCCTTCCCCCCATCGCCCCACCCCCCCTCAATCGCCTTCCCACCCCCCATCGCCTTCCCTCCCCCGACATGGCACGGAGTCCGAGTCACCCTCTGCGACAGGTGGATGGGGAGGGAGTGGGGAACAGGGGGAGGGGGCAGAGAGAGTGAGGGGCAGTTTGTGGTGAAGGGGGGATGGTGGTGAGAATAAAACCCAGTGAGAGAACAAGACAAGACAAAAAGTCAGAAAGGAGAATAAATAAATACCTGGTGGGGTTGGCGGGTGGGGGGAATGACAGAAGGACAGAGAGAGAGAGAGAGAGAGAGAGAAAGCCCAGGCAGAGCGAGAGGGAGAGCGATAGAGAGATTGGGAAAGACTGAACAATTAAATAATTCCAGGAAAAATAGTGAGGAGGCAGAGAGTTGTTGGAAGGGAATCTCCAGGGGAATGGGAACAGGATGGAGATGGGAAGGATGAGGAGAGATGGGGATTGAAGGAAAGATGTAGGGAAGGGAGAGAGGGAACATGGGAATGAAGATCGGAGCTGCAGTGAGTAACAGAGGCAGTATCATCTGTGGGATCAGACTGTGCAGTAACTCTCTCTCCAACCTTTCTGTCTCTTTGTCTCCCCTCCTCCAGCCCAGAGCTCACCCCTTATGGTAAAAATCACAGAAACAGCCTGAACCCCACAATTCTTTTATGTGTGTGTGTGTGTGTGTGTGTGTATGTAAATGATTATTCTCTCTCTGGTTCCAGCTCTTGTCTGATGGTTCCTCACGGCAGAATGATTGGATTCTCTCTGTCTCTTCATCATCTGAGTTTCAGCTCCCAAATCAAATCCCCTCCTCGGGGGGAGAGACTGCTGTAATGTATGCCACTCTGCAGGTAATTGAGACACAGCAAGATCCCACAAGTAGCATTACTCTGATATTAGAACAAGTCTTTAGATCGAGTTTCTCATTTAAGGTTTTAATTCCCCACTTGGGGAGTCCTGTCTGTCAGACACTCATTGGGGATTGATGTATTTGTGTCAAATCCCAGGCCTCGGTTATTTTAACTCCAGGCTTCAAATCTGTTTTAAAAATGACAGGGCCCCAATCTGACAGGAGCCAGTTACCCAGAGGCCCCTAAAACCCAGGGATCCCCCAGAGGAGATTAAACCTCGGGGTAAATAAACACACAACTCACGTGGGCCCCCACAGGGTGCAGGCTGTCGACCAGGCCTCAGGCCTCAGGACGGTATCCCCTCTGGAGAAAGCTTTTGCTCAAAGGTCTCTTCATCCCAAAGTTTCGCTCTTTGAATCTTCAAGTGGCCAGCAAGATCCCTTGGAAGGAAAGAGACAGCATTATTTGAAAGGCAAAGGAGATGGGGGGAAGGCATGGGGGAAGGGATTGATGGGGGAAAGTAGAGGGAGGGAAGGAGAGTTGAAGGCGGGGGATGGAATGCAAGGGAATGGGGGGAGGGATTGGAGGGGAAGGAGGAGGGGGGAAGGACAGGGGGAAGGAGGGTGGGATGGAGAGGGGTTTAATGGGGAGGGGGAAGGAGATGGGGAAAGGGGTGAAGGAGATGGGTAAAGGGGTGAAGGAGAGAGGTGTGGAGGCAGCATGGAGGGATGGAAGGAGATGGGGAGAGGGGGAAGGAGAGGGGGATAGCGGGTGGGAAGGAGTGGTGGGAGGAGAGGGTGGGAGTGGAGTAGAGGGGAAGCTGATTGCTAGGGAAGGAGAGGGGTGAAAGTAAGGGGAATGGAGGGGTGAGGCAGAAAGAGGGAGTGAGTGGGGCAGGAGAGGGGAAAGGAGAAGAAAGCATGAAGGGGGAATGAGAGACGGGAAGGAGAGGAAGGGTGGGAAGGAGAGGAAGCAGGTGGAGGAAAGGGGGAAGGAGAGGGGGAGGACGGGGCACAGTAGAGGGGAGAAGGTGATTGGTTGGGTAGGAGAAGAGAGAAAGTAATATTGGAGGGGAGAGGCAGAGAGTGGGAAGAGTGGATGGGGAAGGAGGGGGAGAAGAGAGGAAAGGAGAAGAGGCATGGAGAGGGCGGAGGAGAGGGGGGAAGTAGAAGGTAGAGAGGGATGGAGAGGGGGAGGAGGCGGGCATAGGCGGGGGAACGAGGGGGAAGAAGGGGAAAGGAGAGGGGGTAAAGAGAGGGGAGAAGGAGGGGAATAGGGGGTGAATGGGAGGGAAGGAGTAAGAGAGGCGGGAAGGAGTGGAGGGGGAAGGAGACAGGGGAAGGAGGGCCGAATGGAGAGGGGAAGGAGATAAGGAAGGAGAACAGGAAGGAGGGAAGGAGAGAGGAAAAGAGAGGGTGGGAAGGGGGAAGAAGGGGGGATGGGGGAAAGAGTAGAGGAGGAGGCAATTGGTAGGGTAGGAGAAGGGAGAATGTAGGGGGATGGAGGGGAGAGGCACAGAGAGAGAGAAAGAGAGAGTAGGAGGGGAGGAGAGGGGAAAGGAGAAGGGGGTGGGTGGGAAGGAGTGGGGGAAGAAGTCGGGGAAGTGTGAAGTAGAGGGTGAGAAAGAGACGGTTGGAAGGATAGGGGGAAAGGAGAGGATGAAAAAGGAGAGGGGGAAGGGGAATAGGGGGAGAAGGAGAGGAGGAAGAGTGGGGAAGGGAAGAGGGGGAAGGAGGGAGGGGTAGGCAAGGAGGGAGAAGGTGAGTGGGGGAAGGATGGGGAGGAAGGAGGGAGAAGTGGAGAGCGGACGACAGGAGGGGGGAAGGAGAGAGGGCGAAGGTGGGAGGGGAGGAGGAAGAGAAGGGGAGTGGAAGAAGGGGAGAGTGTGTGAAGGAGGGGAGGGGTTGGAGAGGAGTGCAAGGAGGCAAGGAAGAAGGAGGAGGGAGGAGAGGAGGAGGAAGGAGAGGAGAGGGAAGGAGGTGGGGAAGAAGAGGAGGGTGAAGGAGGTGGGGAAGAAGAGGAGGCTGAAGGAGGTTGGGAAGGAGAGGAGGGTGAGGAGGTGGGGAAGGAGGTGAGGAAGGAGAGGAGGGTAAAGGAGGTGGGGAAGGAGAAGAGGGGCAAGGAGAAGTTGGCAAAGGACAGGGGAGAAGAAAAGGTGAAGGAGAGGTGGGGCGAGGACACGGGGAGGAGAAGGTGGAGGAGAAGGGGAGGAGGGGGTTGGAATGGGGAGGAGATGGGGGAACGAGAGGGGAAGAAGGAGAGGAGGGGAAAGGAGCGGGGAAAAGGAGAGGAGGAGGGCAGGGGGAGGAGTGGGATAGGAAAGGGTGAGGAGAAGGGAGGAGGAGAGATGGAGATAAAGGGGAAGGGGGAATGGAGGGGAGGAAGGAGGGGGGAGGGGGAGAGGGGAGGAAAGGAGAAAGGGGAGGAAGGAGGGGGAAGGGGATTGGTGGAGAGAGGACTGGAAGGAGATGGGCAGGAGAGGGAGGAAGGAGAGGAGGAAGTGGAGAGGGGAGGAGATTGGTTGAAATGAAGTGTGTGAAGGAGGGGGAAGGAAAGGGGTGAAGGAGGGTGGGGGACATCTCTGCATCTGTCCCAGTCAGTCCCCACCTGTTCCCAATCAGTCCCTGCCCGGCCCCCTCTGTCCCCATCAAATCCTGAGGGTTCTCCCTGAATATAACTGGAATGACCCGAACACTGAGATAACAACCAGAACCAGGTGAATGGGGAGGATTCTGCAGTGAGCATCTCCCAAGCCCCTGTCCCAATGTCAAAACAGTCCCATGGTCACCCCCTCCCCCGCCCCGGTCAGTGGTATAATCCAGGACCAAAGCTCGGAATCAATGGGACCATTTGTTTTGGGATCAGGAACTTGCTTTCCCACCAAGACCACCCTTCCCCTCCCCCCACCCCTCTCTGCCTTCCACAAGGACCGTTCCCTTTGACACTCCTTGGGTATGTACCACCCTCACCCCCCAAACCCCAGGGACCTTCCCCTGCCACCGGAAAAGATGCAAAACCTACTGTTACACCCCCACCCCCACCCCCCTCACCTCCACCCAGGGCCCCCAAACCCTCCTTCCGGGGAGACAGAGGTTCACCTGCCTCTCCTCCAACCGTGTTTCCAGTATCAGGTGCTCCCGGTGTGGGCTTCTCTACATCAGGGAGACCCAATGGAAACTTAGGGAACGGTTCTCCAAGCATCACAGCCGGGCCCACAGGGACTGACCGGACCTCCCAGTCACCGCCCAGTTCAATTCACCCCAACCACTCCCTTTCCAACATGACCATCCTCCACCTCCTGCATTGCCACGACGAACCACACCACAAATTGGAGGAACAACATCTCATCTTCCGCCTGGGCAGCCTACAGCCCGGAGGACTCAACACGGAGTTCTCCAATTTCAAATAACTTCCCTCCCCATCCCCTGACTCCCTCCCACTGCTCCCTCTCACCAACTGGATTCATTCCTCCCATTGACCAACCGAGTGGGACCCTCTACCTGTCCTCACCCCCTTCGCCCACGTTTCCCCCCACCCTGGCCTGTTCCACCCCTTCGTCCTCCCTCAGTCTTCCTTCCCCTCCCACCACATCTTCGCTCCCCAACCCCTCCCACCCCATCACCCTCCCACCCTAGCCTTCCTACCCATCTGTCCCCCCTTCACCCTTCCACCCCATCCTCTCTCCCCCTTTGTCCTCCTTCGTGCTCCCTCCCCAGTTCATCCTCCCTCCCTCCCCCTTTGGTCTTCCCTCCCCCTCACTCTCCTTCCCCATCCTCCCATTCTCTCATCCTCCCCCCACTCCCTCCACCTCCCTCCCCAAAGCCACCTTCCCCCTTCCTCCCTCTCCTTCAGTTGATCCCTCTCTCTGTTGTTCCACCTCCCTTTCCATTCTGTTTTATCACCCATCCGTCTTTTTTCTGGCCCCCCTCCCTCCTGTTGACCAGGCCTCAGGCCTCAGAACCACGTCCCCCTCTGGAGCTTGGCCAAGGCTTCCCTCGGCCTGAACATTTTGGATCTTCACGTTGCAGCTTTCCCAACAAAAGTTCCTCGGGATAAAAGAGAGAAAAGATGAGTTGAAATGGGGAGCGAGAGCATTTTGAAGGTAAGTTACACAGCAAGATCCCAGGTTTAAAAGCACCCCTGTCCATCCCCAATGTATGAATATATCTAACACAGTCAGCAGTTAGGGTGGAACATGGTGTGGGAGCAGATCTTACCAGGGATTGGAGGGGGATAGTGAGGGAAACGCATCAGATTATTACACTCTGCAGTGACCTGGGATCGATTGCCTTTTACTGAAAACAGTTCCCAACTTGTATGTGCCTGTAGCTCCCTCCAACCTGAAACCCTCATGCCCCTCTATCCTGTCTGCTGTCCCTGAGCCAGTGGTGTCTTCATTCCCAGGATAGGGACAACATGGGGTTAGATACAGAGTAAATCTCCCTCCACACTGTTTGCATCAAATCCTCCCAGGACATGTGCAGCATGGGGTTAGATACAGGGTATAGATCCCTCTGCACTGTTCCTATCAAACAGACACAGGATAGGGACAGCACTGGGTGAAGTACAATGTTAGGCAGCATTACAGACAGTGCAGATGGTACCTTAACATTACAAAGGGAGATTGATAGACTGGGTGAATGGGCAAAGCTGTGTTAGATGGCGTTCAGTGTCAGCAAGTGTGTGGGTATCAGGTTGGAGTACAGAGAGGGAGCACAAAGGAGGTTTACAAGAATGATCCTGAAGCTCAGGGGTTACATTCCGAGGGGACACGCGACAAATGAGGCCGTTTTCCTCCAGAATTGAGAAAGTTAAGGGGTGATCTGATCAAAGCCTTCAAGGTATAAACAGGATGAGACGGGATCGATCAAGATCAACAACTCCAACAGGTTGGAGATTCTAGACCGAGAGGGAGCAGAGTCTGAGAATGAGGGCCCAGAGTGTTCAGGAGAGATGGTAGGAAGCACTTTGACACACAAAGGGTGGGAGAGGTTTGGGACTCTCTCCCACAAACAGCAGTGGATGCTGGATCAGTCGTTCAGGTTATATCGGAGAGAGAGACATTTTTGTTCAGTGAAGATATTGAGGGATATGGGCCAAAGGAAGGAATGTGGAGTTAGGCCACAGATCAGCCATGGTCCCATTGAATGATGGAACAGGATCGAGGGGCTGCATGGCCTCCTCCTGTTCCTATGTTCCAAAATAACAATCTCCCTTTACTGTATCCCCATCAACCTCTTCCAAGGCAGGCTCAGAACAGGGTTAGATACAGAATAAAGCTCTCTCTACACTATCCCCATAAACCCAACCCAGATTGTTTAACAGAGCTATAATATTTGAAAATGCTTCTATTATTCTGTCATTCTTTGTCCCTCAGTAACTCTGTGTGTGCATGCGCGCGTGCATATGTGAGAGACTGAGAGAGAGAAACAGAGACAGAGACCAGGGTCCTGCATCACTGGGTCAGGTACTGTTGTGATGAAACTATAGAGAACCACCACGAGACGCAGAGAGTTCTTCAAGAAATAGGTCTTGTATTTGCAAACAAAAAACCGTGACACTGAGAAAGCAGGTTCTTGAATGTCCCCGAACCTCAGGGTACGTGGATTTTTATATCATTTTTTATCATGTTTCTGTGAGCTTATCAGCATGTCCAACTATATTAATCAAAGTACCTCACTCCAGCTACACAATAAACCAGTGATGTTAGTTCCCATTATCTCTTTAGTTGTACATTCTACTTGATGTTATTATAATGTCATGATTAGATATTTATTGCTAACTCTGCTGCAGTGATCTTTCATTGCAGACTAACCTATCATGATAGATATTTAGCTATTCCATCTATTACAATCGTCTCCTGTCTCAAGCTGACTCTACTAACTATTAATTAGATATTTTAATGTCATGTCCCAAATATTTACGTCCCAATCCTGTCATAATAGCATTTAAATGAGAAACTTGCTTTATTACTTGTGTTCTGTCATCTGGCCATAGTGACCTTTCAGCCTTAACCTTACCCTGCTAATTGCTGTAAGAATGTTCCACTATGGTCATCCCATCCTGTCCCTGCCTTCCACAGACCACAGGTTCCCAGTGGGCTTCATGCTTTAACCCTTCCCATGCTTTCATGGTCTTTATTTTCCAACAACCTCACTCCAACAACAATACCATTCGTTAGTTAAACAGGATGGAAGACAGCACCAATTCTCAGGAAGTGTTTAACTGTTTCTGTTTTTGTTAAGATGCTTGAGTGGTGTGCTGGCTCAGTAAGGAGACTGTCTGTGTGGAGTTTGCACATTCGCCCCGTGTCTGCGTGGGTTTCCTCCCACAGCCCAAAGATGTGCAGGTGAGGTGAATTGGCCGTGCTAACTTGCCCAGAGTGTTCAGGGATGTGTAAGTTAGGTACATTAGATAGTGGGAAAATGTAGATTAATGGGGTAGGAGAATTGGTCTGGGTAGGTTGCTGTTTGGAGGTTCAGTGTGGACGTGTTGGGCTGAAGGGCCTGTTCCACACTGGATTGATTCTATGATATTTTAAAGGAAATAATAGATTGTCCGGTCACTACCACAGATTGTATTGGAATTTCTTGAGTTTAAAGTTGCTGTCTAATGGCAGGTCTGTCTCTGTTGTTGTGAAAGACAGCACCTGAAAGGATTTGCTCGGTGTGGAAACCAGTGTGTTGATGTTGCTTGAGTTGGATACCGGAATGTTGTACATTCTCCCTGTGTCTGTGTGGGTTTCCTCCGGGTGCTCCGGTTTCCTCCCACAGTCCAAAGATGTGTAGGTCAGGTGAATTGGCCATGGTCAATTGTCCATAGTGTTAGGTACATTAGTCAGAGGGAAATTGGTCTGGGTGGGTTACTCTCTGTAGGGTCGGTGTGGACTGGTTGGGTCAAATGTCCTGTTTCCACACTGTAGGGAATCTAATCTATTTATGACATAACATAATACATAGTAATCTGAGATTGACCAAGTTCTGAATTTATTGGTACAATGTTTAGAGACTGTCACCTATATGCCCATCTCTGAATTTCACTCATGTTTTGCTAGATATGCCAAGTGGGAAGTTGCTCAGTGACATCTTAATTAGGTTACTCCAAGGTCCAAGCCCTCAAACAATAAAGCGTTCCTTTGAGATTGAATTTAAAGGTGTTTCTCTGCAAATGGCCAGACTCAAAATGATCACAGCAGATTCAGCCTTCACTTCACAGCAAAGTATCATCTACCTTTAAATGGGAATATACGTCATCTTAAAAGCTAAGGAAATAATTGTGACTTTCAATAAATACTTCCAGTTACTAACATAATCCAATAAATAATGTATACCTTTTCATAATTTTTACTGGAACTGTTCAGCTAAGACTATTATAAAGTTGTTTAAAACATAGCGAACTGTAACTACATTAACATTGCAATGACTAATGTTATGGACGAGGCTAGACCCCTCACAACATTCTTAAGCAGGCATCCCAGAGCATAACTTTGCAATTTACTTCGGTAAGTGTACAGTGAAAATTACCTGGAGTAAGATAGCTAAGTTGACTACTAGATTTTAAACCGACAAAAACATTATTCACAAAATTACACAAAGAATCCGTACAGAATACAACCTATCCAGCTAGACTTAATTATGTTATTCTGAGTACAACAGTTCCAATGTCAAAAACCAGTATCGATGCTTCAAGTTGAAGTTGGAGGGCAGAAAGAGAGTTTCTACACAGCTCCCTGTTGAACTTTGCAAACCTGCTCAGCTAAAGAGCTGACCTCTGCCCTTTCATTATGTAGGTGAGTTGTCAAACCTGATCACTTTGGCCTGTAGGCTCATCTGTTTATATGGAAACAAAAGGCCTCTTAAAATCCTTTTTATCTCTGTACCACACCAGACTGATCGGAGCCTGAGCTCCCCCCCACCCCCACCCCCAACAAAAAATCAAGGACAGAGTCTCCTTGAGCCAAGGAACAGCTTTTCGATAAAAATGGACTCGCTTTGTGACACTAAAGAAAGTCCAAATTTTTGTTTCAAATGCCATCCCACTGTCTCTGATTCCAGATAGTAGCTTTAATTTGGACCCTTGCCAAGTCTAACCTCAATCGTCCAATGTGAAGTCAGCAAACAATCAAGTTTGCAAGGTCTTGCTTCTTTCTGCAGAAGGACTGCAGTAGTTATTGGGGAGCCAGATAGAGGAAGACTAATCCAGACTGATTAATTCACCAGAGTTTGTGCGGTTAATATACTGGTGTAATTAATTTCTGCTCACAACATTTAGAATTCAGGCCTCAGTTATAATCAATGTGATCTTTGTTCTATTTATTCAGTCTCATTCAACTATGCACGGATCATCACAGCTTCTCTCAAGAATTGAGATACAATATCAGGACAATAAGCTTTTACCAAAGTTATTAACGTTAGAGATAATGCAGTGAACTGTCACTTTGTTTCGGCAACTGTCAACACAAGTTGTCACCTGCTCCTTTTCCAAATGCACACACTTTTGTTCCACACAGAATTCTCTTCACATCACCAAAATCATTTTTATTGTTTCATATTAACTATTTTTTAAAAATATTACACATTCTGCACAAGATGGATTTTGGCCTTCATTGATGCAGCAACATTCTATAATTTAAAATCAGCTTTCAGGGGAATATCCATAATGGTTTGAACTCACACCAAGCAGAGCACAATAGTGTTCAATTTTATTTTTAAATCCTGCGCTAACAAGCCTCAGCAATGTGGAGCTTTCCCACTGCATTGTGTCTTGTGGACTCGAGTGAGACCGTCAATCAAGAAGGACACAGTGGGATTTAGGTAAAGCAGTGTTACTTCTGCGATCATAATTACTTATGCAAGGTAAATGAATCCACACCAGTGTATAATTGTTTCAACCAAGAGCTGAGTCAACAAGAATGAAAACTATGTGAAGAAAATATATAATTGTTTTTGTATTAGCTAAAATGTTCATACAAGAATGAAACATGCCTGCAAACGATGGTAGATGTTATATATGTTGGACTTTGGGCTCAATCTACCAATTTACTTTCTTCTATGTGTGAGCCCAGTCCGGCGTGCTCTTTAAATAAAGCAATAGGAGAAGATATTCAATCTTACACTTTTAGTTTTATTCTAGCAGTAAGTGGATAAAGTATACAGAGCTCTGGGTCTAAACCTTTCTGTCCCTGACAAACTACTAAGTAAGTCAGTTCACAAAGAACAAAGACGTATTCCTACCCCTGACCTAGTCTTTTATACAATACAAAACATCATGCAATCACTGAGGTGGGATTGTCTTCTGATTGGCTGTTGATCTGACTCCATCCTCCGCCTCCTCGCATTCCTGGATGTCCGATCCCACGTGACCTTCCAGCACTCTTCCGGGGCGCGAACGGCTGATCACGTGACCTCCCAGCACTCTTCCGGAGCGTGAAACGGGGAGACCATCCTCTGCGCGCGCATCAGAGTATCACGTGACCTCCGAGCGCCAGGGACACTCCCACTCGCAGTCTAGAATCTATTCTACAAGTAAGCCATATATTTACACAGACAAATAGATAAGGTGATGTGAGGGTGTAGATTAAGCCAGATATGCCTGTACAAACAGTAGGTATAAGCATCTGTTTCCCACTTCTGCAAAAACACAAAAACAAACCCCAATTAAAAGGTCATAAGGATCAATATGGTTTGGGGAAAGGGAGGAAATGGCACAGGTGGAGGAAGTGGACAATAGTGAAGGAGGATATACCTAACAATGGGCCATAGCAGGATGTGGTGAAATGGCCGAGTAAAACTTGTACTTTGTTATGCACAAGGCCGGATCAGGCAAGAGATAAACAATAGTAATGGGCACCGGGTTGGGAGGAGTGAATCCTATATAAGGTATGTACTTGTTGAACTCTGCGTCCTCACTTCAGGCACCACGCTTGCAAGCGTATAATAAACATACTGATTGCTTCAGATCTTGTCTCAGAGTGAAATTATTGAAGTGAGTGAACTTTGTTTCTCACACACTGATACTGGTTTTTAACATTGGAATTGTTGTACTCGGAACAACATAATTAAGTCTAGCTGGATAGGTTGTGTTCTGTAGGGGTTCTTTGTTGTTTGTGTAATTTTGTGAATAATGTTTTTGTCGGTTTAAAATCTAGTCACCAACCGAGCTATCTTACTCCAGGTAATTTTCAGTGTACACTTACCAAAGTAAATTGCAAAGTTATGCTCTGGGCTGCTTGCTGAAGATTGTAGTGAGTGGTCGAGCCTCGTCCATAACATTAGTCATTGCAATGTTAATGTAGTTACAGTCCCCTATGTTTAAAACAACTTTATAATAATCTTAACTTGATAGTTCCAGTAAAAATTATGAAAAGATATGCATTATTTATTGGATTATGTTAGTTACTGGAAGTATTTATTGAACGTCACAATTATTTCCTTAGCTTTTAAGATGACGTATATTCCCATTTAAAGGTAGATGATACTTTGCTGTGAAGTGAAGGCTGAATCTGCTGTGATCATTTTGAGTCTGGCCATTTGCAGAGAAACACCTTTAAATTCAATCTCAAAGGAACGCTTTATTGTTTGAGGGCTTGGACCTTGGAGTAACCTAATTAAGATGTCACTGAGCAACTTCCCACTTGGCATATCGAGCAAAACATGAGTGAAATTCAACAGACCAGTTGACAAGAGATGGGCATATAGGTGTCAGTCTCTAAACAATGTAACAATAAATTCAGAACTTGGTCAATCTCAGGTTACTATGAATTATGTTATGTTATAAATAGATTAGATTCCCTACGGTGTGGAAACAGGACATTTGACCCAACCAGTCCACACCGACCCTCCAGAGAGTAACCCACCCAGACCAATTTCCCTCTGACTAATGTACCTAACACTATGGGCAATTGAGCATGGCCAATCCACCTGACCTACACATCTTTGGACTGTGGGAGGAAACCGGAGCACCCGGAGGAAACCCACACAGACACAGGGAGAATGTGCAACATTCTGGTATCCAACGCAGAGATAAGTGGGCAACATCAACACACTGGTTTCCACAACAAGCAAATCCTTTCAGGTGCTGTCTTTCACAACAACAGAGACAGACCTGCCATTAGACAGCAACTTTAAACTCAAGAAATTCCAATACAATCTGTGGTAGTGACCGGACAATCCATTATTTCCTTTAAAGTAGCATAGAATCAATCCAGTGTGGGAACAGGCCTTTCGGCCCAACAAGTCCACACTGAACCTCCAAAGCTCAACCCACCCAGACCCATTCTCCTACCCCATTACTCTACATTTTCCCGCTGTGGGCTGTGGGAGGAAACCCACGCAGACACGGGGTGAATGTGCAAACTCCACACAGACAGTCTCCTGACTGAGCCAGCACACTGCCCAAGCATTTTAACAAAAACAGAAACTGTAAAACACTTCCTGAGAATTGGTGCTGTCTTCTATCCTGTTTAACTAACGAATGGTATTGTTGTTGGAGCGAGGTCGATGGAAAATAAAGACCATGAAAGCATGGGAAGGGTTAAAGCATGAAGCCCACTGGGAACCTGTGGTCTGTGGAAGGCAGGGGCAGGATGGGAGAACCATAGTGGAACATTCTTACACCAATTAGCAGGGTAATGTTAAGGCTGAAAGGTCACTATGGCCAGATGAGAGAACACAAGTAATAAAGCAAGTTTCTCTGTTAAGTGTTATTATGACAGGATTGGGACCCTAAACATTTGAGACATGACAGTAAAATATCTAATTAATAGTTAGTAGAGTCAGCTTGAGACAGGAGACGATTGTAATAGATGGAATAGCTAGATATTTACCATGACAGGTTAGTCTGCAATGAAAGATCACTGCAGCAGAGTTAGCAATAAATATCTAACCATGACATTAGAATAACATCAAGTAGAATGTACAACTAAAGAGATAATGGGAACTAACATCACTGGTTTATTGTGTAGCTGGAGTGAGGTACTTTGATTAATATCATTGGACATGCTGATAAGCTCACAGAAACATGATAAAAAATAGATATATATCCATCGACCCTGAGGTTCGGGGACATTCGAGAATCTGCTTTCTCAGTGTCACGGTTTTTTGTTTGCAAATACAAGACCTATTTCTTGAAGAACTCTCTGCGTCTCGTGGTGGTTCTCTATAGTTTCATCACAACAGTACCTGACCCAGTAATGCAGGGCCCTGGTCTCTGTCTCTCTCTCTCTGCCTCAGTCTCTCACATATGCACGCACACGCACACCCAGAGTTACTGAGGGACAATGAATGACAGAATAATAGAAGCATTTTCAAATATTATAGCTCCGTTAAACAATGTGGGATGAGTTGATGGGGATAGTGTAGAGAGAGATTTACTCTGTATCTAACCCTGTTCTGACCCTGCCCTGGGAGGGGATGATGGGGACACAGTAAAGGGAGTTTTACTGTGTATCTAACCCCATCCTGTCCCTGCCCTGGGAGGGGTTGATAGGGACAGTGCAGGGAGATCGTTATTTTAGAATATAGGAACAGGAGGAGGCCATTCAGCAGTAAGGTGGGAGATTTACACTGTATCTAGCCCCATGTTGTTTCTATCCTGGGAGTGAATATAGCATTGTCTCAGAGACAAGAGACACGATAGAGGTTACTGATACTTTCAGACTGGAGGGAGCTACAGCCACATACAAGTTGGGAACTGTTTTCAGTAAAAGGCAATTGATCCCAGGTCACTGCAGAGTGTAATAACCTGACGCCTTTCCCTCACTATCCTATTCCAATCCCTGGTAAGATCTGCTCCCACACCATGTTCCACCCTAACTGCTGACTGTGTTAGATACATTAATACATTGGGGATGGACAGGGGTGCTTTTAAACCTGGGATCCTGCTGTGTAAGTTGCCTTCAAAATACTCTCACTCTCCCTTTCGAGTAATCTTTTCCTTCTTTTATCTGGATGAACTTTTGTTGGGAAAGCTGCAACGTGAAGATCCAAAATGTTCAGGCCGAGGGACGCCTTGGCCAAGCTCCAGAGGGGGATGTGGTTCTGAGGCCTGAGGCCTGGTCAACAGGCTGCATCCCATGGGGGACGACATGGATTGTGTGTTTATTTAATCTCTTCTGGGATTCCTGGGTTTTAGGGGTCTCTGGTTAACTTCTTCTCCGAGAAAGTGAGGACTGCAGATGCTGGAGATCAGAGCTGAAAATGTGTTGCTGGAAAAGCACAGCAGGTCAGGCAGCATCCAAGGAGCAGGAGACTCTCCTGCTCCTTGGCTGCAGCCGCTGTGTTAACTGGCTACTGTCAGATTGCGGCCCTGTCATTTTTAAAACAGGTTTAAAGCCTGGCATTGAAGTATGTCATTTACTTAAATTATTTGGATGCGAGCATAAGAGATACAGTTAGTAGGTTTGCAGATGACACCAAAATAGGAGGTAGTGGACAGCGAAGAGGGTTACCTCAGATTACAACAGGATCTGGACCAAATGGGCCAATAGGCTGAGAAGTGGCAGATGGAGGTTAATTCAGATAAATGTGAGGTGCAACATTTTGGGAAAGCAAATCTTAGCAGGACTTATACACTTAATGGTAAGGTCCTAGTGAGTGTTGCTGAACAAAGAGATCTTGGAATACAGGTTCATAGCTCCTTGAAAGTGGAGTCGCAGGTAGATAAGACAGAGAAGAAGGCGTTTGGTATGCTTTCCTATATTGGTCAGAGTATTGAGTACAGGAGTTGGGAGGTCATGTTACAGCTGTACAGGACATTGATTAGACCACTGTTGGAATATTGCATGCAATTCTGGTCTCCTTCCTATCAGAAAGATGTTGTGAAACTTGAAAGGATTCAGAAAAGATTTACAAAGCTGTTGGAAGATTTGAGCTATAGGGAGAGGCAGAACAGGCTGGGGCTCTTTTCCCAGGAGCATTGGAGGCTGAGGGGTGACCTTATAGAAGTTTACAAAATTATGAGGAGCATGGATAGGATAAATAGACAAAGTATTTTCCCTGGGGTCAAGCAGTCCAAACTAGAAGGCATAGGTTTAGGGTGAGAGGGGAAAGATATAAAAGAGACCTAAGGGGCAACATTTTCACGCAGAGGGTGGTACGTGTTTGGAATGAGCTGCCAGAGGATGTGGTGGAGGCTGGTACAATTGCAACATTTAAGAGGCATCTGGATGAGTATATGAATAGGAAGGGTTTGGAGGGATATGGGCCGGGTGCTGGCAGGTGGGACTAGATTGGGTTGGGATATCTGGTCGGCATGGACGGGTTGGACCAAAGGGTTTGTTTCCATGCTGTACATTTCAATGACTCTGTGGCCATCCCCAGGATCTGAGAGGCAGAATTAAAACCCAAATGATGTGACACTCTCTAAAGACTTGTCATAAAGTCAAAGTAATATTGATTACAGAGAGGGTAGGATGAGGAAATTCGACAGTGAGAGTGAGAGAGAGATTTGAAAAATTGACAGAGATGGGAAAACAGAAGGGGAGAGAGAGGGAGAGGCATTGCAGGCAGTGGGTGTTTTAATCAGCAAACTCATTATTTCAAAGTTTCTCCAAAGCTTTGTCCTGAAAACTCAGCTCATCGCCTGATGTGTTTATGTTTGGATGCTGCTGAGAGATTTTTGTGTCACTGAGAGAGGAAAACCTGGGATCTTGCTGTGCTATCTTTCTGTAATGATTTTCCTCCTTTGTCTTTCAACTAATACTGTCTCTTTCCCTCCAAGGGATCTTGCTGGCCACTTGAAGATTCAATGAGAGAAACTTTGGGATCAGGAGACTTTTGAACAAGAGTTTTCTACAGAGGGGTCATGGTCCTGAGGCCTGAGGCCTGGTCGACAGGCTGCACCCCATGGGGACCCACATGATTTGTGTGTTTATTTACCCCGAGGTTTAATCTCCTCTGGGGGACCCTGGGTTTTAGGGGCATCTGGTTAACTGGCTCCTGTCAGATTGCGGCCTGTTGTTTTTAAAACAGATTTGAAGCCTGGAGTTAAAGTAATTGGGGCCCTGGGATTTGACACAAAGACATCAATCCCCAGTGAGTGTCTGACAGACAGAACTTCCCAAGGAGGGAATTAAAACCTTAAATGAGAAACTTTCTCTAAAGATTTGTTCTAATATCAGAATGATGCTACTTGTGGGATCTTGCTGTGTCTCAAACGACCTGCAGAATGGCCTACCTTGCAACAAGGGTGACCAAATGTGATAATCACACAGATAACACCCAGGTTCACCAATTCCCTAAGTATTCGGGAGGGGATCTGTCTCTCTGTCTATCTTTCTTTGGTTGATTTTTCAAACAAATAAAACCATCCCACACACAGAAATCCACAGCCTCCTGTCAGATGTAAAGTGGGATTTGAGCACATTCTGGAGCACGAAGGGGATTACGCTGTGGGATCGCACTGTGCATCAATGGCCCATCCTGTGACTTGTCGTCATTTTAATGGGGAGGAGTGTGGAGGACAATATGTGGAATTCCAGGCAGGGAGAGACAGGGAGAGAGAGACTCATGATCAGCAACTGAACTTGGTAAGTGCTGGTATTATTGGGATCTTGCTGTGTGTAAATTACAGGGGGAGCATTATGCTTGTGGAGGGCTTGTTGCTGGGGGATGGGAGTTGTTCTGGCAGGGGGTAAAGAAGAGGTAATACCCCAGGTATGCCGCACCCCAGCTGCCTGTGGGATCTTGCTGTGCACCCCTCAGCCTGCGGGTTGCCCCATACACATCACAGGAGCCTGTCTACAGGCCCGGGCTCCGTTTGCTGATGGTCTGATAGTGGGTGGGGTGTATCATCCCTCCTTTCCCCAGCCCAGACCCCCCACCTCTCCTCCCCCTCCCCCCATAATGTGATAGTGATGGGGCTAGTGTCTACAAGGCAAGGCGGGGAGATGGGAACACACTTTAAATGGGAGGGAGGGGAGGGGAGGGCATTTCAATCAGAATGTAGGGGGAATGGAGAGAGAGAGAGAGAGACCAATCCATTCTTCAGAGCAGGAGAAAACTGAGCGGTGAGATGGAGAGGGGGATTGGGACAGGGAGAGTGGGGAGAGAAGAAAGAGAATGAGAGAGGGAGACAGATGGAAGAAGTGAAGAAGAGACAGAGAGTGTGTGAGGGAAGGAGGGAGAGAGGGAGAGAAGCAGCTGGAGGGGGCAGGTTAAATACGGAGGGAAGGACAAGATCCAGGCTCTGAGACCGACTCCCTTCCATCGAGTCACTGCATCGAGTCTCAGAATAAAAACTCTTGGGGTGGGGGGGTCAGTCAGAAAGCATTTACCCCCTGGGTCCCAGTGAAATCTGTTCCCATTCTCTGGGTTTAAAACCAGGGGGAAGTGCTGATAAAATGGGGAGCTTTGGGAAGTCACTCAGTGATGGGATTTTGTTTGTTTTTCTTGTTTTTTGATTCAGAAGATCTCGGCTTTGACTTAATCATCTCCCATCTCTCTCTGTCTCTCACACCGCCAACACCGGGATTTTCTCTCTGTCTCTGTCTCCGTTTCTCTGTCCCTAATCTTGTTTGTTTTCTCTCCCCACCTCAGTATCTCTCTCTCACACACACATAATACACTCTGTCTCTCTGCCCCCCACCCCTCCCTCTCTATACTCCTGTCCCTGAGAGAGATTTGGACTCAGTACCATATGGTGCTGCACATGTCATTAACACAGTGGGATCTTGCTGTTCCCTGGGTCTCCTGTTGTTGTCCAAACTGTGGGGATGGGGTGGGGCAGGGGGGAAGCCTGGGGACTGGGATCTTGCTGTGCATGAAGACACACACTGCCAAATGGGTGGTCAGTCTCAGCACACACTCCCCGGTGTCCCCCTCCCCCTCCAGCCCAGGGCCTGGGACACAGTGAGGAGTGGGGGTGGTGAGGGAGGGTGGGGGAATTGTACACAATGCTGACACAGAGGGGGTTTTATACAGAGATGGGGTATGGATAGAGGGCACAGTTGGGGTAGGGGGTAAATGAAGGTGCACAGGGAGGGGACAATTCGATTGGGGAAGGAGGGGAAAGTGGGTGGGGCTGGAAAATTCCAAGGGGGGTGGGAAATTGAGGGTGGGGTCACAAATTAGCAGGGGTCGGGGTGTTACAGGGGAATGGGGTAGTAAACGTAGGGGGAATAGAATATTGGGGAAGGGTCCAATATTTGGTTGAGGGGGGAATGAGAGAGAGATCCCGGGGAGATGTTGGGGAAGTGACTGAACATTGGGAGGATGGGAGGGGGGATTGTGGGCAGGAACATAATTGGGGGGAGGGGAAAGGATACAATATTTGGGAGGGGGCAGTGACAATGATTGAGGGAGTTTACATAAAGTCTCTGTCTCAGGGGGTGGGGGTGGAGAGGGTGCCTGGGCTCTTGCTGTGCAGTGAGACAGTCCCTCCACAGGTCAGTAAGTGTCTGCATGTGCTCACTGTGTCCCCCCCACCACCATAACGGGGTTGGTGGGGGAGGGGGAGGACGGGTGATCATGATGGGGGGAGGGGCAGTTTGAGTAATGCTGCACAGGGGGAGCGGGAGGCAGGGTGTATGAGCCTGGGAGGTGCATTTTTCGGGGGGGGAGATAAAATATGAGGGAAGAGCAATATTGGATTGTGGGGTGGGGGGGGAATAGACAGGGGGCAGGAATTGCAGGAATGTAATATCTGGGGGAGAGGCTGAAAAATGAGGAGGGGAAGATTGGCAGATATGACAAAGAGCAAGATCACAGAATTCTGTCCATTCTCTATCTCTGGGTCATTCTCCAATTTTCTCTGACCCATCAGTCTGTTACACACCTTATTGGCCTCATAGATTTGCCTCACTGTCAGAATGTTGGGAAATAGAACAAAAGTGAATGATAAAAATGGTGTTAAAATGTTTCGGACTATTTAAAATGTTCCCACGGATGGTCTTCAGAATAACTGGACCTGGTATAACAGTCCCTTGCCATCCCTGTCCTTCCTCTGTCGTGGAGTATGCCCATTCTGAAGTCTGATCAGCAGGTCTTTAAACAATTCCCACATAGGAAATGTGGACTTGCTCAATAACAGCTCCTCTCAATTAACTCTCCCTAGCTCCGACTTAATAGTGTCTTAATTTACCCACCCCGAATTCAGGACCTTCCCACAGGGTCCTGACTTATCCTTATTCATAGCGATCTTAAAACTGAAGGAGTTGTGATCACTGTTTCTAAAATGCTGTCCCAGTGAAAGGTCAGTCAGCTGGCCAGGCGTATTAATCAATACAAGGTCCAGTGAGGCCTTGCCACAGTGAATCAGATCGCAGATTGGAAGAACAACACCCCATCTTACACCTGGGCTGCATACAGCCCGGAGGACTCAACATTGAGTTCTCCAATTTCAAATAACTTCCCTCCCCAACCACCAACTCCCTTTCCAAACCCCCACCTCCACTCCCCCCCGCCCCACTTCCACCCCTCCCTGCCACCAATCGGATTCATTCCTCCCATTGACTGATCAGGCCATATCTTCTACCTGTGTTTACCTCAGCACTCCATCCCTCTCCCCACCCAAAGCCCTCCCCCACACCCCCACCCTTTATCAGCAGCTCCCCTTACCCCCACTCCCGAAGCATTGACCTCTCCACCTCCCGATGCTGCCTGGCTTGCTGGGTTCTTCCAGCCTCCTGCTTGTCTCCGATGGTCAATAAGGTGACAGATGGCTCCAAATGTGGTGGTGGGGTAGTGAACAGTGAAGGAGGTTTACCTCCGTGTTAAACAGGACCTTGATCAGACCGGCCAATCAGGAGCTGATACAAGGTTGGGTTTTAGGAGCTGTTTTACAGATGGAAACAAAATCCTTGCTGATGGCCCATCGATCTTTCAATTGATCCCAGGCTCCATTATGAAGGCCCAAGCAAACAGACTTCACCCAGAGTCAGTTCCCACTGAGCCCAATGGAGTCAGTGAGAGCCACAAAACCTTCTCATGGCAGCACTGAGGGGGGGTCGGCTCATCTGTCACATCCAACCCCATTCCCCAGTGTCGGATCCGGTCTGTCACTGAGCCTTCTGACTGGGCCGTGGATTCCCCACCAACACAGCGGCTGATTGGTGGAAAGAACCAAATAAAGAGAGGGAGTGATATCAGCATCAGGCCGGGGTGAAGGGAATGGAACCAGAGAAAGGAAATCATTGCTGAAAATACATCTGTAATCAAAAGACACGGATTATTTACAGTATATTACTCTGTGGAATAGGAACATTCCCTTTTTTACTTAGTTGTGTTCAGATGAGTGGATGAGTGAATTCCGTGAGGACAGGAGCCTGCCATTGCTGTTCCCACTCCGGCCTGCAGTGACCGATGATACTTGCCTCCAGGTCATTGACCTTGTATCTGGTTCTCTCACTGACAACTGGTTGCTGGGGATGATGTTATTCTGTGCATGTCCGATTCCTCTTTCAGTTATACTTTTGTTATCCAGCTTTCTATTAATGGGTGCTGATTGCTGACAACACTTCCCACTGTTTTGCTCCTCCAGTCTCTTTGGTTTCGCTCCTCAGATGGGATCATTCCTTGCCCATTAGGAAAGGAGTGTTACCGTGTTGCTGCTCCTCCTTCTCCTGTCAGTCCATTCCTCACCTGGACCTCTCATTCCATTATCTGCTGCCTTTAATGTTCACTCTCTGTTACTTGGATTTATTCATCAATTGGATTATTTTTATAACTGGATATTTCAGGGCATGTTTTAACTGGTCTCTGAAACTGTTCTGTGTCACCACATAAACAAGTGCATTGGTGCAGCAGCTCAGGTCCCGCAGCATATGTGAGGCTTGTACAAAAATATCAAAACCAGTGGACTCCAAGGAATGAGCGACATGAAAGAAACGTAAAATATCCAGCAACCAGAGAAGTATGAAACTTGCAGATATAGCAAAGAGTAAGATCACAGATTTCCTTCTGCTCTCTATCTCTGGGTCATTCTCTATTTTTCTCTGACCCCTGAGTCCCTTACGCACGTTAATGGCTTCAGAGATGTGGCCGACAGTCAGAACGTTAAGAAAGAGAATAAAAGTGAATGGGAGCATTGGTGTTAAAAATCGCTCAAAGTATTGAAAACTTGCCCACCGGCGATCAGTATAGTAACTGGGCCTGGTAGAACAGTACCATGGAACATTGTTGATGATCTTTCCAGGTTTAAATCGAAAGTAGTTGGGAATATTTTTAAAAGAAAAGAAAATACAGATTATTGTTAGAACCCTAATTGAAGTATTCTCTGTCCAATGCTTAGTTTTCAACTGATGAAAACAAATGGCGACAAATCGATCAAAAGTGAAAGCAATGATGAACCAGACAGAACAATCAATGGCCCAGCAGCTCAGTACATAGATGACACTACATACAGGAGTGATGTCCAGGAAACACTGTGGATAATAGTAAGATGGAAACTGCTGAAGTATCACTTTGACAAAAATGAACAGCAGATCAGATGTTGCCATGGCCACCATATAATGAGTGGTGCTTCTAGAAAATCCACACTTGTCCCGAGCTAAGATTAGAATCACTACTAGACAAACTGTAAGAGAGACAGCAAGAAAAAAAGAGACTTGAAGTTACTGATCAAACATATCTGTGCCTGAGGTCAGACTTTAAGTAATAGATGTTAGAGAAAGATAATTGTTGGCTCATGTCACATGAAGTTCAAAGAATCTGAATCATTTACATTTTGAAAATACATAGAGATGTACATAAACAGCAGGTTAGTCTCATATTCAACATTTTTTGGGGTTGACATGTTTATTTCTTCTGCTTTGTACATTGTTCAGGCTGCTGGAGTTGTAAATTCGATGACAACATCCACACAAACACTACCGGGATCAGTAAAACAAAGAATGGGAGACTTCTAACACAGACGTGGATTACTAAATTCCTGAATTCAGTTTTGGAGCCTCCACAATTGAGTTTACTCTTAAAATTCTGCACCCACACAACATGAATTACAGTACACGGCACTGGATCACTCAACTGTGTCTAGGAAAGGATGGCATCCCAAATATGAACAAAGAAATGATAGAGCATTGAGCCCCTCACTCTGAACATCCTGGCAAGCTGAACTAAGAAGTTATTCACCAGTGAATCCAACCACCATGTCCCAGCTTGAATACCCAATGCAATCAACATTCGGCACTGACTCTCAGCACCTGTCAAACACTGTCTACTGCAGCCCCCACCCAAACCCACACGTGAGTAATTTCTCAACAATTAAGGAGTGTCGGGGGCAGAGTTGCATATGGTAGCCATTACAAAAGAGAGAGTGCTAGAAAAGCCAAAAGATTTAAAAATCGATAAATCTCCTGGCTCTGAAGTTCTGAGGGAGGTGGCTGAGGAAATAATGGAGGCATTGGTTGTGATCTTTCAAAAATCACCTGAGTCAAGGAAAGTCCCAAATGATTGGAAAATCACTTTTGTAATCTTCTTGTTCAAGAAAGGATCAAGACAAAAGATCAAAACTTATAGGCTGATTAGCCTAATCTCGGTTGTCGGTGAAATTCTAGAATCCATCGTTAAGGATGAGATTTTTAAATTCTTGGAAGTGCAGGGTCTGCTTAGAACAAGTCAGCATGGATTTAGTAAGGGGAGGTCATGCCTGATAAACCTGTTAGAATTCTTTGAAGAGAGAACAAGTAGGTTAGACCAGGGAAACCCAGTGGATGTTATCTACCTAGACTTCCAAAAGGCTATTGATTAGGTGTTTCACAGGAGTTTGCTGAGTAAGGTGAGGGCCCATGGTGTTTGAGGTGAGCTACTGGCATGGATTGGGGATTGGCTGTCTGATAGAAGGCAGAGAGTTGAGAAAAAAGGTTATTTTTCGGAATAGTGGTTAGTGACATATGGTGTCCCACAGGGTTCAGTGTTGGGGCCGTAGTTGTTCACTTTTATGTATTAATGATCTGGATGAAGGGACTGGGGGAATACTGGCGAAGTTCACCAATGATACAAAGTTCGGTGGACAGGTAGGTAGTACTGAGGAGGTGGGGAGGCTGCAGAAAGGTTAAGACATTTTAGGAGAGTAGTCCAGGAAATGGCTGATGAAATTCAATGTGAGCAAATGCAAGATGATGGCCTCAGTGTCTTATCATGAGATTATTAATTCAGAGACCGATGTTCGATGTCCAGGCATGGACTATTTTTTAAACGGTGAGAAAATTCATAAAGCCAAAGTACAAAGGGATTGGGGAGTGCGAGTCCAGGATTCTCTAAATGTTGACTTGCAGGTTGAGTCCGTGGTTAAGAAAGCGAATGTAATGTCATTTATCTCAAGAGGATTGGAATATAAAAGCAGTGATGTGCTTCTGAGAC
The DNA here is from genome assembly GCF_020745735.1 of Hemiscyllium ocellatum. Taxonomy (NCBI): domain Eukaryota; kingdom Metazoa; phylum Chordata; class Chondrichthyes; order Orectolobiformes; family Hemiscylliidae; genus Hemiscyllium; species Hemiscyllium ocellatum. Next base: position 6,439,813 of record NC_083442.1, read on the forward strand.
TTTATAAAGCTCTGGTTAGGCCCCATTTAGAATACTGTGTCCAGTTTTGGACCCCACACCTCAGGAAGGACATACTGCCACTGGAGCATGTCCAGCGGAGATTCACACGGATGATCCCTGGAATGGTAGGCCTAACATACGATGAGTAGCTGAGGATCCTGCAATTGTATTCATTACAGTTTAGAAAGTTGAAGGGAGATCTGATAGAAACTCACAAGATAATCCATGGCTTAGAAGAGGCGGACGCTGGAATTTGTTTCCATCAGGTGGGGAGACTAGGACTCGTGGGCGCAGCCTTAGAATTAGAGGGGGTCCATTTAGAACGGAAATAATGTACTATGGCTTGGCATCTGAACCTATCACTTTGGATTCAGGTCAATGTGAAAGATGAGCAGAGATGATGGCCTCAATGTCTTATCACTAGATTATTAATTCAGAGCCCGATGTTCGATGTCCACCATGGCTGATGGTGGAACTTCAATTCAATCTAAATCAAGACTTCTACTGTCTGATGGTGACAATGAACGGTTGTCAGTTGTTAGAAAAGAAAACATCTCACTCACTAATATCCTTCAGGGAGTGTAATCTGTCATCCTTTCGTAGTCTTGGTGTACATGTGACTCCAGATCTATAATAGTCTGGTTTATTCTGGGCGATAAGGGAAGGATGGTAAGTGTTGGTCTAACCAGCGACACCCATAACCTTTCAATTAATAAAAGCCAATGGAGCTCCCTGTGCACAGATAACTCACTGTTCCTGAAGAATGCTCCCTTTTTAGACCACTCCCTGGTATTTAAATATCCCCATACTGAGTCGTTTGTCTCAACTATGAAATTCCCAAAATGGATCCAGTTTAAAGATAAGGGATCCTAAAACTCACTCAATGTAGTTACCTGGAATCGGGAGCACCAATACATTGGCCAGGACTCAGCCTAGACAACCGAGGCAATGGGTTTTGTCTCCTGGCTTTGAGACCATCCAGAGTTGGGAAACTCATTGGACTTGACAAATTAAGCTTTGACATGGATTATCCACTGGGATAGCTGATGCCCTGAATTCAGCAGAAACTCAGCACCAAGCATCCAGTCTTTCACCTTGGACATTTGTCCCACTCTCTGCCGTACAGGACATTCCCTTGGAAACTAACCAGTCCTCGGGTTCAGAGTTCTCCCCTTGCAGATGTGGAAATGGTGATTACTTTAAAATGTACACATGGAGTGTAAGCTTTAACTGTCAGGCACGTGATGGTGTCTTTGTGCATCTGTGTCCCTTGTTCTTCCAGGTGCTGGAGGTCATGGGTGTGTGAGGTGCTGGTAAAAAGAGCCCTGCCCTGTTCCTGGTTTGTATCTTGTAGGTGGTATTCATTGCTGGCTGCGATGTCATTGGTGAAGAGACAGTGTGCTGAATGGTCAGTGGCGAAATTATGACAGTCAGCTGTTTGTCCTGGACAATGTGAAACTTTGGGAATGTTGCACTCAGTGTTGTATGTGAGCTGCACTCAGCCAGTTACTTGGAGAGATTCAATCCCAGCCCTGAGCGATGCTTTCTGGATGGTGGGGATGGATTGGAGAGGCAGGCAGGGAGGTTATTGTCACAGTAAGCAGAGTATCTGACATCCTCCTGTGGCCACAGCACCTGTACGGCTAGAACAGGTCATTTCCTCATCAATGATTGGTCCGGGTTGTGGATAATAATGCATCCAGTGACGGCAATGTCATAAAACACCAATGGGAGATTGGTAGATTCTCAAGGTTTTGAGATGGTCATTTCCTGGTGCTTGTGGGATATGAATGTTACTTGTCAATGATCAGCTCAAGCCTGATGTTATCATACTCTGTATGGACACAGACCTCTCTGTTATCTCAAGAGTAGTAAATGGTGCTGAACATTGTGTATTCACGGGCAAACCTCACTGATTTTGAAATAATGACGGAGGGACCAGCATTGATGAGGCGCCTGCAGATTTTAGGACCAAGGTACCCCTGTGAAGAATTCCTGCAGAGGTGCACAACGGCTGAGATGACTGACCTCCCACAGGCAGAACCATCTTCACCTGTCCTCAGGGTGAAACAAAAGGGTCGTCGTCTCATTGACTCCAGTCTTTTGAGAGCTTCTTATTGTCAATATGTGTTCATAATATTTTTGTTTAAGAGATTAACATTACTTTTCACCATTAAAATATAATTTTTTAACAGTTGCAGCTGATTGAGGAACAGATATTCCGTCCTTCTGTCAATGCAAGTTATCCGATCCTGAGTTTGGCATAATATCGAATTAACATGTTGACGTGCACTGTCCAACTGTATTGAGTGTAAGATATTCCCCGTAAAACTTGCAATTGAGTTCATGAGTATTCCGCTGTTAGTGCTGAACACTTACTACAATACTGCATTTACAGTGAGCTGGGAAAAGCAAGAACTCTGGCCCAGAAAATATCATTCCAGCAGTAACCCCCACTCAGTCCAATTCGACAATGACACATCCTCCCAGTAACATGAGCCCACAGCAATCAGAGGGTCCCAGCCTGAGCTTCATCATCCCCATTCAGTACAATTCCATGGTCAGTAATACCTTCACTGAGAGGGATTCCTGGAGATCTGGATCAGTAGTACACAACATTCTCGGAATGCCATGGTGAGTAACTGGCTTCCCCAAAGCGTGTCCACTACCTACAAGACACAAATCAGGAGTGTGATGGAATATTCTCTACTTGCCTGGATGGGTGCAGCCCCAACAACTCTGAAGAAACTTGACACCATCCAGACAATTCAGGCCATAGGACTGGCATTGCATCCACAAGCATCCTCTCCCTCCACCACCGACGCTCAGTAGCTGCAGTGTGCAACATCTACAAGATGCACTGCAGAAATTCACCAAAGATCCTCAGAACTTCCAAACCCACGACCAGTTCCATCTAGAAGGACAAGGGCAGCATATACACGGAAACTTGAAAAGTATCAAGTTCAACTCCAAAACACTCACCATTCTGACAGAGAAATATATCAGTGTTCCTTCACCATTGTTGGGTCAAAATCCTGGAATTCCCTCCCTAATGGCATTGTGGGTCAGCCCATAGGAGGTGGGCTGCAGCAGCTCAAGAAGGCAGCTCACCACCATCTTCTGGACGGGTGCAGCCCCAACAATTCTCAAGAAACTTCACACCATCCTGGTCAATTCAGACTATATGATTGGCATTGCATCCTCTCCCTCCCCCACCGATACTCTAGCTGCAGTGCGCAACGTCTACAAGATGCACTTTAGAAATTCACCAAAGATCCTCAGACAGAAACCTTCTAAACCCACAACCAGGAGGTCATGTTGCAGCTATACAAGACATTGGTTAGGCCACTGTTAGAATATTGCATGCAATTTTGTTCTCCTTCCTATCGAAAAGATGTTGTGAAACTTGAAAGGGTTCAGAAAAGATTTACAAGGATGTTGCCAGGGTTGGAGGAGCTGAGCTACAGGGAGAGGCTGAACAGGCTGGGGCTGTTTTCCCTGGAGCATCGGAGCCTGAGGGGTGACCCTATAGATGTTTACAAAATTATGAGGGGCATGGATAGCATAAATAGGCAAAGTCTTTTCCCTGGGGTCGGGGAGTCCAGAACGAGAGGGCATAGGTTTAGGGTGAGAAGGGAATGATATAAAAGAGATATAAGGGGCAATGTTTTCACGCAGAGGGTGATACGGGTATGGAATGAGCTGCCAGAGGAAGTGGTGGAGGCTGGTACAATTGCAACATTTAAGAGGCATTTGAATGGGTATATGAATAGGAAGTGTTTGGAGGGATATGGGCCGGGTGCTGGCAGATGGGACTAGATTGGGTTGAGATATCTCGTAGGCATGGACAGGTTGCACCGAAGGGTCTGTTTCCATGCTGTACATCTCGATGACTCTATGACAAAGTTAGCATATATATGGGAACTCTAAAAACTTCAGGTTCCACTCCAAACCACTCACCATTCTGACGTAGAAATATATCGCCATTCCTTCACTGTTGCTGGGTCAAAATCCTGGAATTCCCTCCCTAATGGCATTGTGGGTCAGCCCATAGGAGGTGGGCTGCAGTGGTTCAAGAAGGCAGCTCACCACCATCTTCTCAAGGGCAACTAGGGATGGACAATAAATTCTGACCAGCCAGTGATGCCCACATCCTACACCAATGAACAAATAGAATCATAGTCATAGATTCCTACAGCACAAAGACAGGCCCTTTGGCCCAAACTGGTCCATGCTGACCAAATGTCCTTCCATGCTAATCACATCTCCCTGCACTTGGCCGATATCCTCTTAATCCATTCCTATCCATGTATTTATCCAAATACCTTTTAAACCTTAATGTAAATGACCCAACCACTTCCACTGGCAGATTGTTCTGTATGTATACCAACCTCTGTGTTAAAAAACGTTTCCTCTCAGGTTCCCTTTTATTCTTTCCACTCTAACTTTAAACTGATGCCCTTCAGTCCTCGATTCCCAACACTGGGAAAAAGATTGAGTGCATTCACCCTGTCCATGCCTCTCATGATCTTATGCTCCTCTATAAGATCCCTCTCCCGCCTCAGTCTCCTACGCTCTGAAGAAAAATGTTATAGCTAGTCCAACCTCTTCCCCAACTCAGACCATTGAGTTCCAGGCAACATCCTTGTAAATTTCTTCTGCACTCTTTCCAGTTTACTAACATCCTTCCAATCACAAAGTGACCAAAACTGAACGCAATACTCCAAGTGCAGCCTCTCCAACTTCCTGAATAACTTTTACGTAACTTCCCAACTTCTCAGTGCTGTGATTGATGAAGGCCAGAGTGCCAAAAGTCTTTTTCACTGCCCTTTCTACCTCTGCTTCCACTTTCGGAGAACGGTGAACCTGAATTGCAAGATCCCTCTGTTCCACTACACTCCTTAAGGCCTCACACATCTATGTTTGACTTCATGTGCCATTTCTCGGCCCACTTCCGCAGCTGAGCAAGGTGCTGCTGCAATTTCAGATCACCTTCCTCACTGTCCATGATTCCCCCTATTTTAAGGTCATCAGCAAACTCACTTATAAAGAACATAATTCCATTAAATCACTGGATAATGCAACATGCCCACGCAGTATAGACAAAAGATTTTCTTTTCTCAGGAGAGGAATTACACCACAGCGTTAGTTTGGAAATGTTAACTGTGCACATTGGTATCACACAAGGAACTCGTACTGTCCTCATCCAGTGCCCAGTGAATCATGGGTAAAATGTATCTGTCAAACGCAGCATTGGATTAGTGTTCAAACAGCACCCCACACCAATGAGTAGGATCCTCTAAGGCAGTGAAGACTGAACTCCAAGATAAGAATAAAATATTTCAAGGTAGCCCATGACAGAAAGCTGGTGCCCGACTCAGTCTCCTGCATTGTACTAACCTCTGGGCACAATGGCAGTAACACATGCTCTGTGAACCTTACACAATCCTATTAAAGTCTGCACGACCGTACTGTACATCTTTTTCCAAGTGGCCCAACTCACACATCCTTTTTACAATCAAATAATTCAAGAACACACATCATCATAGGAACACTGTACACAGTGATCACAGTCTCCCAGTGATCTGTCCTCACAAATATCACACCCCCATATGTCCGCTCACAGGCAACACACAGGATAGTCAAAGCCATCCGTGCTGACCCTCACTTATCACTCCATAAATGAACTGCCCAACCCACCTCTTGCCCACGTTGTCCCTGTGCTCCCATCCGGAGCCATCTGTCTGAGCAAGATCCACCAACAAACTCCCTTCACATCAGGGAATGGGAAACACCAGGTGGCACTAGAGATGGGTTGTTACAAAACCCCTCTGACCGATAGCATGGTTTGAACGACCACAGAGAGAGAGAGAGAGAGAGAGAGAGAGAGAGAGAGAGAGAGAGTTGTCTTGCTAAACAATTTCTTGGCCAGCGAGGGTCAGTACTCAGTCAAACTCCATCACTGTGGCCTCAGTGCAAACCCATTCTGCACAGTATGGAGGGAGAGACAATGCTGCACATTACTGAGGAGCCCCTTAATTGACAAAATATACACTCAAAACTCAGTCAGTGAGTATACTATTGTCTGGCATTGGGATTTTTTCTGCTACATGGAAATAAAATAATTACCATTAATAACATTGAAATAAGTCTGATTTAATGCAATAAATATGATTTAATACAACTTACATTGTCCCAAGACTTACCAGGAATACCAACACAGGCAAGGATGGTGTAGTATACTTTTCTGACCATTTGCCTTGGAAGATGCATTTTTTTGCTTGTGGACCAACCTCTCCTTTCCTGGTGCTGGGAATCTGTCAGAGTTGGAGAATTCGCTGGGTATTGGAGCTGACACAGTTCCACAGTCTTTATTTTATGTTGTGTGGTACCACCACTGGGAAACTGTGATCACATCTTCATTTAGGACAAACAGATTACGACAACATGTTTATTTTGATGATGTGATACCCGTGAGATTTAGGTCTCTCCTGAATATCCCAAAGACTGGATTAATCTTTTCCCATTGTGTCTTAAATATTAATTGCAAATTATCTTCAAACAACAAGATTTGTATTATTTCACATACTATCAGTCCTATCAAGATCTAAATATTTTTTGATTGTTTTTCCCCCACTGATGCACTTCATTTTGCTGAGGCGACTCAATCATTCAGTACCTCATGTTGTAAAGCTCCTTGTGATCTCTTCTACTGCCCACTGTTACACCACTGCTTTCCTTGTTCATTCAGTTATCCAACTCAATTGTGAAATTTTACCTGTGATCTAATACAAAAACTGATGCTGATGCTGATCAAAGCAACCGGTAGAAATTACAAGAGGTAATATCTTTTTCAAAACAAATACAAAAAACCCGAAGCCAATTCAGATCCTTCCCTACAGAATCATCGAATGACAGAATCACATCGAACAGTAGAGGGCCTTTAGCCCATTGTATTTCTTCTGCCCATTTTATGCTAAATTCCCATTACTTCCACTTTCCATCACTTGGTTCATTGCCTTGAACATTATGACGGTTCAACTGTTAATCCAAGTATGTTCTCAAGGTTGTGAAGTTTCCCGCCTGAACCACCTTCCCAGGCAGTGCAATGCAGGCCCCTACCATCCTCTGAGTGGGAAGATCTTTCCTCATGTCCCCTTGAAACCTCTTGTCATACAGCTTAAAATGATGCCACCTTACTATCTGCCCTTGAACAAGGGGAGCATCTGTTTTCTATTCACCCTGTCCACACCCCTCAGTCCTATCCACCCCGATCACTGCTCTAAAGAAAGCAGCCTGAGCTTATCCAGCCTCTCTCTTCACAGAGACATTGCTACAGCTCAAGCAACATTCAGCTGAATCTCCTTTGCACTCCCTTCATTACAATCACATCCTTCCCATCGTGCAGTGACCAGGACTGTACACAATACTCAGACTGTGACCCAAACAAAGCAGCACCTCCCTGCTCTTATAATCGATGTCTCAATTGAGAAGGGCATGTGTCCTGTCTGCTTTCTTTACCCTATTAACCTGTCCTGCTGCCTTCAGGGATCTGTTAACAATCACCTCAAGATCTTTCTGTTCCTCTAAGTGTCCTGGTGTTCTGCCATTTATTGAGTGTTGCCTTGTCTTGTGACTTCTGCCAAAGTGTATCACCTCAGATTTATCAGGGTTAAATTTCATCTGCCACTGATTTGACCGTCTGACCAATCTGTCTGGATCTATCTATAACTGATGACTATTCCTCTTGCTGCCAACTACTCGGTCAATATTTGTGTGATATGCAAACGTATGTATCATCACCAACCTCCCTTGTACCCGCCCCCACACCACCATGCCTACCCTGCACGCTCCCAGTGATCCCACCCCCTCTCCACACAAACATACACCTTTATCAATGTCATTTGTGATTATCACAAAGAATGAGTCACCCAGCACTGAGAGCTGTGGAACACCATTGGACACCAGCTTCCAATTACCCAAACAGCCTTCTACCAACACCCTCTGTTTTCACTGACTGAACCAATTTTAGAGCCAAGTTGCCAAGTTACTCCGGATGCCACGTGTTTTTACCTTCGTTATCTCCCATGTGGGTCCTGGTCAAAGGCTTTTCTGAACTCCATACAGCGTACAGCAATTGGCCTCCTCTCATCTACACACCTGGTCACCTCCTCAAAAAGTTCCCCCAGATTGGTTTGGCATGACCCTACTCTGACAAAGCTGTGCTGACTCTCCCTGGTCAGGCTGTGTCTCTTGAAATGGAGATTAATTCCCTCCTTTGAAATTTTCTTGAATAGTTTCTCTAACACTGATATCACACACACTGGTTTGTTATTCCTGGTCTATCTTTATTGCCTTTCTTGAAAAGTTTGATTTGAATTGATTTGATTTGATTTATTTATTGTCATGTGTATCAAATTACAGATAAAAGTCTTTCTTTCTCAGCAAAACAGGCAGATCGTAGTAAACAAAGATGTACAGATTAGGAATACTGAGATAGAAGCGTACAGGTACATTGCACAGCGCGTATGAATCAACAGTGACCCCTCACTGCTGTCTGACCCCGCAGTCACCCCGCACAGATATGTAGCCCAGCAGTGACCCTGCACAGCCCTGTGTCCCAGCAGTGACCCTGCATCACTGCATGACCCAGTAGTGACCCTACACAGTCAAGTGACCTGCACAGCTGTATGACCCTGCAATGACCCTGCACAGCCATGTGACCCAGCACTGACCCTGCACAGCCATGTGACCCAGCAGTGACCCTGCATCACTGTGTGACCCAGCAGTGACCCTGAACAGCCGTGTGACCCAGCAGTGACCCTGCACAGCCATGTGACCCTGAAGTGACCCTGCACAGCCGTGTGACCCTGCAAAGCCGTGTGACCCAGCAGTGACCCTGCTTAGCGCTGTGACCCAGCAGTGACCCTGCATCACTGTGTGACCCAGCAGTGACCTTACACAGCGCTGTGACCCAGCAGTGACTCTGCACAGTCGTGTGACCCAGCAGTGACCCTGCACAGCCATGTGACCCAGCAGTGACCCTGCATCACTGTGTGACCCAGCAGTGACCCTGCACAACCATGTGACCCAGCAGTGACCCTGCACAGCCTTCTGATCCAGCAGTGACCCTGCACCGCCGTGTGACCCTGCAGTGACCCTGCACAACCATGTGACCCAGCAGTGACCCTGCACAGCTGTGTGACCCTGCAGTGACCCTGCACCGCTCTCTGACCCTGCAGTGACCCTCCCAGATGAAAGCCTGTGCTGTTTGGTTTCAGGCTCTGAACATGGAGGTCAGTCTCAGAAAAGCAAACAGTGAAACTCACAGCTGTGGGGAAACTCACAGCAGGGGAACTGCTCACTTTGTTTTTAAAAGTCCTTCCTTAAACCTCTTTTTAAATCTACAATAATGAATTGAATGGGGCTTTTGTGCATATGCTTTATTGAGATCTCTCTTGATTATTTTTTAAAAATATAAAACACAGGTACCAAGTTACCTGAGGGCAGTGTTTTTCGAGCAGTAAGACTGTGCTATTTTCTCGGTGTGTGGATTGTTAAAGTGCAGTGATGGCCTTTGGGAGAGGGATAGCCCTTGGAAGAGTGATATCCTCTTCCTGTCGGACGTGGGAGATTATGGGTCATTTCCATGGTACTGGGAATGATGTTTCTACAAAGTATGTCTTGTTACAAATCCTATCAGATTGCCTCCCTTTGTAGGTTGGAGCGACCTTTAGAGGCAATGAGGAATTTACAGGAGGTACGGGGTGTAATGGATGGCAGTTACAGGGAGGGAGATAACCCAAAGATGCAGTCAGCTAGATGGGGGACCTCCAGGAAAGGTAGGGGAGGGAGACAGGTCATACAGGGCCCTCCTGTAGAAATCCCCACCTCAAACCAGTATACTGTTTTATACTGTACACAAATGTGAGAGAGAGTGTGTACGCGGACGTGAGAAAGATTTTGTGCGAACGCTAGAGAGAGTGTGTGCAAATGCGAGAGAGAGAGAGAGAGAGAGAAAGTGTGTGCGAACACAAGAGAGAGAGTTTATGTCAACGGGAGAGAGAGAGAGTTTGCCTGAATGTGAGAGAGTGTGAACAAATGTAAGAGAGAGTGTGCGAAGGTGAGAGGAAGTGTGTGTGTGCAAGAGAGAGTATGCAAGCGTGCAAGGGGAAGAGTGTGTACATGAGCGAAACATTCCATGCGTGTGCAAAATAGAGTGTATGTATGAAAGCAGGAGTGTGCATATGCGAGAGAGAGAGAGTGCGTGTGCATGTGTCAGAAAGATTGTGTGGGTGCACACAATGGAGTGTGTCTTCGAGAAAGTGCGCTAGAGAGAGCATGTGAGAGAATGTGTGCGAAAGAGTGCATGTAACAAAGAGAGAGAGAGAGAGTGTGCCTGCATTAGAGAAAGAGACTGCGTGTGGGTGAAAGAGAGTGTGTGCGAACAAGAGGAAGAGTGTGCTCGAGAGAGTGTGTGCATGTGAGAGAAAGAGCGTGTGTGCATGTGAGAGACTGTGTCCTTGTAAGAGAGCGTGTCATTGTAAGAGAGACTGTCCCTGTGTGAGAGAGACAGAGAGCATGCATGCACAAGGGAAAGAATATGTGAGTGTATGAGAGAGAATGAGCATGTGCGCATGCAAGAGAGATAGCGTGTGTGTGAGAGAGAGATAGTGTATGCAAAAGGGAGTAGGTGCATGAGAGAGAGAGATTGCATGCGAGAGAGAGGAAGTGTGTTAATGTGAGACAGAGTGTACACCTGCAAGAGATAGAGTGCATATGAAGACAGAATGTGCGCATATGGAAAAGAGCGAGAATGTGTGTGTGACTGTGTGCATGTGCAATTGAGAAATGTGTACATGTGCGAGACAGAATGTGCATGCTAGAAAGAGAGTATGTGCATGTGAGAGGAAGAGTGTGTGTATGCACACTGTATGTCAGTGTACCTTCAAGAGAGGGTGTGCCTGCGAGAGAGAGTGTGTGGACAAGAGAGAGTGTAAGTGAATTTGAGAAAGAGTGTGTGCAAATGCAAGAGAGAGTGTGCAAATGCAAGAGAGAGAGAAAGTGTGTGTGAATGCAAGAGAGAGTTTATGCAAATGTGAGAGAGAGTGTGCATGAATCCAAGAGAGAGACAGTGTGCGAATGCAAGAGGGAGAGAGTGCGCGAACGTGAGAGGACGTGTGTGAGTGTATGTGAGAGAGAGAGAGTATGAATGGGTGCAAGACAGAGTGTTTACATGTGTGAGACATTAGGCGCATGTGTGAGAGAGTGTGTGTGCGAGAGAGAGCATGCGACAGAGAGAGAATGTGTACCTGCATGAGAGAAGGAGACTGCGTGTGAGTGACAGAGAAAGAGAGTGTGTGCAAACAAGTGAGACTGTGTGCGTGTGAATGTGTGTGAGAGAGAGTGTGCATCCTTGTAAGAGAGTGTCTCTGTACAAGAGAGACATGTGTGCACAAGAGAATGATCGTATGTGTGCATGAGAGAGAGCGAGCGTGTGTACATGCAAGAGAAATAGCATGTGTGAGAGAGAGATAGTGTGTGCAAAAGGGAGTGGGTGCATGAGAGAGAAAGAGATTGCATGCAAGAGAGAGGAAGTGTGTGCATGTGTGAAAGAATGTGTATATGCGAGACAGAGTGTGCGCATGCGAGAGATAAAGTGCATGTGCAAGTGAGAACATGTGCATACAGAAAAGAGAGAGAATGTGTATAAGAGAGTAACTGTGTGCATGTGAGAGACAGAGAGCATGTGCAAGAGAGAACGTGTTCATGTGCAAAAGAGAAATGTGTACATATGTGAGACAGAATGTGCGTGCGAGAAAAAGAGTTTGTTCAAGAGACTGTGTGTATGTGTGAGAGGAAGAGTGTGTGGGGTCAGTCTGCTCTTCCCTGTGTGTGTTACATTTACAGAGTGGGGTCAGTCTGCTCTTCCCTGGGTGTGTTACATTGACAGAGTGGGGTCAGTCAGCTCTTCCCTGGGTGGGTTACATTGAGTGAGTGGGGTTAGCCTGCCCTTTGTGTGTAAGTTGGTTTGACAGAGTGGGGTCAGTCTGCTCTTCCCAGGGTGTGTTACATTGACAGAGTGGGGTCAGTCTGCTCTTCCCTGGGTGGGATACATTGACAGAGTGGGGTCAGCCTGCTCTTGCGTGTTTGAGTTACATTGACAGAGTGGGGTCAATCTGCGCTTGACTGTGTGAGTTATTTTGCAGAGTGAGGTCAGTCTGCTCTTCCCAGGGCGGGTTACATTGACAGAGAGGGGTTAGTCTGCCCTTGGTGTGTAAGTTTGATTGACAGTGTGGGGTCAGTCTGCTCTTCCCATGGGTTGGATACATTGACAGAGTGGGGTCACTCTGCTGTTGCCTGTGTGAGTTAGTTTGACAGAGTGCGGTCAGTCGGCTCTTCCCTGGGAGAGTTTCATTGACAGACGGGGTCAGTCTGCCCTTGGTATGTATGTTCGATTGACAGATTGGCGTCAGTCTGCTCATATCTGGGTGGGTTACATTGCCAGAGTGGGGTCAGTCTCCTCTCTCCTGGATGCGTTATGTTGTCAGAGTTCGCTCAGTCTGCTCTTCATTGGGCGGGTACTTTGACAGAGTGGGGTTAGTTTGCTCTTTCCTGTATGTGGTACATTGACAGATTGGGGTTAGTCTGCATTCACCTTTGTGTGTTACATTGCCAGAGTGAGGTCAGTATGCTCCTGTCTAATTTGGTTACATTGACAGAGTGGGGTTAGTCTACTCTTCCCTGGGTGGGTTGCAATGACAGAGTGTTGTCAGCCTGCTTTTCCCTGGGTGGGTTACATTTACAGAGTGTGGTCAGTCTGCTCTTGTCTGTCTTAGTTTGTTTGACAGTGTTGTCAGTCTGCACTTACCTGGGTGGATTCCATTGACAGAAGGGACAGTCTGCTCTTGCCTGTGTGAGATATTTTGACAGAGTGTGATCAGTCTCCTCTCCTTGGTGGGTTACATTGACAGAGCAGGGTCAGTCTGCTCTTCCATGGGTGGGTTATATTGACAGAATGGTGTAACTCTGCTCTTCACTGCGTGTGTTACATTGAAAGAATGTGGTCATTCTACTATTCCCTGGCAGCATTACATTGTCACAGTGGAGTCAGTCTGCTCTTTCCTGGGTGTGTTATATTGACAGAGTGAGGTCAGTCTGATCTTCCCTGGATGGTTTACATTGACAGAGTGGGGTCAGTCTGATCTTCCCTGGGTGTGTTACATTGACAGAGTGAGGTTAGTCTGCTCTTGCCTGTCTGTGTAACATTGACAGAGTTGGGTTAGTCTGCACTTCCCTGGGTGGGTTACATTGACAGAGTGGGGTCAGTCTACTCTTCGGTGTGAATTACAGGCAAGAGCAGACTGACCCCACTCTGTCAATGTAACCCACCCAGGGAAGAGCAGACTGACCCCACTCTGTCAATGTAACCCAACCATGGAAGAGAAGACTGACACCAATCCGCCAATGTAACACACCAGGGAAGAGCTGACTGACCCCAATCTGTGAATGTAACCCATCCAGGGAAGAGCAGACTGACCGTATTCTCTCAATGTAACATACAAAGGGAAGAGCAGACTGACCGCATTCTGCAAAATTACTCTCGCAGTCAAGTGCAGATTGACCTCACTCTGTCAATGTAACTCACACAAGGAAGAGCTGACTGACCCCATTCTGCCCAACAAACTTACACACCAAGGGCAGACTGAACCCACACTGTCAAAGTACCTCACCCAGCGAAAAGCAATCTAACCCCACTTTGGCAATGTAACACACCCAGGGAGGAGCAGACTGACCCCACTCTGTCAATGTAACACACCCAGGGAAGAGAAGACTGACCCCACACTGTCAAAGTACCTCACCCAGCTAATAGCAGACTGACCCCTATCTGGCAATGTAAACCACCCAGGGAAGAGCAGACTGACCCACCTCTGTCAATGTAACACACCCAGGGAAGAGCAGACTGACCCCACTCTGTCAATCAAACTTACACACCAAGGGCAGACTAACCTCACTCTGTCAATGTAACCCACCCAGGGAAACGCCAGCTGACACCCCTCTGTCAATGCAACTCACTGAGGGAAGAGAAGACTGACCGCACACTGTCAATGTAACACACCCAGGGAAGAGAAGACTGACCCGACTCTGTCAATGTACACACCCAGTGAAGAACAGACAGACCCCACTTTGTCAATGTAATCCATCCAGGAATTAACAGACGGACCACAATCTGTCAATGTAACTCACCCATGGAAGAGCAGACTGACCCCAATCTGTCAATGTAACACACCCAGGGAAGAGCAGACTGACACCGTTACGTCAATGTAACCCACCCAGGGAAGAGCAGATTGATCCCACTCTGTAATGTAATCCATCCAGGGATTAACAGACGGAGCCCACTCTGTCAATGTAACCCACCCAGGGAAGAGCAGACTGACACCGTTACGTCAATGTAACCCACCCAGGGAAGAGCAGAATGATCCCACTCTGTCCTACTAACCCACACAGGCAAGAGCAGACTGACCCCACTCTGTCAATGTTACCCAGCCAGGGAAGTGCAGACTGACCCCACTCTGTCAAACTAACTCACACAGGCAAGAGCAGACTGACCCCAATCTGTCAATGTAACCCAACTGTGGAATGGAAGACTGACACCAATCTGTCAATGTAACACACTCAGGGAAGAGCTGACTGACCCCACTCTGTATAACAAACTTACACACCAAGGGCAGACTAACCCAACTCTGTCAATGTAACCCACCCAGGGAAGTGCAGACTGACCCCTCTCTGTGAATACAACACACCCAGGGAAGAGCAGAATGACCCCCCACTGTCAACGTAACGCACCCAAGGAAGAGCAGACTCTCCCACTGTGTCAATTTAACCCATCTAGGGAAGAGCAGACTGATCCCACTCTAACAAACAAACTTACACGGGCAAGAACAGACTGAAACCACTCTGTCAACGTATCCAATGCAGGGAGGAGTATACTGACCACACTCAGTCAATGTATCCCACCCATAGAAGAGCAGACTGACCCCACTCTGTCAATGTTACCCAGCCAGGGAAGTGCTGACTGACCCCACTCTGTCAAACTAACTCACACAGGCAAGAGCAGACTGACCCCAATCTGTCAATGTAACCCAACTGTGGAATGGAAGACTGACACCAACCTGTCAATGTAACACACTCAGGGAAGAACTGACTGACCTGACTCTGTATAACAAACTTACACACCAAGGGCAGACTAAGCGAACTCTGTCAATGTAACCCGCCCAAGGAAGTGCAGACTGACCCCTCTCTATGAATACAACACATCCAAGGAAGAGCAGAATGACCCCCCTCTGTCAATGTAACCCATCCAGGGAAGAGCAGACTCTCCCACTGTGTCAATTTAACCCATCTAGGGAAGAGCAGACTGACCCCACACCGTCAAAGTAACACACCCAGGGAAGAGCTGACTGACCCCACTCTGTCCAACAAACGTACACACCAAGGGCAGACTGACCCCATTCTGGCAATGTAACACAAAAAGGGCAGAGCAGACTGACCTCACTCTGTCAATGTAACCCATCCAGGGAAGGGCAGACTGACTCCACTCTGTCCAATAAACGTATACACCAAGGGCAGACTGACCCCATCCTGGCAATGTAACACACAAAGGGAAGAGCAGACTGACTTCAATCTGTCAATGTAACCCACCCAGGGAAGACCAGACTGACCCCACTCTATCAATGAAACCCACCCAGGGAAGAGCAGACTGACCCCACTCTGTCAATGTAACCCATCCAGCGAAATGCAGACTGACCCCACTCTGGCAACCTACTCACACAGGCAAGAGCTGACTGACCTCATTCTGTCAATGTAACAAACCCAGGAAATAGCAGAATGACCCCATTCTCTCAAAGTACACACACAGTGAAGTTCACACTGACCTCACTCTGTCAGACCAACTCACACAGGCAAAAGAAGACTGACCTCACTCTGTCAATGTTCCCCACCCAGGGAAGTGCAAACTGACCTCGCTCTGTCAAACTAACTCACACAGGCACGAGCAGACTGACCCCAATCTGTCAATGTAACCCAATCATGGAAGAGAAGACTGACACCAATCCGCCAATGTAACACACCAGGGAAGAGCTGACTGACCCCAATCTGTGAATGTAACCCACCCAGGGAAGAGCTGACTGACCGTATTCTCTCAATGTAACATACAAAGGGAAGAGCAGACTGACCGCATTCTGCAAAATAACTCTCGCAGACAAGTGGAGATTGACCTCACTCTGTCAATGTAACTCACACAGGGAAGAGCTGACTGACCCCACTCTGCCCAACAAACTTACACACCAAGGGCAGACTGAAGCCACACTGTCAAAGTACCTCACCCAGCGAAAAGCAATCTAACCCCACTCTGGCAATGTAACACACCCAGGGAAGAGCAGACTGACCTCACTCTGTCAATGTAACCCATCCAGGGAAGAGAAGACTGACCCCTCTCTGTCAATGTAACCCACCCAGGGTAGAACAGACTGACCCTCACTCTGCAAAGTAACTCACACAGTCAAGCGCAGCTTGAACCCACTCTGTCAAACTAGCTCACACAGCCAAAAGGAGACTGAACCCGCTCTGACAATGTAACACACCCAGGGAAGAGCTGACTGACCCCACTCTGTCCAACAAACTTACACACCAAGGGCAGACTGACCCCACTCTGTCAATGTTACCCATCTAGGGAAGAGCAGACTGACCACACTCTCTCAATATAACCCACCCACAGAAGAGCAGCCTGACCCCACTCTGTCAATGTAACCCACCCAGGGAAGAGCAGACTGACCCCACTCTGTAAATGTAACTCACACAGGGAAGTGCAGACTGACCGCACTCTGTCAAACTAACTCACAAAGGCAAGAGCAGACTGACAACACTGTCAATGTAACTCACACAGGGAAGTGCAGACTGACCGCACTCTGTCAAACTAACTCACAAAGGCAAGAGCAGACTGACAACACTGTCAATGTAACTCACACAGGGAAGAGCAGACTGACCCCACTCTGTCAATGTAACACACCCAGGGAAGAGAAGACTGACCGCATACTGTCAATGTAACACACCCAGGGAAGAGCAGACTGACCCAACACTGTCAATGTAGCACACCCAGGGAAAAGCAGACTGACCCAACTCTGTCAATGTAACTCACCCAGGGAAGAGCAGACTAACCTCACTCTGTCAATGTAACCCATCCAGGGAAGAGAAGACTGACCCCTCTCTGTCAATGTAACATACCCAGGAAGAGCAGACTGAACCCTCACTGTCAATTTTACACACCCAGGGAAGAGCAGACTGACCCAACTCTGTCAAAGTAACTCACAATGGCAAGAGCAGACTGACCTCACTCTGTCAATGTAACCCATCCAGGGAAGAGCAGACTGACCCCTCACTATCAATGTAACACACCCAGGGAAGAGCAGACTGACCCAACTCTGTCAAAGTAACTCACCCAGGGAAGTGCAGACTGACCCAACTCTGGCAATGTAACACACCCAGGGAAGAGCAGACTGACCTCACTCTGTCAATGTAACCCATCCAGGGAAAAGAAGACTGACCCCTCTCTGTTAATGGAACATACCCAGGGAAGAGCAGACTGACCGCACACTGTCAATGTAACACACCCAGGGAAGAGAAGACTGACACCAATCTGTCAATGTAACCCACCCAGGGTAGAGCAGACTGACCCTCACTCTGCAAAGTAACTCACACAGTCAAGCGCAGCTTGAACCCACTCTGTCAAACTAGCTCACACAGCCAAAAGGAGACTGACCACGCTCTGACAATGTAACACACCCAGGGAAGAGCTGACTGACCCCAATCTGTCCAACAAACTTACACACCAAGGGCAGACTGACCCCACTCTGTCAATGTTACCCATCTAGGGAATAGCAGACTGACCACACTCTCTCAATATAAGCCACCCAGAGAAGAGCAGCCTGACCCCACTCTGTCAATGTAACCCACCCAGGGAAGAGCAGACTGACCCTCACTCTGCAAAGTAACTCACACAGTCAAGCGCAGCTTGAACCCACTCTGTCAAACTAGCTCACACAGCCAAGAGCAGACTGACCCCGCTCTGACAATGTAACACACCCAGGGAAGAGCTGACAGACCCCACTCGGTCCAACAAACTTACTCACCAAGGGCAGACTGACCCCACTCTGTCAATGTTACACATCTAGGGAAGAGAAGACTGACCCCAATCTGTCAATGCAACACACCCAGGGAAGTGCAGACTGACCCCACTCTGTCAATATAACACACCCAGGGAAGAGCAGACTGACCCCACTCTGTCAATGTAACCCACCCAGAGAAGAGCAGACTGACCCCACTCTGTCAAAATTACTCTCACGGTCAAGCGAAGGTTGACCTCACTCTGTCAAACTACCCCACACAGCCAAGAGCAGACTGACAACACTCTGTCAATGTAACGCACACACAGAGGAGCAGACTGACCCCTCTCTGTCAATGTAACACACCCAGAGAAGAGCAGACTGACCCCACTCTGTCACTGTAACACACCCAGGGAAGAGCAGACTGACCCCACTCTGTCAATGTAACCCATCCAGGGAAGAGCAGACTGACCCCACTCTGTCACTGTAACACACCCAGGGAAGAGTAGACTGACCCCACTCTGTCAATGTAACACACCCAGTGAAGAGCAGACTGACCCCACTCTATCAACGTGACCCATCCAGGGAAGAGCAGACTGACCCCACTCTGGCAATGTAACACTCCCAGGGAAGAGCTGACTGACCCCAATCTGGCAATGTAACACACCCAGGGAAGAGCAGACTGACTACACTCTGTTAATCTAACTAACACGGGCAAGAACAGACTGACCCCACTCTGTCAAACTAACTTACACACCAAGAGCAGACTATCCCCACTCTGTCAATGTCACCCACCCAGGGAAGAGCTGACTGACACCCAATGTATCAATGTATCCATCTAGGGAAGAGCTGACTGACCCCCACTGTATCAATGTATCCATCTAGGGAAGAGCAGACCGACCCCATCTGACAATGTATCTCATTCAGGGAAGAGCAGGCTGACCCCACGCGATAAATGTAACCCACCCAGGGAGTGCAGACTGACACCTCTCTGTGAATACAACGCACCCAGGCAAGAGCAGAATGACCACCCTCCGTCAATGTAACCCATCTAGGGATGAGCAGACTGATCCCACTCTGACAAACTAACTTACAAAGGCAAGAGCAGACTGAAACCACTCTGTCAATGTATCCAACCCAGGAAGGAGTAGACAGACCCCACTCTGTCAATGTTACCCATCCGGCAAAGAGCAAGCTGACTGACCCCACTCTGTCAAACTCACTCACACAGGCAAGAGCAGACTGACCACACACCGTCAATGTAACACACCCAGGGAAGAGCTGACTGACCCCACTCTGTCCAACAAACGTACACACCAAGGGCAGACTGACCCCACTCTGGCAATGGAACACACAAAGGGAAGAGCCGACTGACCCCACACCGTCAATGTAACACACCCAGGGAAGACCTGACTGACCCCACTCTGCCCAACAACCTTATACACCAAGTGCAGACTGACCCCACACTGTCAAAGTACCACACCCAGCGAATAGCAGACTGACCCCACTCTGTCAATGTAACTCACCCAGGGAAGAGCAGACTGACCCCACTCTGTCAATGTAACACACCCAGGAAGAGCAGACTGAACCCTCACTGTCAATTTTACACACCCAGGGAAGAGCAGACTGACCCAACTCTGTCAAAGTAACTCACCAAGTGTAGAGCAGACTGACCTCACTCTGTCAATGTAACCCATCCAGGGAAGAGCAGACTGACCCCTCACTGTCAATGTAACACACCCAGGGAAGAGCAGACTGACCAAACTCTGTCAAAGTAACTCACCCAGGGAAGTGCAGACTGACCCAACTCTGGCAATGTAACACACCCAGGGAAGAGCAGACTGACCGCACTCTGTCAATGTAACCCATCCAGGGAAGAGAAGACTGACCCCTCTCTGTCAATGTAACATACCCAGGGAAGAGCAGACTGACCGCACACTGTCAATGTAACCCACCCAGGGAAGAGAAGACTGACACCAATCTGTCAATGTAACCCACCCAGGGTAGAGCAGACTGACCCTCACTCTGCAAAGTAACTCACACAGTCAAGCGCAGCTTGAACCCACTCTGTCAAACTAGCTCACACAGCCAAAAGGAGACTGAACCCGCTCTGACAATGTAACACACCCAGGGAAGAGCTGACTGACCCCACTCTGTCCAACAAACTTACACACCAAGGGCAGACTGACCCCACTCTGTCAATGTTACCCATCTAGGGAAGAGCAGACTGACCACACTCTCTCAATATAACCCACCCAGAGAAGAGCAGCCTGACCCCACTCTGTCAATGTAACCCACCCAGGGAAGAGCAGACTGACCACACTCTGTAAATGTAACTCACACAGGGAAGTGCAGACTGACCGCACTCGGTCAAACTAACTCACAAAGGCAAGAGCAGACTGACAACACTGTCAATGTAACTCACACAGGGAGGTGCAGACTGACCGCACTCTGTCAAACTAACTCACAAAGGCAAGAGCAGACTGACAACACTGTCAATGTAACTCACACAGGGAAGAGCAGACTGACCCCACTCTGTCAATGTAACACACCCAGGGAAGTGCAGACTGACCCCCCACTGTCAATGTAACACACCCAGGGAAGAGAAGACTGACCCCACTCTGACAATGTAACACACCCAGGGAAGAACAGACTGACCACATACTGTCAATGTAACACACCCAGGGAAGAGCAGACTGACCCAACACTGTCAATGTAGCACACCCAGGGATAAGCAGACTGACCCAACTCTGTCAAAGTAACTCACCCAGGGAAGAGCAGACTGACATCCCTCTGTCAATGTAACCCATCCAGGGAAGAGAAGACTGACCCCTCTCTGTCAATGTAACACACCCAGGGAAGAGAAGACTGACACCAATCTGTCAATGTAACTCACCCAGGGAAGAGAAGACTGATACCAATCTGTCAATGTAACCCACCCAGGGAAGAGCAGACTGACCCTCACTCTGCAAAGTAACTCACACAGTCAAGCGCAGCTTGAACCCACTCTGTCAAACTAGCTCACACAGCCAAGAGCAGACTGACCCCGCTCTGACAATGTAACACACCCAGGGAAGAGCTGACAGGCCCCACTCTGTCCAACAAACTTACTCACCAAGGGAAGACTGACCCCACTCTGTCAATGTTACACATCTAGGGAAGAGAAGACTGACCCCAATCTGTCAATGCAACACACCCAGGGAAGTGCAGACTGACCATACTCTGTCAATATAACACACCCAGGGAAGAGCAGACTGACCCCACTCTGTCAATGTAACCCACCCAGAGAAGAGCAGACTGACCCCACTCTGTCAAAATTACTCTCACGGTCAAGCGAAGGTTGACCTCACTCTGTCAAACTACCCCACACAGCCAAGAACAGACTGACAACACTCTGTCAATGTAACGCACACACAGAGGAGCAGACTGAACACTCTCTTTCAATGTAACACACCCAGAGAAGAGCAGACTGACCCCACTCTGTCACTGTAACACACCCAGGGAAGAGCAGACTGACCCCACTCTGTCAATGTAACCCATCCAGGGAAGAGCAGACTGACCCCACTCTGTCACTGTAACACACCCAGGGAAGAGTAGACTGACCCCACTCTGTCAATGTAACACACCCAGTGAAGAGCAGACTGACCCCACTCTATCAACGTGACCCATCCAGGGAAGAGCAAAGTGACCCCACTCTGGCAATGTAACACTCCCAGGGAAGAGCTGACTGACCTCACTCTGGCAATGTAACACACCCAGGGAAGAGCAGACTGACTACACTCTGTTAATCTAACTAACACGGGCAAGAACAGACTGACCCCACTCTGTCAAACTAACTTACACACCAAGAGCAGACTATCCCCACTCTGTCAATGTCACCCACCCAGGGAAGAGCTGACTGACCCCCACTGTATCAATGTATCCATCTAGGGAAGAGCTGATTGACCCCCACTGTATCAATGTATCCATCTAGGGAAGAGCAGACCGACCCCATCTGTCAATGTATCTCATTCAGGGAAGAGCAGGCTGACCCCACGCTATAAATGTAACCCACCCAGGGAAGAGCAGGCTGACCCCACTTTATCAATGTAACACACCCAGGGAAGAGCAGGCTGACCCCAATCTGTCAATGTAAACCACTGAGAGAAGAGTAGGCTGACCCCACTCTGTCAAACTAACTCACACACCAAGTGCAGACTAACCCCACTCTGTTAATGTAACACACCCAGGCTAGAGCAGGCAAGAGCAAACTGACCCTACTCTGTCAATTTAACCTAACCACGTAAGAGCAGACTGACCTCACTCTGTCAATGTAACAACTGAGGGAAGAGCAGACTGACCGCACTCTACAAAATAACTCACCGTGAAGTGAAGTTTGACCCCACTCTGGTAAATTAACTCCCACAGAAAAGAGCCAGCAGACCTCACTCTGTCAATGTAACACACCCAGGGAAGCGCCAACTGAACCAAATCTGGCAATGCCACCCACCCGGAGAAGAGTAGACTGACCCCACTCTGTCAAAATTACTCTCACAGTCAAGCGTAGGTTGACCTCATTCTGTCAAACTACCTCACACATACAAGAGCAGACTGACAACACTCTGTCAATGTAACGCACGCACAGAGGAGCAGACTGACCCCTCTCTGTCAATGTAACTCATCCATGGAATTGCAGACTGACCCCACTCTGTCAATGTAACTCACAGAGAAAAGAGCTGACCGACAACGCCCTATCGATGTCAGTCACACAGGCAAGAGCAGACTGTCCTGACTCTGTCCATGTAACAAACACAGGGAAGTGCAGTCTGACCCCACTCTGTCAATGTATCTCACACAGGGAAGAGCAGGCTGATTCCACTCTATCAATGTTACCCACTGAGGGAAGAGCAGACTGACCCCACTCTGTCAATCAAACTTACATACCAAGTGCAGACTGACCCCACTCTGTCAATGTAACCCACACAGGGAAGAGCAGACTGACCTCACTCTGCAAAATAACTCACACAGTCAAGCGCAGATTGATCCCACTTTGTCAAATTAACTCACACAGACAAAAGCAGACTGACAACAACCTGTCAATGTAACTCACGCAGATAAGAGCTAACTGACAACACCCTGTCAATGTCAGTCACACAGGTAAGCGCAGACTGTCGTCACTCTGTCCATGTAACAAACACAGGGAAGTGCAGACTGACCCCACTCTGTCAATGTAACCCACCCAGAGAAGCGCCAACTGACCCAACTCTGGCAATGTCACCCACCCAGAGAAGAGCAGACTGACCCCACTGTGTCAATGTAACTCACCCAGGGAAGAGCTGACTGACCCCACCCTGTCAATGTAACACACCTAGGGATTAGCAGACTGTACCCACACAGTCAATTTAACCAACACAGGGAAGAGCAGGCTGACCCCACTTTATCAATGTAACACACCCAGGGAAGAGTAGGCTGACCCCAATCTGTCAATGTAACCCACTGAGAGAAGAGTAGGCTGACCCCACTCTGTCAAACTAACTCACACACCAAGTGCAGACTAACCCCACTCTGTTAATGTAACACACCCAGGCTAGAGCAGGCAAGAGCAAACTGACCCTACTCTGTCAATTTAACCTAACCACGTAAGAGCAGACTGACCTCACTCTGTCAATGTAACAACTGAGGGAAGAGCAGACTGACCGCACTCTGCAAAATAACTCACCGTGAAGTGAAGTTTGACCCCACTCTGGTAAATTAACTCCCACAGAAAAGAGCCAGCAGACCTCACTCTGTCAATGTAACACACCCAGGGAAGCGCCAACTGAACCAAATCTGGCAATGCCACCCACCCGGAGAAGAGTAGACTGACCCCACTCTGTCAAAATTACTCTCACAGTCAAGCGTAGGTTGACCTCATTCTGTCAAACTACCTCACACATACAAGAGCACACTGACAACACTCTGTCAATGTAACCCACCCAGAGAAGAGCAGCCTGACCCCACTCTGTCAATGTAACCCACCCAGGGAAGAGCAGACTGACCCCACTCTGTAAATGTAACTCACACAGGGAAGTGCAGACTGACCGCACTCTGTCAAACTAACTCACAAAGGCAAGAGAAGACTGACAACACTGTCAATGTAACTCACACAGGGAAGTGCGGACTGACCGCACTCTGTCAAACTAACTCACAAAGGCAAGAGCAGACTGACAACACTGTCAATGTAACTCACACAGGGAAGAGCAGACTGACCCCACTCTGTCAATGTAACACACCCAGGGAAGTGCAGACTGACCCCCCACTGTCAATGTAACACACCCAGGGAAGAGAAGACTGACCCCA
This sequence comes from Hemiscyllium ocellatum, assembly GCF_020745735.1. Lineage (NCBI taxonomy): Eukaryota > Metazoa > Chordata > Chondrichthyes > Orectolobiformes > Hemiscylliidae > Hemiscyllium > Hemiscyllium ocellatum. The sequence goes on from NC_083442.1 coordinate 6,464,292, forward strand.
CTCTGACAATGTAACACACCCAGGGAAGAACAGACTGACCGCATACTGTCAATGTAACACACCCAGGGAAGAGCAGACTGACCCAACACTGTCAATGTAGCACACCCAGGGATAAGCAGACTGACCCAACTCTGTCAAAGTAACTCACCCAGGGAAGAGCAGACTGACCTCACTCTGTCAATGTAACCCATCCAGGGAAGAGAAGACTGACCCCTCTCTGTCAATGTAACACACCCAGGGAAGAGAAGACTGACACCAATCTGTCAATGTAACTCACCCAGGGAAGAGAAGACTGATGCCAATCTGTCAATGTAACCCACCCAGGGAAGAGCAGACTGACCCTCACTCTGCAAAGTAACTCACACAGTCAAGCGCAGCTTGAACCCACTCTGTCAAACTAGCTCACACAGCCAAGAGCAGACTGACCCCGCTCTGACAATGTAACACACCCAGGGAAGAGCTGACAGGCCCCACTCTGTCCAACAAACTTACTCACCAAGGGCAGACTGACCCCATTCTGTCAATGTTACACATCTAGGGAAGAGAAGACTGACCCCAATCTGTCAATGCAACACACCCAGGGAAGTGCAGACTGACCATACTCTGTCAATATAACACACCCAGGGAAGAGCAGACTGACCCCACTCTGTCAATGTAACCCACCCAGAGAAGAGCAGACTGACCCCACTCTGTCAAAATTACTCTCACGGTCAAGCGAAGGTTGACCTCACTCTGTCAAACTACCCCACACAGCCAAGAACAGACTGACAACACTCTGTCAATGTAACGCACACACAGAGGAGCAGACTGAACACTCTCTTTCAATGTAACACACCCAGAGAAGAGCAGACTGACCCCACTCTGTCACTGTAACACACCCAGGGAAGAGCAGACTGACCCCACTCTGTCAATGTAACCCATCCAGGGAAGAGCAGACTGACCCCACTCTGTCACTGTAACACACCCAGGGAAGAGCTGACTGACCTCACTCTGGCAATGTAACACACCCAGTGAAGAGCAGACTGACCCCACTCTATCAACGTGACCCATCCAGGGAAGAGCAGACTGACCCCACTCTGGCAATGTAACACTCCCAGGGAAGAGCTGACTGACCTCACTCTGGCAATGTAACACACCCAGGGAAGAGCAGACTGACTACACTCTGTTAATCTAACTAACACGGGCAAGAACAGACTGACCTCACTCTGTCAAACTAACTTACACACCAAGAGCAGACTATCCCCACTCTGTCAATGTCACCCACCCAGGGAAGAGCTGACTGACCCCCACTGTATCAATGTATCCATCTAGGGAAGAGCTGACTGACCCCCACTGTATCAATGTATCCATCTAGGGAAGAGCAGACCGATCCCATCTGTCAATGTATCTCATTCAGGGAAGAGCAGGCTGACCCCACGCTATAAATGTAACCCACCCAGGGAAGAGCAGGCTGACCCCACTTTATCAATGTAACACACCCAGGGAAGAGCAGGCTGACCCCAATCTGTCAATGTAAACCACTGAGAGAAGAGTAGGCTGACCCCACTCTGTCAAACTAACTCACACACCAAGTGCAGACTAACCCCACTCTGTTAATGTAACACACCCAGGCTAGAGCAGGCAAGAGCAAACTGACCCTACTCTGTCAATTTAACCTAACCACGTAAGAGCAGACTGACCTCACTCTGTCAATGTAACAACTGAGGGAAGAGCAGACTGACCGCACTCTGCAAAATAACTCACCGTGAAGTGAAGTTTGACCCCACTCTGGTAAATTAACTCCCACAGAAAAGAGCCAGCAGACCTCACTCTGTCAATGTAACACACCCAGGGAAGCGCCAACTGAACCAAATCTGGCAATGCCACCCACCCGGAGAAGAGTAGACTGACCCCACTCTGTCAAAATTACTCTCACAGTCAAGCGTAGGTTGACCTCATTCTGTCAAACTACCTCACACATACAAGAGCAGACTGACAACACTCTGTCAATGTAACGCACGCACAGAGGAGCAGACTGACCCCTCTCTGTCAATGTAACTCATCCATGGAATTGCAGACTGACCCCACTCTGTCAATGTAACTCACAGAGAAAAGAGCTGACCGACAACGCCCTATCGATGTCAGTCACACAGGCAAGAGCAGACTGTCCTGACTCTGTCCATGTAACAAACACAGGGAAATGCAGTCTGACCCCACTCTGTCAATGTATCTCACACAGGGAAGAGCAGGCTGATTCCACTCTATCAATGTTACCCACTGAGGGAAGAGCAGACTGACCCCACTCTGTCAATCAAACTTACATACCAAGTGCAGACTGACCCCACTCTGTCAATGTAACCCACCCAGGGAAGAGCAGACCGACCTCACTCTGCAAAATAACTCACACAGGCAAGCGCAGATTGATCCCACTTTGTCAAATTAACTCACACAGACAAAAGCAGACTGACAACAACCTGTCAATGTAACTCACGCAGATAAGAGCTAACTGACAACACCCTGTCAATGTCAGTCACACAGGTAAGCGCAGACTGTCGTCACTCTGTCCATGTAACAAACACAGGGAAGTGCAGACTGACCCCACTCTGTCAATGTAACCCACCCAGAGAAGCGCCAACTGACCCAACTCTGGCAATGTCACCCACCCAGAGAAGAGCAGACTGACCCCACTGTGTCAATGTAACTCACCCAGGGAAGAGCTGACTGACCCCACCCTGTCAATGTAACACACCTAGGGATTAGCAGACTGTACCCACACAGTCAATTTAACCAACACAGGGAAGAGCAGGCTGACCCCGCTTTGTCAATATAACCCAACCAGGGAAGTGCAGACTGACCCCACTCGGTCAAATTTACTCACACAGGCAATACAAACTGAAACCACTCTGTCAAACGAACTCACACAGGGAAGAGCAGACTGACCCCACTCTGTCAATCAAACTTACACACCAAGAGGAAACTGACACCACTCTGTCAATGTAACCAACCCAGGGAAGCGCCAACTGACCCAATTCTGGCAATGTCACACATCCAGAGAAGAGCAGACAGACCCCACTCTGTCAGTGTAACCCACCTAGGGAAGAACTGGCTGACCCCACTCTGTCATACTAACTTACACACCAAGTACAGACTAACCCCACTCTGTCAATGTAACACACCCAGGGAAGTGCTGACTGACCCCACTCTGTCAATGTAACATACTCAGGGAAGAGCAGACTGACCCCACTCTGGCAACGTAACAGACCCAGGGAAGAGCAGTCTGACATCACTCTGTCAAAGTAACCCACCCAGGGATGTGCAGACTGAACCCGCTCGGTCAAATTTACTCACACAGACAAGAACAAACTGAAACCACTCTGTCAATATAACACATCCAGGGAAGAGTAGACTGACTCCACTCTGTCAATCAAACTTACACACCAAGGGCAGACTGACCCCACTCTGTCAATGTAACCAACCTAGGGAAGAGCAGACTGACCCCACTCTGTCAATGTAACTCACTGAGAGAAGAGCAGGCTGACCCCAGTCTGTCAAAACTAACTTACACACCAAGTGCAGACTAACCCCACTCTGTTAATGTAACACACCCAGGGTAGAGCAGGCAAGAGCAAACTGACCTCACTCTGTCAATGTAACAACTGAGGGAAGAGCAGACTGACTGCACTCTGCAAAATAACTCACAGTTAAGCGCAGTTTGACCCCACTCTGGTAAATTAACTCACACAGAAAAGAGCCAGTAGACCCCACTCTGTCAATGTAACACACCCAGGGAAGAGCCAACTGAACCAACTCTGGCAATGTCACCCACCCAGTGAAGAGCAGACTAACCCCCACTCTGTCAATGTAACCCATCCAGGGAAGATAAGACTGACCTCACTCTGCAAATTAACTCACACAGGCAAGAGCAGACTGACAACACCCTGTCAATGTAACTCACGCAGATAAGACCTGACTGACAATACCCTGTCAATGTCAGTTACACAGGCAAGAGCAGACTGTCCTCACTCTGTCCTTGTAATAAACACAGGGAAGTGCAGACTGACCCCACTCTGTCAATGTAACACACCCAGGGAAGAGCTGACTGACCCCACTCGGTCAAATTTACTCACACAGACAATACAAACTGAAACCACTCTGTCAAACGAACTCACACAGGGAAGAGCAGACTGACTCCCCTCTGTCAATCAACATTACACACCAAGGGGAGACTGACCCAACTCTGACAATGTCACTCACCCAGAGAAGAGCAGACAGGCCCCAGTCTGTCAATGTAACCCACCTAGGGAAGAGCTGGCTGACCCCACTCTATCAATGTAACCCACTGAGAGAAGAGCAGGCTGACCCCACTCTGGCAATGTAACCCAACAATGGAAGAGTTGACTAACACAAATCTGTCAATGTGACACAGCCAGGGAAGAGCTGACTGACCCCACTCTGTATAACAAACTTACACACCAAGAGCAGACTAACCCCAATCTGTCAATGTAACCCACCCAGTGAAGTACAGACTAACCCCTCTCTGTGAATGTAACACACCCAGGGATGTGCAGACTGACCCCACTCTGTCAATGTAACACACCCAGTGAAGAGTAGACTGGCCTCACTCTGCAAAATAACTCTCAAAGTCAAATGCAGATTGACTCCACTCTGTAAATGTAACGTAAACAGGCAAGAGCAGACTGACCCCACTCTGTCAATGTAACCTGAGGGAAGAGCAGACTGACCCCACTCTGGCAATGTAACACTCCCAGGGAAGAGCTGACTGACCTCACTCTGGCAATGTAACACACCCAGGGAAGAGCAGACTGACTACACTCTGTTAATCTAACTAACACGGGCAAGAACAGACTGACCCCACTCTGTCAAACTAACTTACACACCAAGAGCAGACTATCCCCACTCTGTCAATGTCACCCACCCAGGGAAGAGCTGACTGACCCCACTGTATCAATGTATCCATCTAGGGAAGAGCTGACTGACCCCCACTGTATCAATGTATCCATCTAGGGAAGAGCAGACCGACCCCATCTGTCAATGTATCTCATTCAGGGAAGAGCAGGCTGACCCCACGCTATAAATGTAACCCACCCAGGGAAGAGCAGGCTGACCCCACTTTATCAATGTAACACACCCAGGGAAGAGCAGGCTGACCCCAATCTGTCAATGTAAACCACTGAGAGAAGAGTAGGCTGACCCCACTCTGTCAAACTAACTCACACACCAAGTGCAGACTAACCCCACTCTGTTAATGTAACACACCCAGGCTAGAGCAGGCAAGAGCAAACTGACCCTACTCTGTCAATTTAACCTAACCACGTAAGAGCAGACTGACCTCACTCTGTCAATGTAACAACTGAGGGAAGAGCAGACTGACCGCACTCTGCAAAATAACTCACCGTGAAGTGAAGTTTGACCCCACTCTGGTAAATTAACTCCCACAGAAAAGAGCCAGCAGACCTCACTCTGTCAATGTAACACACCCAGGGAAGCGCCAACTGAACCAAATCTGGCAATGCCACCCACCCGGAGAAGAGTAGACTGACCCCACTCTGTCAAAATTACTCTCACAGTCAAGCGTAGGTTGACCTCATTCTGTCAAACTACCTCACACATACAAGAGCAGACTGACAACACTCTGTCAATGTAACGCACGCACAGAGGAGCAGACTGACCCCTCTCTGTCAATGTAACTCATCCATGGAATTGCAGACTGACCCCACTCTGTCAATGTAACTCACAGAGAAAAGAGCTGACTGACAACGCCCTATCGATGTCAGTCACACAGGCAAGAGCAGACTGTCCTGACTCTGTCCATGTAACAAACACAGGGAAGTGCAGTCTGACCCCACTCTGTCAATGTAACTCACACAGGGAAGAGCAGGCTGATTCCACTCTATCAATGTTACCCACTGAGGGAAGAGCAGACTGACCCCACTCTGTCAATCAAACTTACATACCAAGTGCAGACTGACCCCACTCTGTCAATGTAACCCACCCAGGGAAGAGCAGACTGACCTCACTCTGCAAAATAACTCACACAGTCAAGCGCAGATTGATCCCACTTTGTCAAATTAACTCACACAGACAAAAGCAGACTGACAACAACCTGTCAATGTAACTCACGCAGATAAGAGCTAACTGACAACACCCTGTCAATGTCAGTCACACAGGTAAGCGCAGACTGTCGTCACTCTGTCCATGTAACAAACACAGGGAAGTGCAGACTGACCCCACTCTGTCAATGTAACCCACCCAGAGAAGCGCCAACTGACCCAACTCTGGCAATGTCACCCACCCAGAGAAGAGCAGACTGACCCCACTGTGTCAATGTAACTCACCCAGGGAAGAGCTGACTGACCCCACCCTGTCAATGTAACACACCTAGGGATTAGCAGACTGTACCCACACAGTCAATTTAACCAACACAGGGAAGAGCAGGCTGACCCCGCTTTGTCAATATAACCCAACCAGGGAAGTGCAGACTGACCCCACTCGGTCAAATTTACTCACACAGGCAATACAAACTGAAACCACTCTGTCAAACGAACTCACACAGGGAAGAGCAGACTGACCCCACTCTGTCAATCAAACTTACACACCAAGAGGAAACTGACACCACTCTGTCAATGTAACCAACCCAGGGAAGCGCCAACTGACCCAATTCTGGCAATGTCACACATCCAGAGAAGAGCAGACAGACCCCACTCTGTCAGTGTAACCCACCTAGGGAAGAACTGGCTGACCCCACTCTGTCATACTAACTTACACACCAAGTACAGACTAACCCCACTCTGTCAATGTAACACACCCAGGGAAGTGCTGACTGACCCCACTCTGTCAATGTAACATACTCAGGGAAGAGCAGACTGACCCCACTCTGGCAACGTAACAGACCCAGGGAAGAGCAGTCTGACATCACTCTGTCAAAGTAACCCACCCAGGGATGTGCAGACTGAACCCGCTCGGTCAAATTTACTCACACAGACAAGAACAAACTGAAACCACTCTGTCAATATAACACATCCAGGGAAGAGTAGACTGACTCCACTCTGTCAATCAAACTTACACACCAAGGGCAGACTGACCCCACTCTGTCAATGTAACCAACCTAGGGAAGAGCAGACTGACCCCACTCTGTCAATGTAACTCACTGAGAGAAGAGCAGGCTGACCCCAGTCTGTCAAAACTAACTTACACACCAAGTGCAGACTAACCCCACTCTGTTAATGTAACACACCCAGGGTAGAGCAGGCAAGAGCAAACTGACCTCACTCTGTCAATGTAACAACTGAGGGAAGAGCAGACTGACTGCACTCTGCAAAATAACTCACAGTTAAGCGCAGTTTGACCCCACTCTGGTAAATTAACTCACACAGAAAAGAGCCAGTAGACCCCACTCTGTCAATGTAACACACCCAGGGAAGAGCCAACTGAACCAACTCTGGCAATGTCACCCACCCAGTGAAGAGCAGACTAACCCCCACTCTGTCAATGTAACCCATCCAGGGAAGATAAGACTGACCTCACTCTGCAAATTAACTCACACAGGCAAGAGCAGACTGACAACACCCTGTCAATGTAACTCACGCAGATAAGACCTGACTGACAATACCCTGTCAATGTCAGTTACACAGGCAAGAGCAGACTGTCCTCACTCTGTCCTTGTAATAAACACAGGGAAGTGCAGACTGACCCCACTCTGTCAATGTAACACACCCAGGGAAGAGCTGACTGACCCCACTCGGTCAAATTTACTCACACAGACAATACAAACTGAAACCACTGTCAAACGAACTCACACAGGGAAGAGCAGACTGACCCCCCTCTGTCAATCAACATTACACACCAAGGGGAGACTGACCCAACTCTGACAATGTCACTCACCCAGAGAAGAGCAGACAGGCCCCAGTCTGTCAATGTAACCCACCTAGGGAAGAGCTGGCTGACCCCACTCTATCAATGTAACCCACTGAGAGAAGAGCAGGCTGACCCCACTCTGGCAATGTAACCCAACAATGGAAGAGTTGACTAACACAAATCTGTCAATGTGACACAGCCAGGGAAGAGCTGACTGACCCCACTCTGTATAACAAACTTACACACCAAGGGCAGACTAACCCCAATCTGTCAATGTAACCCACCCAGTGAAGTACAGACTAACCCCTCTCTGTGAATGTAACACACCCAGGGATGTGCAGACTGACCCCACTCTGTCAATGTAACACACCCAGTGAAGAGTAGACTGGCCTCACTCTGCAAAATAACTCTCACAGTCAAATGCAGATTGACTCCACTCTGTAAATGTAACGTAAACAGGCAAGAGCAGACTGACCCCACTCTGTCAATGTAACCTGAGGGAAGAGCAGACTGACCCCACTCTGTCAATATAACCCACCAAGGAAAGAGCAGACTGACCCCACACACTCTTCCTCTCACACATAGACACACTCTCTTGAACAAACTCTCTTTCTCACACGCACATTCTGTCTCACATATGTACACATTTCTCTTTTGCACATGCACACGTTCTCTCTTGCACATGTTCTCTGTCTCTCACATGCACACAATTACTCTCTCACACACATTCTCTCTCTTTTCTGTATGCGCATGTTCTCTCTTGCACATGCACTTTATCTCTCGCATGCGCACACTCTGTCTCGCATACACACGTTCTTTCACACATGCACACACTTCCTCTCTCTTGCATGCAATCTCTTTCTCTCTCATGCACCCACTCCCTTTTGCACACACTATCTCTCTCTCACACATGCTATTTCTCTTGCATGTACACACACTCGCTCTCTCTCATACACACACACAATCTTTCCCTTGTGCACACATGCGTTCTGTCTGTCTTGTACAGAGACACTCTCTTACAAGGATGCACACTCTCTCGCGCACACATTCTCACACACACAGTCTCACTTGTTTGCACATACTCTTTTTCTCTGTCACTCGCATGCAGTCTCTTTCTCTCATGCAGGTACACATTCTCTCTCTGTCGCATGCTCTCTCTCTCTCGCACACACACTCTCTCACACATGCGCCTAATGTCTCACACATGTAAACACCCTGTCTTGCACCCATGCATACTCTCTCTCTCGCATACACGCGCACACCTTCTCTCATGTTGACACACTCTCTCCCTCTTGCATTCGCACACTGTCTCTCTCTTGGATTCGTACACACTCTCTCTCACATTTACGTAAACTCTCTCTCTTTCATGTTGATGTAAACTCTCTCTCTTGCATTCGTGCAGTTTCTCTCTCTCTTGCATTTGCACACACTATTTCTCAAATTCGCTTACACTCTCTCTTGTACACACACTCTCCCTCGCAGACACACCCTCTCTTGAAGATACACTGACATACAGTGTGCATACACACACTCTTCCTCTCACAGGTACACACACTCTCTTTACAAACTCTGTCTCACATGCACATGCTCTCTTTCTCACACGCACATTGTCTCACATATGTACGCATTTCTCTTTTGCACATGCGCACGTTCTCTCTTGCACATGCTCTCTGTCTCTCACATGCACACAGTTACTCTCTCTCACACATTCTCTCTCTTTTCTGGAGGCACATGTTCTCTCTTGCACATGCACTTTATCTCTCGCATGCGCACACTCTGTCTCGCGTACACACCTTCTTTCACACATGCACAGCCTTCCTCTCTCTTGCATGCAATCTCTTTCTCTCTCATGCACCCACTCCCTTTTGCACACACTATCTCTCTCTCACACATGCTATTTCTCTTGCATGCACACACACTCACTCTCTCTCATGCACACATGCACTCTGTCTCTCTTGTACAGGGACACTTTATCTTACAAGGATGCACTCTTTTTCTCGCCTGCACACTCTCTCTCTTCCTTGCACACATACTCTTTCTCTGTCACCCGCACACAGTCTCTTTCTCTCATGCAGGCACATGCTCCCTCTGTCGCATGCTCTCTCTCTCTCTCTCACACACTCTGCACACGCGCCTAATGTTTCACACATGCAAACACTCTTCCTCTTGTGCCCGTGTGTACTCACTCTCTCTCTCACATACAAACACACTTCCTCTCACGTTTGCATACTCTCTCCCTTTTGCATTTGCACACACTTTCTCTCTCTCTCTTGCATTTGCACACACTCTCTCTCACATTCACGTAAATGCTCTCTCTCTCACGTTGACGTAACCTCTCTCTTGCGGTTGCACGCATTTCTCTCTCTTGCATTTACACACTCTCTCTTGTGATTGCACACACTCTTTCTTAAGTTCGCTTACACACTCTCTCTCACACGCACACTCCCTTTCATGCTCACTCTCTCTCACATGCACTCTCTGTCTTGTACACAGATTCTCTCTCAGTGGGACACTGACATATAATGTGCATACACACTCTCTCACATACACATACTCTCTTTCTAGCATGCACATTCTGTCTCGCACATGTACACATTTCTCTTTTGCACATGCACATGTGTTCTCTTGCACACACACTCTATCTCTCACATGCACACAGTCACACAGTCACACACACATTCTCTTGTCCGTACGCGCACATTCTGTCTTACATATGCACTCTATCTCTTGCAGGTGTACACTCTGTCTCACATTAACACAATTCCTCTCTCTCGCATGCAATCTCTCTCTCTTTCTCTCATGCACCTACTCCCTTTTGCATACACTATCTCTCTCACACACACACGCTATCTCTCTTGCATGCGCACATGCTCATTCTCTCTCATACACTCACATACTCTTTCCCTTGTGCTTGCATGCTCTCTGTCTCTCTCGCACAGGGACGCTCTCTCTTACAATGACACACTCTCTTACAAGGACACAGTCTCTCACATGCACACACTCTCTCGAGCACACTCTTGCTCTTGTTCGCACACACTCTCTTTTACCCACATGCAGTCTCTTTCTCTCATGCAGGCACACTCTCTCTCTCTCTTTGTCACATGCTCTCTTTCACACACATTCTCTCACATGCTCTCTCTAGCGCACTTTTTCAACGACACACTCCCTTGTGTGCACCCACACAATCTTTCTGACACATGCACACGCATTCTCTCTCTCTTGCATATGCACATTCTTCCTTTCATACGTACACTCTCTTTTGCACACGCACAGAATGTCTTGCTCATGTACACACTCTTCCCCTTGCACGCATGCATCTCTCTCTCGCACAGATACTTCCTCTTACCTTCGCATACTCGCTCTTACATATGCACACACTCTCTCTCACATTCGCCTCAACTCTCTCCTAATGACATAAACTCTCTCTCTTGTGTTCGCACACACTTTCTCGCTCTCTCTCTCTCCCTTGCAGGTGCACACACTCTTGTGTTCACACAAAATCTTTCTCGCGTTCGCGTACACACTCTCTCTCAGGTTTGTGTACAGTATAAACCAGTATACTTGTTTGAGGTGGGGATTTCTACAGAAGGGCCCTGTATGACCTGCCTCCCTCTCCTACCTTTCCTGGAGGTCCCCATCTAGCTGACTGCATCTTTGGGTTATCTCCCTCCCTGCAACTGCCACCTATCACACCCGTAGCTCCTGTAAATTCCTCATTGCCTCTAACGGTCGCTCCAACCTACAAAGGGAGGCAATCTGATAGGATTTGCAACAAGACATACTTTGTAGAAACATCATTTCCAGTATCATGGAAACTATCCCTAATCTCCCACGTCCGACATGAAGAGGACATCACTCTCCCAGGGGCCGTCACTGCACTTTAACAATCCACACACTGAGATAATAGCACAGTCTTACTGCTCGAAAAACACTGCCCTCGGATAACTTGGTACCTGTGTTTTATATTTTAAAAATTAATCAAGAGAGATCTCAATAAAGCATATTCACAAAAGCCCCATTCAATTCATTATTGTGGATTTAAAAAGAGGTTTAAGGAAGGATTTTTAAAAACAAAGTGAGCAGTTCCTCTGCTGTGAGTTTTCCCCACAGCTGTGAGTTTCACTGTATGTTTTTCTGAGACTGAACTCCATGTTCAGAGCTTGAAACCAAACAGCACAGGCTTTCAGCTGGGAGGGTCACTGCTGGGTCAGAGAGCGGTGCAAGGTCACTGCTGGGTCACACGGCAGTGTGGGTCACTGAAGGGTGAGACAGTGATGCAGGGTCACATGGCTGTACCAGGTCACTGCTGGGTCACAGCGCTATGCAGGGTCACTGCTGGGTCACACGACTGTGCAGGGTCGCTGCTCGGTCACAGGGCTGTGCAGTGTCACTGCTGGGTCACACGGCTATGCAGAGTCACTGCTGGGTCACACAGCTGTGCAGGGTCGCTGCTCGGTCACAGGGCTGTGCAGGGTCGCTGCTGGGTCACACGACTGTGCAGGGTCACTGCTCAGTCACACGGCTGTGCAGGGTCACTGCTGGGTCACACGGCTGTGCAGTGTCACTGCTGGGTCACACGACTGTGCAGGGTCACTGCTCAGTCACACGGCTGTGCAGGGTCACTGCTGGGTCACACGACTGTGCAGGGTCACTGCTCAGTCACACGGCTGTGCAGGGTCACTGCTGGGTCACACGGCTGTGCAGTGTCACTGCTCGGTCACACGGCTGTGCAGGGTCACTGCGGGGTCAGACAGCAGTGCAGGGTCACTGTTGAGTCATACGCGCTGTGCGATGTTACCTATATACTTCTCTCTCAGTATTTCTAATCTGTACATCCTTGCTTACTACGATCTGCCTGTTTTGCTCATAAAAAAAGATTTTTATCTGGAATTTGGTACACATGACAATAAATAAATCAAATCAAATCAATTCAAATCAAACTTTTCAAGAAAGACAATAAAGGTAGACCAGGAATAACAGACCAGTGTGTGTAATATCAGTGTTAGAGAAACTTTTCTAGAAAATTTCGAAGGAGGGAATTAATCTCCATTTCAAGAGACACAGTCTGATCATGGAGAGTCAGCACAGCTTTGTCAGAGTAGGGTCATGCCAAACCAATCTGGGGGAACTTTTTGAGGAGGTGACCAGGTGTGTAGATGAGAGGAGGCCAATTGCTGTAGGCTGTATGGAGTTCAGAAAAGCCTTTGACCAAGACCCACATGGGAGATAATGAAGGTAAAAACCCATGGCATCCGGAGTAACTTGGCAACTTGGCTCTAAAATTGGTTCAGTCAGTGAAAACAGAGGGTGTTGGTAGAAGGCTGTTTAGGTAATTGGAAGCTGGTGTCCAATGGTGTTCCACAGCTCTCAGTGCTGGGTGACTCATTCTTTGTGATAATCACAAATGACATTGATAAAGGTGTATGTTTGTGTGGGGAGGGGTTGGGATCACTGGAAGCATGCAGGGTAGGCATGGTGGTGTGGGGGTAGGTACAAGGGGAGGTTGGTGTTGATACATAAGTTTGCATATTACACAAATATTGACCAAGTAGTTGGCAACGAGAGAAATAGTCATCGGTTATAGATAGATCCAGACAGATTGGTCAGACGGGCAAATCAGTGGCAGATGAAATTTAACCCTGATAAATCTGAGGTGATACACTTTGGCAGAAGTCACAAGACAGGGCAACACTCAATAAATGGCAGAACACCAGGACACTTAGAGGAACAGAAAGATCTTGAGGTTATTGTTAACAGATCCCTGAAGGCAGCAGGACAGGTTAATAGGGTAAAGAAGGCAGACGGGACACATGCCCTTCCCAATCGAGACATCAATTATAAGAGCAGGGAGGTGCTGCTTTTTTTGGGTCACAGTCTGAGTATTGTGTATAGTCCTGGTCACTGCACGATGGGAAGGATGTGATTGTAATGAAGGGAGTGCAAAGGAGATTCAGCAGAATGTTGCTTGAGCTGTAGCAATATCGCTGTGAAGAGAGAGGCTGGATAAGCTCAGGCTGCTTTCTTTAGAGCAGTGATTGGGGTGTATCGGACTGAGGGGTGTGGGCAGGGTGAATAGAAAACAGATGCTCCTTTGTTCAAGGGCAGATAAGAAGGTGGCATCATTTTAAGCTGGAAGACAGGAGGTTTCAAGGCAACATGAGGAAAGAGCTTCCCACCCAGAGGATGGTAGGGGCCTGCATTGCACTGCCTAACCTTGAAAACAGACTTCGATTAACAGTTGTACCTCATAACGTTCAAGGTTACGATCCAAGTGACAGAAAGTGGAAGTAATGGGAATTTAGTGTAACATCGGCAGAAGAAATACAATGGGCTAAAGGCCCTCTACTGTTCAATGTGATTCTGTCATTCGATGACTCTGAAGGGAAGGATCTGAATTGGCTTCGGGGTTTTGGTATTTGTTTTGAAAAAGATATTACCTCTTGTAATTTCTACCGGTTGCTTTGATCAGCATCAGCATCAGTTTTTGTATTAGATCACGGGTAACATTTCACAATTGAGTTGGATAACTGAGTGAACAAGGAAAGCAGTGGTGTAACAGTGGGCAGTAGAATAGATCGCAAGGAGCTTTACAACATGAGGTACTGAATGATTGAGTCACCTCAGCAAAATGAAGGGCATCAGTGGGGGAAAAAAGCAAAAATTATTTAGATCTTGATGGGACTGATAGTGTGTGAAATAATACAAATCTTGTTGTTTGAAGATAATTTGCAATTAATATTTAAGACACAATGGGATCAGATTAATCCAGTCTTAAATCTCATGGGTATCGCGTCATTAAAATAAACATGTTGTCGTAATCTGTTTGTTCAAAATGAAGATGTGATCGCAGTTTCCCAGTGGGGATACCACACAACATAAAATAAAGACTGTGGAACTGTGTCAGCTCCAATACCCAGCGAATTCTCCAATTCTGACAGATTCCCAGCACCAGGAAAGGAAAGGTTGGTCCACAAGCAACAAAATGCATCTTCCAAGGCAAATGGTCATAAAAGTATACTACACCATCGTTGCCTGGGTTGGTATTCCTGGTAAGTCTTGGGACAATGTAAGTTGAATTAAATCATATTTATTGCATTAAATCAGACTTATTTCAATGTTATTAATGGTAATTATTTTATTTCCATGTAGCAAAGAAAATCCCAATGCCAGACAATGGTATCCTCACTGACTGAGTTTTGAGTGAATAGTTTGTCAATTAAGGGGCTCCTCAGTAATGTGCAGCATTGTCTCTCCCTCCATACTGTGCAGAATGGGTTTGCACTGAGGCCACAGTGATGGAGTTTGACTGAGTACTGACCCTCGCTGGCCAGGAAAGTGTTTAGCAAGACAACTCTCTCTCTCTCTGTCTGTCTCTCTCTGTGGTAGTTCAAACCCTGCTATCAGTCAGAGGGGTTTTGTAACAACCCATCTCTCCATGCGACCTGGTGTTTCCCATTCCCTGATGTGAAGGGATTTTGTTGGTGGATCTTGCTCAGACAGATGGCTCCGGATGGGAGCACAGGGACAACGTCGGCAAGAGGTGGGTTGGGCAGGTCACTTATGGAGTGATAAGCGAGGGTCAGCATGGATGGCTCTGACTATCCTGTGTGTTGCCTATGAGCGGACATATGGGGTGTGATATTTGTGAGGACAGATCACTGGGAGACTGTGATCACTGCATACAGTGTTCCAATGATGATGTGTGTTGTTGAATTATTTGATTGACAAAAGGATGTGTGAGTTGGGCCATTTGTAAAAAGATGTACAGTACGGTCGTGCAGACTTTAATAGGATTGTGTAAGGTTCACAGAGCATGTGTTACTGCCATTGTGCCCAGAGGTTAGTACAATGCAGGAGACTGAGTCGGGCACCAGCTTTCTGTAATGGGCTACCTTGAAATATTTTATTCTTATCTTGGAGTTCAGTCTTCACTACCCGAGAGGATCCTACTCATTGGTGTGGGGTGCTATCTGAACACTAATCCAATGCTGCGTATGACAGATACATTTTACCCATGATTCACTAGGCATTGGATGAGGACAGTACAAGTTCCTCGTGTGATACCAATGTGCACAGTTAACATTTCCAAACTAACGCTGTGGTGTATTTCCTCTCCTGAGAAAAGAAAATCTTTTGGCTGTACCTCGTGGGCACGTTGCATTATCCAGTGATTTAATGGAATTATGTTCAGTTTGCATACTGGAATTATCAGTGAGTTTGCTGATAACCTTAAAATAGGCGGTATCATGGACAGTGAGGAAGGTGATCAGAAATTGCAGCAGCACCTTGATCAGCTGGGGAAGTGGGCAGAGAAATGGCACATGAAGTCAAACATAGATGTGTGAGGTCTTAAGGAGTGTAGTGGAACAGAGGGATCTTGCAGTTCAGGTGCAGGGAGAGGATGCTTGTGGATGCAATGCCAATCCTATGGCCTGAATTGTCCTGGATGGTGCCAAGTTTCTTCAGAGTTGTTGGGGCTGCACCCATCCAGGCAAGTAGACAATATTCCATCACACTCCTGATTTGTGTCTTGTAGGTAGTGGACAGACTTTGGGGAAGTCAGGAGATCAGTTACTCACCATGGCATTCCGAGAATGTTATGTACTACTGATCCAGATCTCCAGGAATCCCTCTCAGTGAAGGTATTACTGACCATGGAATTGTACTGAATGGGGACGACGAAGCTCAGGCTGGGACCCTTTGATTGCTGTGGCCTCATGTTACTGGGAGGATGTATCATTGTCGAATTGGACTGAGTGGGGGTTACTGCTGGAATAATATTTTCTGGGACAGAGTTCTTGCTTTTCATAGCTCACTGTGAATGCAGTATTGTAGAAAGTGTTCAGCACTAACAACGGAATACTCATGAACTCAATTGCAAGTTTTACTGGGAATATCTTGCACTGTCCAACTGTATTGTGTGTGTGTTTACATGTTAACTCTATATTACGCCAAACTCAGGATCGGATAACTTGCATTGAGAGAAGGACTGAATATCTGTTCCTCAATCAGCTGCAACTGTTTACACAGTTATATTTTAATGGTGAAAAGAAATGTTAATCTCTTAAACACAGATATTACCAACACATATTCACAATAAGAAGCTCTTGAAAAACTGGAGTCAATGAGACGACGACTCTTTTGTTTCATCCTGTTGAAGGACAGTTGAAGACGGTTCTGGCTGTGGGAGGTCAGTCATCTCAGCCATTGTACACCTCTGCAGGAATTCTTCACAAGTGTACCTTGGTCCTAAAATCTGCAGGCGCCTCATCAATGCTGGTCCCTCCGTCATTATGTCAAAATTAGTGAGGTTTGCCCGTGAATACACAATGTTCAGCACCATTTACTACTCTTGAGATAACAGAGAGGTCTGTGTCCAGACAGAGTGTGATAACATCAGGCTTGAGCTGATCATTGACAAGTAACATTCATATCCCACAAGCACCAGGAAATGACCATCTCAAAACGTGAGAATCTACCAATCTCCCATTGGTGTTTTATGACATTGCCATCACTGAATGCGTTATTATCCACAACCCGGGCCAATCATTGACGAGGAAATGACCTGTTCCAGTTGTATAGGTGCTGTGGCCACAGGAGGATGTCAGACACTCTGCTTACTGTGACAGTAACCTCCCTGCCTGCCTCTCCAATCCATCCCCACCATCCAGAAAGCATCGCTCAGGAGTGGGATTGAATTCTCTCCAAGTAACTGGCTGAGTGCAGCTCACATGCAACACTGAGTGCAACATTCCCAAAGCTCCACATTGTCCAGGACAAACAGCTGATTGTCATAATTTCCCCACTGACCATTCAGCACACATTCTCTTCACCAATGACACCACGGCTAGCAATGAATACCACCTACAAGATACAAACCAGGAACAGGGCAGGGCTCTTTTTACCAGCACCTCACACACCCATGACCTCCAGCACCTGGAAGAATAAGGGACGCAGATGCACAGAGACACCATCACGCGCCTGACAGTTAAAGCTTACACTCCGTGAGTATATTTTAAAGTAATCACCATTTCCACATCTGCAAGGGGAGATCTCTGAACCCGAGGGCTGGTTAGTCTCTTAGGGAATGTCCTGTACGGCAGAGAGTGGGACAAATGTCCAAGGTGAAAGGATGGGTGCTAGGTGCTGAATTCAGGGAATCAGCTATCCCAGTGGATAATCCGTGTCATAGCTTAATTTGTCAAGTCCAATGAGTTTCCCAACTCTGGATGGTCTCAAAGCCAGGAGACAAAACCCATTGCCTCGGTTGTCCTGCCCAATGTATTGGTGCTCCCCATTCCAGGTATCTACACTGAGGGAGTTTTAGGATCCCTTATCTTCAAAAGTGGATCCATTTTTGGAATTTCATAGTTGAGATGATGGACTCAGTATGGGGATATTCAAATAACAGGGATTGGTCTAAAAAAGGAGCATTCTTCAGGAACAGTGAGTTATCTGTGCACGGGTAGCTCCATTTGCTTTTATTAATTGAAAGGTTATGGGTGTCGCTGGTTAGACCAACACTTTCCACCCTTCCCTTATTGCCCAGAATAAACCAGACTATTAGAGATCTAGAGTCACATGTACACCAAGACGGGGAAAGGATGACAGATTACACTCCCTAAAGGATATTAGTGAGTGAGATGTTTTCTTTTCTAACAACTGACAACCGTTCATTGTCACCATCAGACAGTAGAAGTCTTGATTTAGATTAAATTGAATTCCACCATCTGCCATGGTGGACATCGAACATCGGGCTCTGAGTTAATAATCTCGTGATAAGACATTGAGGCCATCATCTCTTCATCTTTCACATTGGCCGGAATCCAAAATAATAGGTTCAGTTGCCAAGCAATAGTACATTATTTCTGTTCTAAATGGACCCCCTCTAATTCTAAGGCTGTGCCCACGGGTCCTAGTCTCCCCACCTGACGGAAACAAATTCCCAGCATCAGCCATTTCGAAGCCACACATTAGCTTGTGAGTTTCTATCAGATCTCCCTTCAACCTTCTAAACTGTAATGAATACAATCCCAGGATCCTCAGCCATTCATCATATATTAGGTCTACCATTCCAGGGATCATCCGTGTGAATCTTCGCTGCACACGCTCCAGTGGCAGTATGTCCTTCCTGAGGTGTGGGGCCTAAAGCTGGACACAGTAATGGATCTAACCAGCGTTTTATGAAGTCTCAGAAGCACATCGCTGCTTTTATATTCCAACCCTCTTGAGATAAATGACAACATTACATTTGCTCTCTTAACCACAGGCCTGAGCTAACAAGTCAATCTTTAGAGAATCCTGGACTAGCATTCCCATATCCCTTTGTACTTTGGCTTTACGAATTTTCTCACCATTTAGAAAATAGTCCATTCTTGTATTTTGTTTTCCAAAGTGCAAGACCTTGCATTTGCTCACGTTGAATTTCATCAGCCATTTCCTGGACCACTCTCCGAAACTGTCTAAATCTTTCTGCAGCCTCCCCACCTCCTCAGAACTACCTGCCTGCCTGCCTAACTTTGTATCATCGGGGAACTTCACCAGAATGCTCCCAGTCCCTTCATCCAAATCAGTTATATATAAAGTGAACAGCTGCAGCCCCAACACTGAACCTTGCAGGACACCATATGTCACTAACCACCATTCTGAAAAAGAACCTTTTATCCCAACTCTCTGCCTTCTATCAGACAGCAAATCCCCAATCCATGTCAGTAGCTGACCTGAAACACCATGGGCCCTCACCTTACTCAACAACCTCCTGTGAAACCCTAATCAAAGGCCTTTTGGAAGTCTAGGTAGATCACATCCACTGGGTTTCCCTCGTCTAACGCACTTGTTAACTCTTCAAAGAATTCTAACAGGTTTGTCAGGCACGACCTCCCCTTACTAAATCCATGCTGACTTGTTCTAAGCCGACTCTGCACTTGCAAGAATTTAGAAATCTCATCCTGAACGATGGATTCCAGAATTTTAACTACAACCAAGATTAGGCTAATCGGCCTATAATTTTCCATCTTTCGTCTTGATCCTTTCTTGAACAAGAAGTTTACAACAGTGATTTTCCAATCATTTGGGACTTTGCCTGACTCCAGTGATTTTTGAAAGATCACAACCAATGCCTCTGCTATTTCCTCAGCCACCCCCCTCAGAACTCTAGGATGTAGCCCATCAGAGCCAGGAGATTTATCAATTTTCAGACCTTTGGCTTTTTTTTTAGCACTTTCTCTTTTGTAATGGCTACCATACTCAACTCTGCCCCTGATTCTCCTTAAGTGTTGGGATATTACTCATGTCTGGGTTTGGGTGGAGGTTGTGGTACACAGTGTTCGACAGGGAGTCTATGCCAAATGTTGAAGTTCTCCTGATTGCATTGGGTATCCAAGCTGGGACATGCTGGTTGGATTCACTGCTGAATATCTCCTTAGTTCAGCTTGCCAGGATGTTCAGAGTGAGGGGCTCAATGCTCTATCATTTCTTTGTTCATATTTGAGACACCATCCATTCCTAGATACGGTTGAGTGATCCAGTGCCGTGTACTGTAATTCATGTTGTGTGGGTGCAGAATGTTAGGAGTAAACTCAACTGTGGAGGCTCCAAAACTGAATTTAGGATCTTTTTGTAATCCATTTCTGGGTTAAGTGTATCCACTCTTTGTTTTACTGATCCTGGGAGTGTTTGTATGGATGTTGTCATCTAATTTACAACTCCATTGAGCCTGAGCAATGTATGAAGCAGAATAAATCAACCACTGTCAACCCCAAAAAAAAATTGAATACGTCACTGTGTTTCTGAGACTAACCTCCTATTTGTGTTCATCCCTATGTATTTTCAAAGTGAAAATGATTCAGAATCTTAAACGTTTGTGTGATATGGAACAACAATTATCTTTGTGCTATTCCTGATGAAGAGCTTTTGTCTGAAATGATGATTTTCCTGCTCCTCAGATGCTGCCTGACCTGCTGTGCTTTTCCAGCGCCACTCTGATCTAAACTCTGGTTTCCAGCATTTGCAGTCCTCATTTTTGCATAAAATGCTTATAGTCTGGGCTCAGGCACAGTAACTTAAAGTGTCTTTTTTCCTTTCTCTCTCTCTTGCAGTAAGTCTAGTGGTGATTCTAATCTTAGTTCGGGGCAAGTGTGGTTTGTCTAAAAGCACCACTCATTATCTGGTGGCTATGACAACGTCGGATCTGCGATTCATTGCTTTCGAAATCGTACTTCGCTGGTTTCCAACATATTATTATCCACGGTGTTTCCTGGACATCACTCCTGTGTGTAGTGTCATCTATGTACTGAGCTGCTGGGCCATTGATTGTTCTGTCTGGGTCACCATTACCTTCTCTTTTGATCGATTTGTCACCACTTGTTTTCGTCAGATGAAAACTAAGTATTGAACAAAGACTACTCCACTTAGGGTTCTAGCAACAATTTGTATTTTCTTTTTTTTAAAAAAATGATCCCAACTATTTTCGATTTAAACCTGGAAAGATCATCAACAGTGTTCCATGGTTCTGTTCTACCAGGAACAGTTACTACACTGACCGCCGGTGGGCAAGTTTTCAATACTTTGAGCGATTTTTAACACCAATGCTCCCATTCACTTTTATTCTCTTTCTCAACGTTCTGACTGTCGGACACATCTCTGAGGCCATTACGGTGCGTAAGGGACTCAGGGGTCAGAGAAAAATAGAGAATGACCCAGAGATAGAGAGCAGAAGGAAAACTGTGATCTTACTCTTTGCCATATCTGCAAGTTTCATACTTCTCTGGTTGCTGTATATTTTACATTTCTTTCGTGTCAGTCATTTGTTGGATTCCGCTGGTTTTGATATCTTTGTACAAGCCTCATTTATGCTGCGGGACCTGAGCTGCTGCACCAATGCACTTGTTTATGTGGTGACACAGAACAGTTCCAGAGGCCAGTTAAAGCATGCCCTGAAATATCCAATTATAAACATAATTCAATTAATGAATAAATCCAAGTAACAGAGAGCGAACATTAAAGGCAGCAGATAATGGAATGAGGGGTCCAGGTGAGGAATGGACTGACAGGAGCAGCAACACAGTAACACTCCTTTCCTAATGGGCAAGGAATGATTCCATCTGAGGAGCGAAACCAAAGAGACTGGAGGAGCAAAACAGTGGGAAGTGTTGTCAGCAATCAGCAACCGTTAAAAGAAAGCTGGATAACAAAAGTATAACTGAAAGAGGAATCAGACATGCACAGAATAACATCATCCCCAGCAACCAGTTGTCAGTGAGAGAACCAGATACAAGGTCAATGACCTGGAGGCAAGTATCATCGGTCACTGCAGGCCGGAGTGGGAACAGCAATGGCAGGCTCCTGTCCTCACGGAATTCGCTCATCCACTCATCTGGACACAACTAAATCAAAAAGGGAATGTTCCTATTACACAGAGTAATATACTGTAAATAATACGTGTCTTTTGATTACAGATGTATTTTCAGCAATGATTTCCTTTCTCTGGCTCCATTCCCTTCACCCCGGCCTGATGCTGATATCACTCCCTCTCTTTATTTGGTTCTTTCCACCAATCAGCCGCTGTGTTGGTGGGGAATCCACGGCCCAGTCAGAGGGCTCAGTGACAGACCGGATCCGACACTGGGGAATGGGGTTGGATGTGACAGATGAGCCGACCCCGCTCAGTGCTGCCATGAGAAGGTTTTGTGGCTCTCACTGACTCCATTGGGCTCAGTGGGAACTGACTCTGGGTGAAGTCTGTTTGCTTGGGCCTTCATAATGGAGCCTGGGATCAATTGAAAGATCGATGGACCATCAGCAAGGATTATGTTTCCATCTGTAAAACAGCTCCTAAAACCCAACCTTGTATCAGCTCCTGATTGGCCGGTCTGATCAAGGTCCTGTTTAACACTGAGGTAAACCTCCTTCACTGTTCACTACCCCACCACCACATTTGGAGCCATCTGTCACCTTACTGACCATCGGAGACAAGCAGGAGGCTGGAAGAACCCAGCAAGCCAGGCAGCATCAGGAGGTGGAGAGGTCAATACTTCGGGAGTGGGGGTAAGGGGAGCTGCTGATAAAGGGTGGGCGTGGGGGAGGGCTTTGGGTGGGGAGAGGGATGGAGTGCTGAGGTGAACATAGGTAGAGGGTACGGCCTGAACGGTCAATGGGAGGAATGAATCCGATTGGTGGCAGGGAGGGGTGGAAGGGAGGGGGAGGGGTTAGTAAGGGAGTTGGTGGTTGGGGAGGGAGGTTATTTGAAATTGGAGAACTCAATGTTGAGTCCTCCGGGCTGTAGGCAGCCCAGGTGGAAGATGAGGTGTTGTTCCTCCAATCTGCGATCTGATTCACTGTGGCAAGGCCTCACTGGACCTTGTATTGGTTAATGGGCCTGGCCAGCTGACTGACCTTTCACTGGGACAGCATTTTAGAAACAGTGATCACAACTCCTTCAGTTTTAAGATTGCTACGAATAAGGATAAGTCAGGACCTTATGGGAAGGTCCTGAATTCGGAGAGGGTAAATTAAGACATTATTAAGTAGGAGCTAGGGAGAGTAAATTGGGAAGAGCTGTTATTGAGCAAGTCCACATTTCCCATGTGGGAGTTGTTTAAAGACCTGCTGGTCAGACTTCAGAATGGGTATACTCCACTACGGAGGAAGGACAGGGATGGCAGGGGACTGTTATACCAGGTCCAGTTATTCTGAAGACCATCCGTGGGAACATTTTAAATAGTCCGAAACATTTTAACACCATTTTTATCATTCACTTTTGTTCTATTTCCCAACATTCTGACAGTGAGGCAAATCTATGAGGCCAATAAGGTGTGTAACAGACTGATGGGTCAGAGAAAATTGGAGAATGACCCAGAGATAGAGAATGAACAGAATTCTATGATCTTGCTCTTTGTCATATCTGCCAATCTTCCCCTCCTCATTTTCAGCCGGTCTCACACCTCCCCCCGCCACCGCTCCCCCTGTGCAGCATTACTCAAACTGCCCCATCCCCATCATTATCAACCCCCTCCCCCACCCCCTATGGTGGTGGGGGGAACACAGTGAGCATGTGCAGACACTTACTGACCTGTGGAGGGACTGCCTCACTGCACAGTAAGAGCGCAGGCCCCCTCTCCACCCCCACCCCCTGAGACAGGGACTTAATGTAAACTCCCTCAATCATTCTCACTGCCCCCTCCCGAATATTGTGCCCTGTCCCCTCCCCCCCAATTATGTTCCTGCCCACAACCCCCCTTCCCCACCTCCCGATGTTCAGTCTCTTCCCCAACACCTCCCCAGGATCTCTTGCCCATTCCCCCCTCACCCAAATATCGGGGCCCTTCCCCAATATTCTATTCCCCCTATGTTTACTGCCCCATTCCCCTGTTAAACCCCGACCCTGGCTAATTTGTGACCCAATCCTCAATTTCCCACCCCCCTTGAAATTTTCCAGCCCCACCCACTTTCCCCTCCTTCTCCGATCGAATTGCCCCCTCCCTGTGCACCTTCATTTAACCCCCAACCCAAACTGTCCCCTCTATCCATACCCCCCATCTCTGTATAAAAACCCCCTCTGTGTCTCCATTGTGTACAATTCCCCCACCCTCCCTCACCACCCCCACCCCTCAATGTGTCTCAGGCCCTGGGCTGGAGGGGGTGGGGGACATAGGGAGTGTGTGCAGAGACTGATCGGCCATTTGACAATGTGTGTCTTCATGCACAGCAAGATCCCAGTCCCCAGGCCTCCACCCTGCCCCACCCCATCCCCACAGTTTGGACAACAACAGGAGACCCAGGGAACAGCAAGATCCCACTGTGTTAATGACATGTGCAGCACCATATGGGACTGAGTCCAAATCACCCTCAGGTAAGGAGTATAGAGAGGGAGGGGTGGGGGGCAGAGAGACAGAG
This sequence comes from Hemiscyllium ocellatum, assembly GCF_020745735.1. Lineage (NCBI taxonomy): Eukaryota > Metazoa > Chordata > Chondrichthyes > Orectolobiformes > Hemiscylliidae > Hemiscyllium > Hemiscyllium ocellatum. Next base: position 6,489,039 of record NC_083442.1, read on the forward strand.
TGTATTATGTGTGTGAGAGAGAGAGATACTGAGGTGGAGAGAGAACACAAACAAGATTAGGGACAGAGAAACAGAGACAGACACAGAGAGAAAATCCCAGGGTTGGTGGTGTGAGGGAGGGAGAGAGAGAGAGAGATGGGAGATGATTAAGTCAAAGCCAAGATCTTTTGAATCTAAAAACAAGAAAAACAAACAAAATCCCATCACTGAGTGATTTCCCAAAGATCCCCATTTTATCAGCACATTCCCCTCGTTTTAAACCCAGAGAATGGGAACAGATTTCACTGGGACCCAGGGGGTAAATGCTTTCTGACTGACCCTCCACCCCAAAGGTTTATTTTCTGAGACTCGATGGAAGGAAGTCAGTCTCAGAGCCTGGATCTTGTCCCTCCCTCCAGGTTTAACCTGCCCCCTCCAGCTGCTTCTCTCCCTCTCTCCCTCCCTCCCTCACTCTCTCTCTCTCTCTCTCTCCCCTTCACTCCTTCCATCTGTCTCCCTCTCTCATTCTCTGTCTTCTCTCCCCACTCTCCCTGTCCCAATCCCCCTCTCCATCTCTCCGCTCAGCTTCCTCCTGCTCTCGAGAATGGATGTTTCTCTCTCTCTCCATTCCCCCTACATTCTGATTGAAATGCCCTCCCCTCCCTCCCTCCCTCCCATTTAAAGTATGTTCCCATCTCCCCGCCCTGTCCTGTAGACACTAGCCCCATCACTATCACATTGTGGGGGGAGGGGGAGGAGAGGTGGAGGGGTCTGGGCTGGGGAAAGGAGGGATGATACATCCCACCCACTATCAGACCATCAGAAAACGGAGCCCGGGCCCTGTAGACAGGCTCCTGTGATGTGTATGGGGCAACCCGCAGGCTGAGGGGTGCACAGCAAGATCCCACAGGCAGCTGGGCTGTGGCATACCTGGGGTATTTCCTCTTCTTTACACCCTGCCAGAATGACTTCCATCCCTCCAGCAACAAGCCCTCCACAAGCATAATGCTCCCACTGTAATTTACAGACAGCAAGATCCCAATAATACCAGCACTTTCTAAATCCGGTTTCTGATGATGAGTCTCTCTCTGTCTGTCTCTCCCTGCCTGGAATCCCACATCCTGTCCTCCACACCCCTCCCCATTAAAATGACGACAAGTCACAGGATGGGCCATTGCTGCACAGTGCGATCCCACAGGGTAGTCCCCTTCGTGCTCCAGAATGTGCTCAAATCCCACTTTACATCCGACAGGAGGCTGTGGATTTCTGTGTGTGGGATGGTTTTATTTGTCTGAAAAATCAACCAAAGCAAAACAGAGAGAGAGAGATAGATCCCCTCCCAGATACTTAGGGAATTGGCGAACCTGTGTCTTATCTGTGTGATTATCATATTTGGTCACCCTTGTTGCAAGGTAGGCCACTCTGCAGGTAGTTTGAGACACAGCAAGATCCCACAAGTAGCATTATTCTGATATTAGAACAAATCTTTGGAGAAAGTTTCTCATTTAAGGTTTTAATTCCCTCCTTGGGGAGTTCTGTCTGTCAGACATTCACTGGGGATTGATGTATTTGTGTCAAACCCCAGGCTTCAAACCTGTTTTTAAAACGACAGGGCCGCAATCTGATAGGAGCCAGTTACCCAGAGGCCCCTAAAACCCAGGGATCCCCCAGAGGAGATTAAACCTCGGGGTAAATAAACACACAACTCACGTCGGCCCCCACAGAGTGCAGCCTGTCGACCAGGCCTCAGGCCTCAGGACTGTGTCCCCTCTGGAGAAAGCTCTTGTTCAAAGGTCTCCTGATCCCAAAGTTTCTCTCTTTGAATCTTCAAGTGACCAGCGAGATCCCTTGGGAGGAAAGAGACAGTATTAGATGAAAGACAAAGGAGGAAAATCATGACAGGGAGATAGCACAGCAAGATCCCAGGTTTTCCTCTCTCAGTGACACAACAATCTCTCAGCAACATCCAAACACAGACACATCGGGCGATGAGCTGAATTTTCATGACAAAGCTTTGGAGAAACTTTGGAATAATGAGTTTGCTGATGAAAACACTTACTGCCTGCAGTGACAGCATTGGGGCAGCTGGGGCACAGCAAGATCCCACATGGTACAATGCAGCAGCAGCTAATTATTCTGATCACTTCCCCCCCCTCTGTGATGCTGCTTCAGTTTAATTATTTCCTGTCACCCCAGAATCAAACTTTGCAGCGATTTCACAATCTCAAAATGCCTCTCCCTCTCTCTCCCCTTCTGTTTCCCCATCTCTCTCAATTTTTCAAATCTCTCTCTCACTCTCTTTCTCTCACTGTCGAATTTTCTCATCCTACCCTCTCTGTAACCAATGTTACTCTGAATTTTTGACAAGTTTTTAGAGAGTGTCACATCATTTGGGTTTTAATCCCCCCTCAGGGAGTTCTGCCTCTCAGATCCTAGGGATGGACACAGAGTCATAGAGATGTACATCATGGAAACAAACTCTTCAGTCCAACCCATCCATGCCAACCAGATATCCCAACCCAATCTAGTCCCACCTGCCAGCACCCGGCCCGTATCCCTCCAAACCCTTCCTATTCATATACCCATCCAGATGCTTCTTAAATGTTGCAATTGTACCAGCCTCCACCACATCCTCTGGCAGCTCATTCCATAAACTCACCACCCTCTGCGTGAAAATGTTGTCCCTTAGGTCTCTTTCCCCTCTCGTCCTAAACCTATGCCCTCTCGTTTTGGACTCCCTGACCCCAGGGAAAATACTTTGTCTATTTATCCTATCCATGCTCCTCATAATTTTGTAAACCTCTATAAGGTCACCCCTCAGCCTCCGATGCTTCAGGGAAAACAGCCCCAGCCTGTTCAGCCTCTCCCTAAAGCTCAAATCTTCCAAGCCTGGCAACATCCTTGTAAACCTTTTCTGAACCTTTTCAAGTTTCACAACATCTTTCCGATAGGAAGGAGACCAGAATTGCATGCAATATTCCAACAGTGGCCTAACCAATGTCATGTACAGCTGCAACATGACCTCCCAACTCCTGTACTCAATATTCTGACCAATAAAGGAAAGCATACCAAACGCTTTCTTCACTATCCTATCTCCCTGTCACTCCACTTTCAAGGAGCTATGAACCTGCACGCCAAGGTCTATTTGTTGACCTTACCATTAAATGTATAAGTCCTGCTAAAATTTGCTTTCCCAAAACGTAGCACCTCACATTCATCTGAATTAAACTCCATCTGCCACTTCTTAGCCCATTAGCCCATCTGGTCCTGATCCTGCTGTAATCTGAGGTAACCCTGTTCGCTGTCCACTACACCTCCAATTTTGGTGTCATCTGCAAATCTACTAACTGTATCTCTTATGCTCGCATCCAAATAATTTATGTAAATGACATACTATAATGCCAGGCTTCAAACCTGTTTTAAAAATGGCAGGGCCACAATCTGACAGTAGCCATTTAACCAGAGGCCCCTAAAACCCAGGAACCCCAGAGGAGATTAAACCTCGGGGTAAATAAACACACAATCCATGTCGGCCATACACAAACAACAAAAAAACCCGACAGAACACAACCTATCTAGCCAGACTTAATTATGTTGTTCTGAGTACAACAGTTCCAATGTTAAAAACCAGTATCAGTGTGTCAGAAACAAAGCTCACTCACTTCAATAATTTCACTCTGAGACAAGATCTGAAGCAATCAGTATGTTTATTATACGCTTGCAAGCATGGTGCCTGAAGTAAGGCACCCAGAGTTCAACAAGTACATACCTTATATAGGATTCACTACTCCGAACCTGGTGCCCATTACTATTGTTTATCTCTTGCCTTATCCGGCCTTGTGCATAACAAAGTACAAGTTTTACTCGGCCATTTCACCACATCCTGCTGTGGCCCATTGTTAGGTATATCCTCCTTCACTCTTATCCACTTCCTCCACCTGTGCCATTTCCTCCCTTTCCCCAAATTATATTGATACTTATGACCTTTTAATTGGGGTTTGTTTTTGTGTTTTTGCAGAAGTGGGAAACAGATGCTTATACCTAACGTTTGTACAGGCATATCTGGCTTAATCTACACCCTCACAGCACCTTATCTATTTGTCTGTGTAAATATATGGCTTACTTGTAGAATAGATTCTAGACTGCGAGTGGGCGTGTCCTCAGCGCTCGGAGGTCACGTGATACTCTGATGTGCGCGCAGAGGATGATCACGTGATGCTCCAAGGCGCGGGCACGGTCACGTGGTCTCCCCGTTTTGTGCTCCGGAAGTGTGCCGGGAGGTCACGTGATCGGCCATTTCGCGCCCTGGAAGAGTGCCGGGAGGTCATGTCGTCTGCTGCTTCGCTCCCAAAAGGAAGGTCACGTGGGATCGGACATCCAGGAATGCGAGGAGGCGGAGGATGGAGTCAGATCGACAGCCAATCAGAAGACAATCCCACCTCAGCAATTGCATGACGTTTTGTATTGTATAAAAGACTGGGTCAGGGGTAGGAATACCTCTTTGTTCTTTGTGAACTGACTTACTTAGTAGTTTGTCAGGGACAGAAAGGTTTAGACCTAGAGCTCTGTATACTTTATCCACTTATTGCTAGAATCAAACTAAAAGTGTAAGATTGAATATCTTCTCCTATTGCTTTATTTAAAGAGCACGCCGGACTGGGCTCACACATAGAAGAAAGTAAGTTGGTAGATTAAGCCCAAAGTCCAACATATATAACATCTACCATCGTTTGCAGGCATGTTTCATTCTTGTATGAACATTTTAGCTAATACAAAAACAATGATATATTTCTTTCACATAGTTTTCATTCTTGTTGACTCAGCTCTTGGTTGAAACAATTGCACACTGGTGTGGATTCATTTACCTTGCATAAGTAATTATGATTGCAGATGTAACACTGCTTTACCTAAATCCCACTGTGTCCTTCTTGATTGACGGTCTCACTCAAGTCCACAAGACACAATGCAGTGGGAAAGCTCCACATTGCTGAGGCTTGTTCGCGCAGGATTTAAAAATAATGTTGGACACTATTGTGCTCTGCTTGGTGTGAGTTCAAACCATTATGGATATTTCCCTGAAAGCTGATTTTAAATTATAGAATGTTGCTGCATCAATGAAGGCCAAAATCCATCTTGTGCAGAATGTGTAATATTTTAAAAAAATAGTTAATATGAAACAATAAAAATGATTTTGGTGATGTGAAGAGAATTCTGTGTGGAACAAAAGTGTGTGCATTTGGAAAAGGAGCAGGTGACAACTTGTGTTGACAGTTGCCGAAACAAAGTGACAATTCACTGCGTTATCTCTAACCTTAATAACTTTGGTAAAAGCTTATTGTCCTGACATTGTATCTCAATTCTTGGGAGAAGCTGTGATGAACCGTGCACAGTTGAATGAGACTGAATAAATAGAACAAAGATCACATTGATTATAACTGAGGCCTGAATTCTAAATGTTGTGAGCAGAAATTAATTACACCATTATATTAACCGCACAAAGTCTGGTGAATTAATCAGTCTGGATTAGTCGTCCTCTATCTGGCTCCCCAATAACTACTGCAGTCCTTCTGCAGAAAGAAGCAAGACCTTGCAAACTTGATTGTTTGCTGACTTCACATTGGAGGATTGAGGTTAGACTTGGCAAGGGTCCAAATTAAAACTACTGTCGGGAATCAGAGACAGTGGGATGGCATTTGAAACAAAAATTTGGACTTTCTTTAGTGTCACAAGGCTAGTCCATTTTTATCTAAAAGCTGTTCCTTGACTCAAGGAGACTGTGTCCTGGACTTTTGGTTGGGGGTGGGGTGGGGGGAGCTCAGGCTCCGATCAGTCTGGTGTGGTACAGAGATAAAAAGGATTTTAAGAGGCCTTTTGTTTCCATATAAACAGATGAGCCTTCAGGCCAAAGTGATCATGCTTGACAACTCACCTACATAATGAAAGGGCAGAGGTCAGCTCTTTAGCTGAGCAGGTTTGCAAAGTTCAACAGGGAGCTGTGTAGAAACTCTCTTTCTGCCCTCCAACTTCAACTTGAAGCATCGATATTGGTTTTTGACATTAGAACTGTTGTACTCAGAATAACATAATTAAGTCTAGCTGGATAGGTTATATTCTGTAGGGGTTCTTTGTGTAATTTTGTGAATAATGATTTTGTCTGTTTAAAATCTAGTAGTCAACCTAGCTATCTTACTCCAGGTAATTTTCACTGTACACTTACTGAAACAAATTGCAAAGTTATGCTCTGGGATGCCTGCTTAAGAATGTTGTGAGGGGTCTAGCCTCGTCCATAACATTAGTCATTGCAATGTTAATGTAGTTACAGTTCGCTATGTTTTAAACAACTTTATAATAGTCTAAACTTAACAGTTTCAGTAAAAATTATGAAAAGGTATGCATTATTTATTGAATTATGTTAGTAACTGGAAGTATTTATTGAAAGTCACAATTATTTCCTTAGCTTTTAAGATGACGTATATTCCCATTTAAAGGTAGATGATAGAAATAGATTAGATTCCCTACAGTGTGGAAACAGGACATTTGACCCAACCAGTCCACACCGACCCTCCGGAGAGTAACCCACCCAGGCCCATTTCCCTCTGACGAATGTACCTAACACTATGGGCAATTGAGCATGACAAATTCACCTGACCTACACATCTTTGGACTGTGGGAGGAAACCGGAGCACCCGGAGGAAACCCACACAGACACAGGGAGAATATGCAACATTCCGGTATCCAACTCAGAGATAAGTGGGCAACATCAACACACTGGTTTGCGCACTGAGCAAATCCTTTCAGGTGTTGTCTTTCACAACAACAGACAGACCTGCCATTAGATAGCAACTTTAAACTCAAGAAATTCCAATACAATCTGTGGTAGTGACCGGATAATCTATTATTTCCTTTAAAATATCATAGAATCAATCCAGTGTGGGAACATGCCCTTCAGCCCAACACGTCCACACTGAACCTCCAAAGAGCAACCAATTGTGGGATATAGGAAATTTATGTTTCTTCTGCAATTCTAAAATTCATTATATAAAAAATAACTGAACTCCATCAGTGTTCAATTTTTTCAGCCAGGAGCTGAGTCAACAAGAATATGAACTCTGTGGAGGAAATGCTAATTGGTTTGCTAAGGATGTAACAAATGGTAAAGCCATTTAGAAGGGCTTCGTGAAAAGATGCTTTGAAAACAGACAGTTAAACTCAATATGCCTGTATAAACATCTGTTTCCCACTTTTACAGAAAGAGGAACAAAACCACAATTAAACGAGTCTTAATAATAAGATGCTGAGAGAAGCAGCACCAATGGAAGGAGTAAATCATGGTTAGGGAAGCAGGCAAAGGGCAAATAGCCCTGAGAATAGGAATGAGCATGTTTTTCACAGACAAGACCGGATAAGACACGAGATAAGCAGGAGGGTCTCAGGGAAGTAGAGGATGTCAACAGGGTGGGAAACAATGAAATAAAGAAAAAATATGTGGTAACCAAATTGTATAAATATCGAGTAATTTTTGAATTCGGTGTGTGTTTTGTCCCTGCCTTGTGGACATCACACCCACTTGCAAGTGTGAAATAAAGAGCTCTGCTGATTCAGATCTTGTCTCGGACTGAAATTACTGCAGTGTGTGAGCTTTGTTTCTCACACCACCCAGACCCATTCTCCTACCCCATTACTCTACATTTTACCGCTGTCTAATGCACCTAACTTACACATCCCTGCATTCATCTCACCTGCACATCTTTGGGCTGTGGGAGGAAACCCAAGCAGACACGGGGTGAATGTGCAAACTCCACACAGACAGTCTCCAGACTGAGCCAACACACCACTCAAGCATTTTAACAAAAACAGAAACTGTAAAACACTACCTGAGAATTGGTGCTGTCTCCATCCTGTTTAACTAACGAATGGTATTGTTGGTGGAGTGAGGTTGATGGAAAATAAAGACCATGAAAGCATGGGAAGGGTTAAAGCATGAAGACCACTGGGAACCTGTGGTCTGTGGAAGGCAGGGGCAGGATGGGAGAACCATAGTGGAACATTCTTACACCAATTAGCAGGGTAAGGTTAAGGCTGAAAGGTCACTATGGCCAGATGAGAGAACACAAGTAATAAAGCAAGTTTCTCTGTTAAGTGTTATTATAACAGGATTGGGACCGGAAACATTTGAGACATGACATTAAAATATCTAATTAATAGTTAGTAGAGTCAGCTTGAGACATGAGACTATTGTAATAGATGGAATAGCTAAATATCTATCATGACAGGTTAGTCTGCAATAGACGATCACTGTAGCAGAGTTAGCAATAAATATCTAATCATGACATTAGAATAACATCAAGTTGAATGTACAACTAAAGAGATAATGGGAACTAACATCACTGGTTTATTGTGTAGCTGGGGTGAGGTACTTTGATTAATATAGTTGGACATGCTGATAAGCTCACAGAAACATGATAAAAAAGATATAGAAATCCACGGTTCAGGGACATTCGAGAATCTGCTTTCTCAGTGTTACAGTTTTTTGTTTGCAAATAAAAGACCAACTTCTTGAAGAACTCTCTGCGTCTCCTGATGGTTCTCTATAGTTTCTCCACAACAGTACCTGACCCAGTAATGCAGGGCCCTGGTCTCTGTCTCCGTTTCTCTCTCTCAGTCTCTCACATATGCACGCGCGCACGCACACACAGAGTTCCTGAGGGACAATGAATGACAGAATAATAGAAGCATTTTCAAATATTATAGCTCCGTTAATCAATCTGGGATGGGTTGATTGGGACTGTAGAGAGAGCTTTACTGTGTATCTAACCCCATCCTGTCCCTGCCCTGGGAGGAGTTGATAGGGACAGTGCAGGGAGATTGTTATTTTGGAACATAGGAAGAGGAGGAGGCCATTCAGCCCCTTGGGCCTGTTCCAACATTCGATGGGATCAGGGCTGATCTGTGGCCTAACTCCACATTCCTTCCTTTGGCCCATATTCCTCAAAATCTTCACTAAACAAAAATGTCTCTCTCTCTGATATAACCTGAACGACTGATCCAGCATCCACTGCTGTTTGTGGAAGAGAGTGCCAAACCTCTCCCACCCTTTGTGTGTCAAAGTGCTTCCTACCATCTCTCCTGAACACTCTGGGCCCTCATTCTCAGACTCTGCTCCCTCTCGGTCTAGAATCTCCAACCTGTGGGAATTGTTGATATTGATCGATCCTGTCTCATCCTGTTTATATCTTGAAGGCTTTGATCAGATCACCCCTTAACTTTCTCAATTCTGGAGGAAAACGGCCTCCTTTGTCGAGTGTCCCCTCAGAATGTAACCCCTGAGCTCCAGGATCATTCTTGTAAACCTCCTTTGTGCTCCCTCTCTGTACTCCAACCTGATACCCACACACTTGCTGACACTGAACTCCATCTAACACAGCTTTGCCCATTCACCCAGTCTATCAATCTCCCTTTGTAATGTTAAGGTACCATCTGCACGGTCTACAATGCTGCCTAACATTGTACCTCACCTAGTGCTGTCCCTATCCTGTGTGTGTTTGATAGGAACAGTGCAGAGGGATCTGTACTCTGTATCTAACCTCATGCTGCACATGTCTGCTGGGAGTGTTCAATGCAGACAGTATGGAGGGAGATTTACTCTGTATCTAACCCCATGTTGTCCCTATCCTGGGAATGAAGACACCATTGGCTCAGGGACAGGAGACAGGGTAGAGGGGAATGAGGGTTTCAGACTGGAGGGAGCTACAGGCACATACAAGTTGGGAACTGTTTTCAGTAAAAGGCAATCGATCCCAGGTCACCGCAGAGTGTAATAATCTGATGCCTTTCCCTCACTATCCCCCTCCAATCCCTGGTAAGATCTGCTCCCACACCATGTTCCATCCTAACTGCTGACTGTGTTAGATACAGTCATACATTGGGGATGGGCAGAGGTGCTTTTAAACCTGGGATCTTGCTGTGTAACTTGTCTTCAAAATGCTCTCACTCTCCATTTCAAGTAATCTTTTCCTTCTTTTATCCGGATGAACCTTTGTTGGGAAAGCTGCAACGTGAAGATCCAAAATGTTCAGGCCGAGGGAAGCCTTGGCCAAGCTCCAGAGGGGGACGTGGTTCTGAGGCCTGAGGCCTGGTCGACAGGAGGGTGGGGGCAGAAAAAAGATGGATCGGCGATAAAACAGAATGGAAAGGGAGGTGGAACAACAGAGAGGGGGATCGACAGAAGGAGAGGGAGGAAGGGGGAAAGTGGCAGTGGGGAGGGAGGTAGAGGGAGTGGGGAGGGAGGATGAGGGAATGGGAGAATGGGGAAGGAGCGTGAGGGGGAGGGAAGACCAAGGGGGGAGGGAGGGAGGACGAACAGGGGAGGGAGGATGAAGGAGGACAAAGGCAGAGAGAGGATGGGGCGGGAGGGCGATGGGTTGGGAGGGCGATGGGGTGGGAGGGGTTGGGGATGAAGGACGGGGTGGGAGGTGAAGGGAGGGTGAGGAAGGACGAAGGGGTGGAACAGGCCAGGGTGGGGGTAAAAGAAGGCGAAGGGGGTGAGGACAGGTAGAGGAACCCACTTGGTTGGTCAATGGGAGGAATGAATCCAGTTGGTGAGAGGGAGCAGTGGGAGGGAGTCGGGGGATGGGGAGGGAGGGTATTTGAAATTGGAGAACTCTGTATTGAGCCCTCCGGGCTGTAGGCTGCCCAGGTGGAAGATGAGATGTTGTTCCTCCAATTTGTGCTGTGATTCATTGTGGCAATGCAGGAGGTCGAGGATGTTCATGTTGGAAAGGGAGTGGTTGGGGGGAATTGAACTGGGTGGTGACTGGGAGGTCCGGTCAGTCCCTGTGGGCCCGGCTGTGATGCCCGGAGAACCGTTCCCTAAGTTTCCGTTGGGTCTCCCTGATGTAGAGAAGCCCACACCGGGAGCACCTGATACTGGAAACACGGTCGGAGGAGAGGCAGGTGAACCTCTGTCTCCGCTGGAAGGAGGGTTTGGGGGCCCTGGGTGGAGGTGAGGTGGGGTGAGGGTGGGGGTGTAACAGCAGGTTTTGCATCTTTTCCGGTGGCAGGGGAAGGTCCCTGGGGGGTTTGGGGGATGAGGGTGGTACATACCCAAGGAGTGTCAAAGGGAACGGTCCTTTGGAAGGCGGAGAGGGGCTGACCGGGGCGGGGGGTGACCATGGGGCTGTTGTGACATTGGGACAGGGGCTTGGGAGATGCTCACTGCAGAATCCTCCCCATTCCCCTGGTTCTGGTTGTTATCTCAGTTGTTCGGGTTATTCCAGTTATATTCAGGGAGAACCTTCAAGATTTGATGGGGCCAGACGGGGCCGGGCAGAGACTGATTGGGGACAGATGGGGACAGGGGGGGACAGGGGGGGACTGATGGGGACAGACGCAGAGATGTCCCCCACCCTCCTTCACCCACTTTCCTTCCAACCAATCTCCTCTCCTCTCCACTTCCTCCTCTCCTTCCTCCCTCTCCTGCCCATCTCCTTCCAGTCCTCTCTCCACCAATCCCCTTCCCCCTCCTTCCTCCCCTTTCTCCTTTCCTCCCCTCTCCACCTCACCCCTCCTTCCTCCCCCCCAGTCCCCCCTTCCCCTTTCTCTCTACCTCTCCTCCCACCTTCTCCTCACCCTTTCCAATCCCCCTCCTCCCCCTGCCCCTCTCCTTCCTCTCCTCTCATTTCCCCTCCTCTCCTTCTTCCTCTCTCGTTCCCCCATCTCCTCCCCATTCCAACCCCCTCCTCCCTTTCTCCTCCACCTTCTCCTCCCCGTGTCCTCGCCCCACCTCTCCTTCACCCTGTCCTTTGTCCCCTTCTCCTTGCCCCTCCTCTCCTTCACCCCCCTTCTTCCCAACCTCCTTCACCCTCCTCTCCTTCACAACCTCCTTCCCCACCTCTCCTTCTCGACCTCCTTCACCCTCCTCTCCTTCCCAACCTCCTTCCTCACCTCCTTCCCCTCCCCTTCACCCTCGTCTTCTTCCCCACTTCCTTCACCCTCCTCTCCTTCCCCCTCCTCTCCTCCCTCCTCCTTCTTCCTCACCTCCTTGCATTCCTCTCCAATCCCTCCCCTCTTTCACCCTCTCCTTCACACACTCTCCTCTTCTTCCACTCCCCTGATCTTCCTCCTCCCCTCCCCCTTTCGTCCTCTCTCCTTCCCCCCTTCTTGTCCTCCCCTCTCCACTTCTCCCTCCTTCCTCCCCATCCTTCCCCCACTCACCTTCTCCCACTTAGCTCTCCCTCCTCTCTCCTTCCCCTTCCCTTCCCCACTCTTCCTCCTCTCCTTCTCCCCACTATTCTCCTTCCCCCCTCTCCATTTCCATCCTCTCCTTCCAACCCTCTCTTTCTCACCCTCTACTTCCCCTTCCCCCACTCCTTCCCACCCACCCCTCTTCTCCTTTCCCCTCTTCTCCCCTCCTACTCTCTCTCTCTGCCTCTCCCCTCCATCCCCCTTAATTCTCCTTTTTCCTACCCTACCAATTGCCTCCCCCTCTACTCTGCCCATCTCCCTTTCTTCCCCCTTCCCATCCTCTACTTCTCCTCTCTCCTTCCCTCCTTCCATCCCTGTTCTCCTTCCCTATCTCCTTCCCCTCTACATTCGCCCCCTCCTTCCCTGTCTCCTTCCCCCTCCACTTCTTCCTTCCCCCTTTCCTTCCCCCTCTCCTACTCGTTCCCTCCCTCACATCCCTCCTTCCCTCCCTCTACCTCCTCTCCTTCCCTCTTTCTCCCTTCCCTTAACTCCCTCTTCCACCCCCATCCTTTCCCCTTCTTCCCCTAGTTCCCCCCATTCCTATGCCCACCTCCTCCCCCTCTCCACCCCTCTCTACCTTCTCTTTTCCCCCTCTCCTCCGCCCTCTCCACGCCTCTTCTCCTTTCCCCTCTTCTCCCCCTCCTTCCCCACCCACTCTTCCCACTCTCTACCTCTCCCCTCCAACATTACTTTCTCTCTTCTCCTACCCTACCAATCACCTTCTCCCCTCTACTTCGCCCCATCCTCCCCCTCTCCTTCCCCCACTCCTCCATCTGCTTCCTCTCCCTCTCACCCCTCCTCTCCTTCCCGTCTCTCATTCCCCCTTCACGCCTCTTCTCCTTTCCCCTCTCCTTCCCCACTTACTCTCTCTCTCTCTCTGCCTTTTCCCTCCATCCCCCTTACTTTCTCCCCTCTCCTTCCCTACCAATCGGCTTCCACTCTACTCCACTCCCACCCTCTCCTCCCACCACTCCTTCCCACTCGCTATTTTTCCCCCCACTCTTCCCCCTTCAATCCCTCTCCCCATCTCCTTCCATCCCGCTAGGCTGCCTCCTCACCCCTGTCCTTCACACCTTTCCCCATCTCCTTCTCCCTCCCACATTACCCCCTCCATCCCATCCTCCTTACCCCACCTTTTCCCCCTCTCTCTCCTTCCCCTCCAATCCCTCCCCCCATTCCCTTGCATTCCATCCCCCGCCTTCAACTCTCCATCCCTCCCTCTACTTTCTGCCATCAATCCCTTCCTCCACGCCTTCCCCCCCCCCCCCCTCTCCTTTGCCTTTCAAATAATACTGTCTCTTTCCTTCCAAGGGATCTTGCTGGCCACTTGAAAATTCAAAGATCGAAACTTTGGGATCAGGAGACCTTTGAGCAAAAGCTTTCTCCAGAGGGGACACGGGCCTGAGGCCTGAGGCCTGGTCGACAGGCTGCACCCCATGGGGGCCCACGTGAGTTGTGTGTTTATTTACCCCAAGGTTTAATCTCCTCTGTGGGAGCCTGGGTTTTAGGGGCCTCTGGGTAACTGGCTCCTGTCAGATTGGGGACCTGTCATTTTTAAAACAGATTTGAAGCCTGGGGTTAAAATAACTGGGGCCTGGGATATGACACAAATACATCAATCCCCAGTGAGTGTTTGACAGACAGGACTCCCCGAGAAGGGAATTAAAAACTTAAGTGAGAAACTCGATCCAAAGACTTGGTCTAATATCAGAGTAATGCTGCATGTGGGATCTTGTTGTGTCTCAAATTACCTGCTGAGTGGCCTACATTACAGAAGTCTCTCCCCCCGAGAAGGAGATTTGATTTGGGAGCTGAAACTCAGACGATGAAGAGACAGACAGAATCCAATCATTCTGCCGTGAGGAATCATCAGACAAGAGCTGGAACCAGAGAGAGAGAATAATCATTTACATACAGACACACACACACACACACACACACACACACACACACACACACACACACACACACACACACACACACACACACAAATGAATTGTGGGGTTCAGGCTGTTTCTGTGATTTTTACCATAAGGGGTGAGCTCTGGGCTGGAGGGGGGAAGACAAAGGGGCAAAAGGGTTGGAGAGGGAGTTAATGCACAGTCTGATCCCACAGATGATACTGCCTCCATCTCTCACTGCAGCTCCCATCTTCATTCCCGTGTTCCCCCTCTCTTCCCCACATCTTTCCTTCAATCCCCATCTCTCCCCATTCTTCCCATCTCCACCCTGTTCCCATTCCCTTGGAGATTCCCTTCCAACAACTCTCTGCCTCCTCACTCTCTTTCCTGGAATTATTTAATCGTTCAGTCTTTCCCAATCTCTCTATCGCACTCACTGGGCTTTTTCTCTCTCCTCCATCTGTCCTTTTTGTTTTCTCTCTCTCTCTCTCTCTCTCTCTCTCTGTCGTTCTGTCTCCCCCCCCACCAGGTATTTATTTTATTCTGCTTTCTGACTTTCATTCTCTTTGTCTTGTTCTCTCACTGGGTTTTATTCTCACCACCATCCCCCCTTCACTGCAACCTGTCCCTCACTCTTCCCCCCCCCAATTCCCCAGTCCCTCCCGATTGGAGGGGGGGGGAAGGGCGATGGGGGGGTGGGAAGGCGATGGAGAGGAGGGTGACGGGGGTTGGGGGGGAGGAGGGTGACGGGGATGGGGGAGGAGGGTGACGGGGTGCAGAAGGGTGACGGGGTGGGGGAGAAGGGTGACGGGTTTGTGGGGGAGAAGGGTGATGGGGTGGAGGGGGGAGAAGGGTGACGGTGTGGGGGGAGAAGGGTGATGGGGTGGAGGGGGAGAAGGGTGATGGGGTGGAGAAGGGTGATGGGGTGGAGGGGGAGAAGGGTGATGGGGTCGGGGGGAGAAGGGTGGACAGGGCGGGGGGAGAAGGGTGACAGGGCGGGGGGGAGAAGGGTGATTGGAGGGGAAGGCGACGGGAGCGGGAAGGCGATGGGGGGTAAGCACGGTTGTGTATGAGCAGGGAAGGGAACAGTGTGTGTAAGAGGGAGCATGAAGAATGAAAGCAAAAAGGAACATAGCAGGGTCTGAGTGATGTTTGTGAGGGAGGCCACACATACGAGTGGAATAAATTAACAGCACATACCTCAGGGATCTGCAGTGATGAAGCTCTCATTTGACCATAACTGGAAGAAATAACATTAAACTGTCACAGAGAGTTAAAATACTCATTATTAAAGGTAGCGCAGGCTGGACATTGGCAAAGAGATTGTTATGGAGGATAGAGATTCAGATCCACAGTAAAGGGATCACACCAGGACCTAACCAATGAACCAGAGCAAAACAAGTTAACTACTGAATTATAGATGAATGCTCAAAAATATTCATCTCTGAATCAGTGTCATTGTACTTCAATGTAAACTCTCTGGCTGGAGCTTGTAGCTGAGACCTTAGCACAGAACTGGCATCAGAGAAACACATCAGTTTTCATGAATTCCACTTCTCTGTAAAATGAGATGACAAAAGAAACATGTTCAGAGACATTCAGAATAAACAAATGTATCTCTCGGCTAGGGTATTAAACATCCACCTGTTAAAGGAGTTTCCAAAATCTACCACCATCAGTTGAGGACGGGATTTTACCAAATGATTTGAGAGATCTAGTATTTTAATGACAAGATTATGTTGTAGAGATGATTTGAGATATTTGATAGATGCATCCAATTTTAAGATGTTTTTCGAACATTTTGTTCTTCCAAAGATTATTTGGAGAGCAGAAGATTGGAATTCAGGCAAGAGAAAATTATTAATGAACAGATTCAATCTTCTGTGTTCATCTCCTCAATGGTGGTGTACCTACCCAGCATTCCCCACGGTGGAGAGTACCCTCTATACTCACTACAGACGACGGCGGTGCAGCCGCAGTGCTGGATTTGTATCCATCGGAAATAGGAAGAGACGCACTTTTCCAGATGGTAAGGCTGCAGGAGCTGGATAAAAGGATTCAGACCGAGAATAAACCCTTCCAGGGAGACGCGACCACCTTGAAAAGTAACTTGTGGGTAAAAGGTTTGCAATAGAGAATTCGACGTTTCGAGCATAAGCCCTTCATCAGGAATAAGAGAGAGAGCCAAGCAGGCTAAGATAAAAGGTAGGGAGGAGGGACTAGGGAGAGGGGCGATGGAGGTGGGATAGGTGGAAGGAGGTCAAGGTGAGGGTGATAGGCCGGAGTGGGGTGGGGGCGGAGAGGTCAGGAAGAGGATTGCAGGTTAGGAGGATGGTTCTGAGTTGAGGGAACCGACTGAGACAAGGTGGGGGGAGGGGAAATGAGGAAACTGGAGAAATCTGGATTCATACCTTGTGGTTGGAGGGTTCCCAGGCGGAAGATGAGGCGCTCCTCCTCCAGCCGTCGTGTTGTTGTGTTCTGCCGGTGGAGGAGTCCAAGGACCTGCATGTCCTCGGTGGAGTGGGAGGGAGAGTTAAAGTGTTGAGCCACGGGGTGATTGGGTTGGTTGGTTCGGGCGGCCCGGAGGTGTTCTCTGAAGCGTTCCGTAAGTAAGCGGCCTGTCTCACCAATATAGAGGAGGCCACATCGGGTGCAGCGGGTGCAATAGATGATGTGTGTGGAGGTACAGGTGAACTTGTGGCGGATATGGAAGGATACCTTGGGGCCTTGGAGGGAAGTGAGTGTGGAGGTGTGGGCGCAAATTTTACATTTCCTGCGGTTGCAGGGGAAGGTGCCGGGGGTGGAGGTTGGGTTGGTGGGGGGTGTGGATCTGATGAGGGAGTCACGAAGGGAGTGGTACTTGCGGAACGCTGATAGGGGAGGGGAGGGAAATATATCCTTGGTGGTGGGGTCCGTTTGGAGGTGGCGGAAATGGCGGCGGATGATACGTTGTATGCGGAGGTTGGTGGGGTGGTAGGTGAGAACCAGTGGGGTTCTGTCTCGGTGGCGGTTGGAGGAGCGGGGCTCAAGGGCGGAGGAGCGGAAAGTGGAGGAGATGCGGTGGAGGGCATCGTCGATCACGTCTGGGGGGAATCTGCGGTCCTTGAAGAAGGAGGCCATCTGGGCTGTGCGGTGTTGGAATTGGTCCTCCTGGGAGCAGATGCGGCGGAGACGAAGGAATTGGGAATATGGGATGGCGTTTTTACAGGGGGCAGGGTGGGAGGAGGTGTAGTCCAGGTAGCTGTGGGAGTCAGTCGGTTTATAATAGATGTCTGTGTTGAGTCGGTCGCCCGAGATAGAAATGGAAAGGTCTAGGAAGGGGAGGGAGGAGTCTGAGACAGTCCAGGTGAATTTCAGGTCGGGATGGAAGGTGTTAGTAAAGTTGATGAACTGTTCAACCTCCTCGTGGGAGTGCGAGGCAGCGCCGATACAGTCATCGATGTCGCGGAGGAAAAGGTGGGGGGTGGTGCCAGTGTAGTTGCGGAAGATGGACTGTTCCACATATCCTACGAAGAGGCAGGCATAGCTGGGGCCCATGCGGTTGCCCATGGCAACTCCTTTAGTTTGGAGGAAGTGGGAGGATTGAAAAGAGAAGTTATTCAGGGTGAGGACCAGTTCAGTCAGTCGAAGGAGGGTGTCAGTGGAAGGGTACTGGTTGGTGCGGCGGGAAAGGAAGAAGCGGAGGGCTTTGAGTCCTTCGTGATGGGGGATGGAGGTGTACAGGGACTGGATGTCCATAGTGAAAATAAGGCGTTGGGGACCGGGTAAGCAAAAATCGTGGAGGAGGTGGAGGGCGTGGGTGGTGTCCCGAACGTAGGTGGGGAGTTCTTGGACTAAAGGGGACAGGACCGTGTCGAGGTATTGAGAGATGAGTTCGGTGGGGCAGGAGCAGGCTGAGACAATGGGTCGGCCGGGGCAGGCAGGTTTGTGGATTTTGGGCAGGAGGTAGAAACGGGCGGTGCGGGGTTGTGGGACTATGAGGTTGGAGGCGGTGGATGGGAGATCCCCTGAGGTGATGAGGTCCTGGACGGTCTGGGAGATGATGGTTTGGTGGTGGGAGGTGGGGTCGTGGTCAAGGGGTCGATAAGAGGAGGCGTCCGCGAGCTGGCGTTTGGCTTCAGCGGTATACAGGTCAGTGCGCCAAACTACCACCGCGCCTCCTTTGTCTGCGGGTTTGATGGTGAGGTTGGGATTGGAGCGGAGGGAGTGGAGGGCTGCACGTTCTGAGGGTGAGAGGTTGGAGTGGGTGAGAGGGGTGGACAGGTTGAGTCGGTTAATGTCACGGCGGCAGTTGGCTATAAATAGGTCGAGGGCGGGTAGGAGGCCAGCACGGGGTGTCCAGGTGGATGGGGTGTGTTGGAGGCGGGAGAAGGGGTCGTCAGAGGGTGGGCGGGCGTCTTGGTTGTGAAAGTAGGCACGGAGGCGAAGGCGGCGGAAGAATTGTTCAATATCTCGCCGCGTGTTGAACTCATTAATCCGAGGGCGTAGGGGAATGAAGGTGAGGCCCCTGCTGAGGACTGATCTTTCATCCTCAGAGAGGGGGAGATCTGGAGGGATGGTGAAAATCCGGCAAGGCTGGGAGATAGGACCTGGTGTGGGACTGGAGGTGGGGCTGGGGGCGGGGTTAGCGGCGGGGATAGAGATCGAAGTAGGGGCGGAGTTAGACGTGGTGACGTTGCTCGATGTGGGGGCGGGGGTCATGCGTCGTGACGGAAATAAGCCGTCTTTCGTCACTACGCGTAACCCCGCCCCCACGCAAACCTTAGTCACCACACATAACCCCGCCCCCACGACGTCTTTCGTCACTTCACGTAACCCCGCCCCCACGTTTATTTCCGTCACGACGCATGACCCCGCCCCCACAGCGAGCAACGTCCCCACGTCTAACTCCGCCCCTACATCGATCTCTGTCCCCGCCCCTAACCCCGCCCCCAGCCCCAGCTCCAGTCCCACACCAGGTCCTAGCTCCCAGCCTTGCCGGATTTTCACCATCCCTCCAGACCTCCCCCTCTCTGAGGATGAAAGATCAGTCCTCAGCAGGGGCCTCACCTTCATTCCCCTACGCCCTCGGATTAATGAGTTCAACACGCGGCGAGATATTTAACAATTCTTTCGCCGCCTTCGCCTCCGTGCCTACTTTCACAACCAAGACGCCCGCCCACCCTCTGACGACCCCTTCTCCCGCCTCCAACACACCCCATCCACCTGGACACCCCGTGCTGGCCTCCTACCCGCCCTCGACCTCTTTATAGCCAACTGCCGCCGTGACATTAACCGACTCAACCTGTCCACCCCTCTCACCTACTCCAACCTCTCACCCTCAGAACGTGCAGCCCTCCACTCCCTCCGCTCCAATCCCAACCTCACCATCAAACCCGCAGACAAGGGAGGCGCGGTGGTAATTTGGCGCACTGACCTGTATACCGCTGAAGCCAAATGCCAGCTCGCGGACGCCTCCTCTGATCGCCCCCTTGACCACGACCCCACCTCCCACCACCAAACCATCATCTCCCAGACCGTCCAGGACCTCATCACCTCAGGGGATCTCCCATCCACCGCCTCCAACCTCATAGTCCCACAACCCCGCACCGCCCGTTTCTACCTCCTGCCCAAAATCCACAAACCTGCCTGCCCCGGCGGACCCATTGTCTCAGCCTGCTCCTGCCCCACCGAACTCATCTCCCAATACCTCGACACGGTCCTGTCCCCTTTAGTCCAAGAACTCCCCACCTACGTTCGGGACACCACCCACGCCCTCCACCTCCTCCACGATTTTTGCTTACCCGGTCCCCAACGCCTTATTTTCACTATGGACATCCAGTCCCTGTACACCTCCATCCCCCATCACGAAGGACTCAAAGCCCTCCGCTTCTTCCTTTCCCGCCGCACCAACCAGTACCCTTCCACTGACACCCTCCTTCGACTGACTGAACTGGTCCTCACCCTGAATAACTTCTCTTTTCAATCCTCCCACTTCCTCCAAACTAAAGGAGTTGCCATGGGCAACCGCATGGGCCCCAGCTATGCCTGCCTCTTCGTAGGATATGTGGAACAGTCCATCTTCCGCAACTACACTGGCACCACCCCCCACCTTTTCCTCCGCGACATCGATGACTGTATCGGCGCTGCCTCGCACTCCCACGAGGAGGTTGAACAGTTCATCAACTTTACTAACACCTTCCATCCCGACCTGAAATTCACCTGGACTGTCTCAGACTCCTCCCTCCCCTTCCTGGACCTTTCCATTTCTATCTCGGGCGACCGACTCAACACAGACATCTATTATAAACCGACTGACTCCCACAGCTACCTGGACTACACCTCCTCCCACCCTGCCCCCTGTAAAAACGCCATCCCATATTCCCAATTCCTTCGTCTCCGCCGCATCTGCTCCCAGGAGGACCAATTCCAACACCGCACAGCCCAGATGGCCTCCTTCTTCAAGGACCGCAGATTCCCCCCAGACGTGATCGACGATGCCCTCCACCGCATCTCCTCCACTTCCCGCTCCTCCGCCCTTGAGCCCCGCTCCTCCAACCGCCACCAAGACAGAACCCCACTGGTTCTCACCTACCACCCCACCAACCTCCGCATACAACGTATCATCCGCCGCCATTTCCGCCACCTCTAAACGGACCCCACCACCAAGGATATATTTCCCTCCCCTCCCCTATCAGCGTTCCGCAAGGACCACTCCTTTCGTGTCTCCCTCGTCAGATCCACTCCCCCCACCAACCCATCCTCCACCCCCGGCACCTTCCCCTGCAACCGCAGGAAATGTAAAACTTGCGCCCACACCTCCACACACTTCCCTCCAAGGCCCCAAGGTATCCTTCCATATCCGCCACAAGTTCACCTGTACCTCCGAACACATCATCTATTGCACCCGCTGCACCCGATGTGGCCTCCTCTATATTGGTGAGACAGGCCGCTTACTTGCGGAATGCTTCAGAGAACACCTCCGGGCCGCCCGAACCAACCAACCCAATCACCCCGTGGCTTAACACTTTAACTCTCCCTCCCACTCCACCGAGGACATGCAGGTCCTTGGACTCCTCCACCGGCAGAACACAACAACACGACGGCTGGAGGAGGAGCGCCTCATCTTCCGCCTGGGAACCCTCCAACCACAAGGTATGAATTCAGATTTCTCCAGCTTCCTCATTTCCCCTCCCCCCACCTTGTCTCAGTTGGTTCCCTCAACTCAGCACCGCCCTCCTAACCTGCAATCCTCTTCCTGACCTCTCCGCCCCCACCCTAGTCCCTCCTCCCTACCTTTTATCTTAGCCTGCTTGGCTCTCTCTCTTATTCCTGATGAAGGGCTTATGCTCGAAACGTCGAATTCTCTATTCCTGAGATGCTGCCTGGCCTGCTGTGCTTTGACCAGCAACACATTTGCAGCTGTGATCTCCAGCATCTGCAGACCTCATTTTTTACTAAAAGGTTTGCAATTCCGAGGTGAACAGCCGCCATCTTGGCCAGGAATGTGTACGCATACGCAGAGTGACACGTGACGTCACTGGGCGGGGCCTGAGTGTGATTCATGCAGATGCTGAAAATCGGAGACTGGAATCATAGAGATGTACAGCATGGAAACAGAGCGGTCGGTCCAACCCATCCATGTCAACCAGATATCCCAATCCAATCTAGTCCTACCCGCCAGCGCCCGGCCCATATCTCTCCAAACCCTTCCTATTCATATACCCATCCAAATGCCTTTTAAATGTTCAATTGTACCAGCCTCCACCACTTCCTCTGGCAGCTCATTCCATACACGTACCACCCTCTGTGTGAAAAAGTTGCCCCTTAGGTCTCTTTTATGTCTTTTCCCTCTCACCCTAAACCTATGCCCTCTAGTTCTAGACTCCCTGACCCCAGGGAAAAGACTTTGTCTATTTATCCTATACATGCCCCTCATAATTTTGTAAATATCTATAGGGTAACCCCTCAGCCTCCGATACTCTAGGGAAAACAGCCCCAGCCTGTTCAGCCTCTCCCTGTAGCTCAAATCCTGCAACTCTGGCAACATCCTTGTAATTTTTTTCTGAACCCTTTCAAGTTTCACAACATCTTTCCGATAGGAAGGAGAACAGAATTGCACGCAATATTCCCACAGTGGTCTAACCAATGTCCTGCACAGCCGCAAAATGACCTCCCAACTACTGTACTCAATACTCTGACCGATAAAAGAAGCATACCAAATGCTTTCTTAACTATCCTATCTAGCTGCAACTCCATTTTGAAGGAGCTATGAACCTGAACTCCAAGGTCTCTCTTTTCAACAACACTCCCTCGGACATCACCATTAAGTGTATAAGTCCTGCTAAGATTTGCTTTCCCAAAATCCAGCACCTCGCATTTATCTGAATTAAACTCCATCTGCCACTTCTCAGCCCATTGGCCCATCTGGTCAAGATTCTGTTGCAATCTGAGGTAACCCTCTTCGCTGTCCACTACATCTCCAATTTTGGTATCATCTGCAAACTTACTAACTGTATCATTACGCTGTCATTCAAATCAAATCAAAAAGTGCTTGAGGAAGTCAGCAGGTCTGGCAGGAGATGTGGACAGAGAAACAGAGCGAACCATTCCATTCCTGTGTGCTTCTTCTTCAGAACCCATTGCCCGGGTGGTGCAGTGTCCTGGGCGTTAGCTTTATTTCACACAAACGTCTTCATCATCGGGAGAGAATGTTGCCTGCTCTGTTTGGGAAGGAATAAACTTCACAGTTCAGCCTATGTCAACCGTTGAGAGTGAGAGAGCAATCATTTGCTCTATGTGTGAGAGGGATTGATTAAATCAACAAAGCTTTAAATACACTAGCGTGGCCATATTAGAAAGAGAGCCTGTACGGTAATCCAAAATGGAGGATGGGAAAGATTTCTGGCTGTAAGAGCTGCTCCTTTTTTTGAGGTATTTTAGGTGTTGGAGGTGTTTTCCTGGAATTCCAGGAGCAGCAATTACTGTTTTATATGCTGTTGCATTGTTTTGGAACTTTGGGAAAACAATTGTCAAAACAACAGCAGTTTTAAAAGGGAGAAGAGCAGACAAAGGAAACACATGGTGAGGACAGTGCAGGAGACAGAGAGAGAGAGAGAACAGTTGCTGCCTTTGCTGCTTGAATTCGTGTATCGCTGGACATCGGAGTGCATCTGGGAAAATTAACAAACAGTGAAATTCACAACTAATATTGGAGGAACTGTTGGGCAAAGTTCACAGCCCAGAATCAGATAAGGTAATTGTAGTTTTAAGTCGGTCCAAGAGAAAGGCTGCAGTAGTGAGTATAGTGGATTCTTTCTTGATGATATGTTTTTGGAGATAAGTCTTTTGATTAAGCTTAAAATATAAGCCATAGCTATTAATTTAACCTGGGGCAGTGTTTGTAGAGTAATAAGACGGTGTTATTTTCTGGGTCTGTAGGTTGTGAAGGGGTGAAAATGGCCTTTGCAGTGATATGTACTTCTTGTCAGATGTGGGAGTTTAAAGAGAGTTTAAGGGTTACTGCGGATTATATCTGCCATAAATGCTGTTGGATGCGAATCTCATCAGATTGAGTGGATCGGTTGGAGAGACAGATAGAAGCAATGAGGAATTTGCATCAGCAACAGTATGTGATGGATGGCAAATATAGGAAGGGGGGGGGAAGTGTCAGATACAGTCACATAGATGGGTTAACTCCAGGAAGGGTAAGTGCAGCAGTCTTTTGTGGATATACCCATTTCAAACAGGTATGGTGTTTTGGAAAATGTCAGGTTTGATGGATTCTCAGGGGAATGTAGCACAAACAGCCAAGGCTCTGGTGTTGAGACTGGGTCTAATGCAACGAGGGGTACGTCGGCTTCTAAGAGATCGAGTGTTTTCGGGGATTCTGTAGTTAGAGGTACAGACAGACGTTTCTGTAGCCAGCAGAGAAAAAGCAGAATGGTGCGTTATTTCCCTGGTGCCAGGATTAAGGATATCTCAGAGAGGGTGCAGAATGTTCTCACGGGGGAGAGGGGCCAGCAGGAGGTCATTGTCCACACTGGAACCAATGACATAGGAAGGGAAAAGTTTTAGATACTCAAGAGAGATTACAGAGAGTTAGGTAGAATTGTAAAAAGGAGATCCTCAAGGGTAGTAATAATCGGATTACTCCCAGTGCTACGAGCTAGTGAGGGCAGGAATAGGAGGATAGAGCAGATGAATGAATGGCTGAGGAGCTGGTGTATAGGAGAAGGATTCACATTTTTGGATCATTGGAATCTCTTTTGGGGTAGAAGTGACCTGTACAAGAAGGACGGATTGTACCTAAATTGGAAGGGGATCTGAAGTATACCTGTTTGCTGTCCACTCCACATCCAATTTTGGTTTCATCTGCAAACTAACTAACTGTACCTCTTATGCTCGCATCCAAATTATTTATGTAAATGACATAAAGTTGAGGACTCAGCAGCGATCCTGTGGCACTCCACTGGTCACTGGCCTCCACTCTAAAAAACAACCCTCCACCACAACCCTCTGTCTTCTGCCTTTGAGCCAGTTCTGTATCCAAATGGCTAGTTCTCCTTGTATTCCATGAGACCTAACCTTGCTAATCAGTCTCCAATAGGGAACCTTGTCGAACGCCTTACTGAAGTCCATATAGATCACATCTACTGCTCTGCCCTCATCAAACTTGTTACTTCTTCAAAAAACTCAATCAAGTTTGTGAGACATGACTTCCCATGCACAAAGCCATGCTGACTATCCATAATCAGTCCTTGCCTTTCCAAATACATATACATCCTGTCCCTCAGGATTTCCTCCAATAACTTGCCCACCACCGAGGTCAGGCACACTGGTCTGTAGTTCCCTGGCTTGCCTTTACCGCTCTTCTTAAACAGTGGCACCACGTTTGCCAACCTCCAGTCTTCCAGCACCTCACCTGTGACTATCGATGATGAAAATATCTCAGTAAGAGGCTCAGCAATCACTTCTCTAGCTTCCCACAGATTTCTCAGGTACACCTGATCAGATCCTGCAGATCTATCCACCTTTAACCATTTCAAGGCATCCAACACTTCCTCCTCTGTAATCTGGACATTTTTCAAGATGTCACCATCTATTTCCCTACAGTCTATATCTTCCATATCCTTTTCCACAGTAAATACTGATGCAAAATATATATTTAGTATCTCCCCCATTTACTGTGGCTCCACACAGAGGCCGCCTTGCTGATCTTTGAGGGGCCCTATTCTCTCCCTAGTTACCCTTTCGTCCTTAATATATTTGTAAAAACCCTTTGGATTCTCCTTAATTCTATTTGCCAAAGCTATCTCATGTCCCTGTTTTGCCCTCCTGATTTCCCTCTTAAGTGTACTCCTACTTTCTTTATACTCTTTTAAGCATTCACTCGATCTATGCTGTTTATACCTGACATATGCTTCCTTCTTTATCTTAAACAAACCCTCAATTTTTTTCGTCATCCAGCATTCACTATACATACCAGCCTTCCCTTTCACCCTGACAGGAATATATTTTCTCTGGATTCTTGTTATCTCACTTCTGAAGGCTTCCATTTTCCAACCATCCATTTACCTGCGAACATCTGCCCCCAGTCAGCTTTCGAAAGTTCTTGTCTAATACCGTCAAAATTGGCCTTTCTCCAATTTAGAACTTCAACTTTTAGATCTGGTCTATCCTTTTCCATCACTATTTTAAAACAAATAGAATTATGGTCGCTGGCCCCAAATTGCTCCCCCACTGACACCTCAGTCACCTGTCCTGCCTTATTTCCCAAGAGTAGGTCAAGTTTTGCACCTTCTCTGGGAGGTACATCCACATACTGAATCAGAAAATTGTCTTGTACACACTTAACAAATTCCTCTCCATCTAAACCCTTAACACTATGACAGTCCCATTCGATGACTGGAAAGTTAAAATCTCCTACAATAGGTACCCTATTATTCTTACGTATAGCTGAGATCTCCTTACAAGTTTGTTTCTCAATTTCCCTCTGACTATTGGGGGGTCTATAATACAATCCTAATAAGGTGATCATCCCTTTCTTATTTCTCAGTTTTTTATTTCTCAAATAATTTCCCTGGATATATATCCAGGAATATCCTCCCTCAGCATAGCTGTAATGCTCTCCCTTATCAAAAATGCCACTCCCCCTCCTCTCTTGCCTCCCTTTCTATCCTTCCTGTGGCATTTGTATCCTGGAACTTTTAGCTGCCAGTCTTGCCCATCCCTGACCCATGTTTCTGTAATTGCTTTGATATCCCAGTCCCATGTTCCTAACTATGCCCTGAGTTCATCTGCCTTCCTTGTTAGGCCCCTTGCATTGAAATAAATGCAGTTCAATTTATTAGTCCTACATTGTCCCTGCCTGCCCTGACTGTTTGACCCACTTCTGTTCTTGTGTTGGGGGAGGAAGAGAGCTTCTCCAAGGAAGGCATCCTTGCAAGAGGATTTGCAGTAGGTTAAAAACTTCGAGGAGAAAGTGAGGTCTGCAGATGCGGGAGATCAGAGCTGAAAATGTGTTGCTGGAAAAGCGCAGCAAGTCAGGCAGCATCCAAGGAACAGGAAATTCGACTTTTCAGGCATAAGCCCTTCCTCAGGGTTCCTGAAGGAGGGCTTATGCCCGAAACGTAGAATTTCCTGTTCCTTGGATGCTGCCTGACCTGCTGCACTTTTCCAGCAACACATTTTCAGCTCTGATCTCCAGCATCTGCAGACCTCACATTCTCCTCACTTCTGTTCTTTCCTAACTATCTCCCTGGGTCCTCCCCCGCACACACCCCACCCCCCCCACCCCTCAACCTTACTAGTTTAAATCCTCCCAAGCAGTTCAAGGAAATTTCCCTGCCAGTATATTAGTTCCCTTCCAATTTAGGTACAATCCGTCCTTCTTGTATAGGTCACTTCTACCCCAAAAGAGATTCCACTGACCCAAAAATGTGAATCCTTCTCCTATACACCAGCTCCTCAGCCATTCATTCATCTGCTCTATCCTCCTATTCCTGCCCTCACTAGCTCGTAGCACTGGGAGTAATCCAGATATTACTACCCTTGAGGACCTCCTTTTTACAATTCTACCTAACTCTCGGTAATCTCTCTTGAGTATCTAAACCTTTTCCCTTCCTATGTCATTGGTTCCAGTGTGGACAATGACCTCCTGCTGGCCCCTCTCCCCCGTGAGAACATTCTGCACCCTCTCTGAGATATGCTTAATCCTGGCACCAGGGAAACAACGCACCATTCTGCTTTTTCTCTGCTGGCCACAGAAACGTCTGTCTGTACCTCGGACTACAGAATCCCCGAACACAATTGATCTCTTAGAAGCCGACGTACCCCTCGTTGCATTAGACCCAGTCTCAACACCAGAGCCTTGGCTGTTTGTGCTACGTTCCCCTGAGAATCCATCAAACCTGACATTTTCCAAAACACCATATCTGTTTGAAATGGGTATATCCACAAAAGACTCCTGCACTAGCTGCCTACCTCTCTTACCATTCCTGGAGTTAACCCATCTATGTGACTGTATCTGACACTTCCCCCCCCCACCCTTCCTATATCTGCCATCCATCACATACTGTTGCTGATGCAAATTCCTCATAGCTTCTATCTGTCTCTCCAACCGATCCACTCAATCTGATAAGATTCGCATCCAACAGCATTTATGGCAGATATAATCCGCAGTAACCCTTAAACTCTCTTTAAACTCCCACATCTGACAAGAAGTACATATCACTGCAAAGGCCATTTTCACCCCTTCACAATCTACAGACCCAGAAAATAACACCGTCTTATTCCTCTACAAACACTGCCCCAGGTTAAATTAATAGCTATGGCTTATATTTTAAGTTTAATCAAAAGTCTTATCTCCAAAAACATATCATCAAGAAAGAATCCACTATACTCACTACTGCAGCCTTTCTCTTGGACCGACTTAAAACTACAATTACCTTATCTGATTCTGGGCTGTGAACTTTGCCCAACAGTTCCTCCAATATTAGTTGTGAATTTCACTGTTTGTTAATTTTCCCAGATGCACTCCGATGTCCAGCGATACACGAATTCAAACAGCAAAGGCAGCAACTGTTCTCTCTCTCTCTCTGTCTCCTGCACTGTCCTCACCATGTGTTTCCTTCGTCTGCTCTTCTCCCTTTTAAAACTGCTGTTGTTTTGACAATTGTTTTCCCAAAGTTCCAAAACAATGCAACAGCATATAAAACAGTAATTGCTGCTCCTGGAATTCCAGGAAATCACCTCCAACACCTAAAATAACTCAAAAAAAGGAGCAGCTCTTACAGCCAGAAATCTTTCCCATCCTCCATTTTGGATTACCGTACAGGCTCTCTCTCTCTCTTTCTATGATGGCCACGCTAATGTATTTAAAGCTTTGTTGATTTAATCAATCCCTCTCACACATAGAACAAATGATTGCTCTCTCACTCTCAACGGTTGACATAGGCTGAACTGTGAAGATTATTCCTTCCCAAACAGAGCAGGCAACATTCTCTCCCGATGATGAAGACGTTTGTGTGAAATAAAGCTAACGCCCAGGACACTGCACCACCCGGGCAATGGGTTCTGAAGAAGAAGCACACAGGAATGAAATGGTTCGCTCTGTTTCTCTGTCCACATCTCCTGCCAGACCTGCTGACTTCCTCAAGCACTTTCTGATTTGATTTGGATGACAGCATAAAGATACAGTTAGGAAGTTTGCAGATGATACCAAAATTGGAGATGTAGTGGACAGCGAAGAGGGTTACCTCAGATTGCAACAGAATCTTGACCAGATGGGCCAATGGGCTGAGAAGTGGCAGATGGAGTTTAATTCAGATAAATGCGAGGTGCTGGATTTTGGGAAAGCAAATCTTAGCAGGACTTATACACTTAATGGTGATGTCCGAGGGAGTGTTGTTGAAAAGAGAGACCTTGGAGTTCAGGTTCATAGCTCCTTCAAAATGGAGTTGCAGCTAGATAGGATAGTTAAGAAAGCATTTGGTATGCTTCTTTTATCGGTCAGAGTATTGAGCACAGTAGTTGGGAGTCATTTTGCGGCTGTGCAGGACATTGGTTAGACCACTGTGGGAATATTGCATGCAATTTTGGTCTCCTTCCTATCAGAAAGATGTTGTGAAACTTGAAAGGCTTCAGAAAAGATTGCCAGAGTTGCAGGATCTGAGCTACAGGGAGAGGCTGAACAGGCTGGGACTGTTTTCCCTGGAGCATCGGAGGCTGAGGGGTGACCCTTTAGATGTTTACAAAATTATCAGTGGTATGGATAGGACAAATAGACAAAGTCTTTTCTCTGGGGTCGGGGAGTCCAGAACGAGAGGGCATAGGTTTAGCGTGAGAGGGTAAAGATATAAAAGAGATATAAGGGGCAATGTTTTCACACAGAGGGTGGTACAGGTATAGAATGAGCTGCCAGAGGATGTGGTGGAGGCTGGTACAATTGTAACATTTAAGAGGCATTTGGATGGGTATATGAATAGGAAGTGTTTGGAGGGATATGGGCCGGGCGCTGGCGTGTGGGACTAGATTGGGTTGGGATATCTGGTCGGTATGGACGGGTGGAACTGAAGGATCTGTTTCCATGCTGTACATCTCTAAGACTCTATGAGTCTATGCCTGCACTGAGCATAGGAAGCAATTCACTTAGTCATCTGTACTCAATGAGCACCAACAAATTCACACCTTTTACCTGCTCCTGGTGTGGGAAGGGGTTTACTCGGTTCTCCAATCTCAGCAGCTTTGGTTTTGTTTACATCAATGAGAGAACATTTAGACGCTCTGACTGTGAGAAGAGCTTTATGAGTAGCAATGATTTGATGAAACTACAATAAACACATTGTGGGGAGAGGCCATTCACCTGCACTATATGTCGCAATAGACTCAATTATTCATCCCAACATGTACACTCCAGTTAGAGGGAATCAGTTCAGCTAAGGTGGCTGTATTGTTGGTTTACAGAGCAGTGTGATGTGAACAACATGGGTTCAATTCCCATTACCAGTTCGAGGTTACCATGAAGGACTCTCATTCTCAAATTCTTCCCTTGCCTGAGGTCTGTGCCCTCTGGTCAAATCACCATGAGTCACTTCTCTCTGTAATGTTCGTGGGTCTTTTATTCATTGCTAAGGCTTGATTTGTATTTATAAATGCATTTTCACACATTCAGGATTTCTGAAAGTGATTCATAGCAACTGAAGTCCTTGTGAGGTGCAGTCACTGTTGTAAGAGATATAGCAGCTGGACATCTCTGTGGCTCTATTTAGGGCTCCGCTTCCCTGCACCAATTCTCCCATTCACCAATCCTACACAAATCCGGGAACTGCATCAAATCTCCCATTGAGTAGTATCCTGACCCAGGTCTCCCACTTGGAATTTAATGGCATCTGCATGAATTCTCCAATGATTGTTGCCCTGCATCAATTCCTTCCATTTAGTTGTTCCCTGATACACATCTTCCACATACAGAATGCCCTGCTGTTTTTTTTTTCATTTAGTGATGCACTGAACTGAATCTTCAATTTACCAGTGCTCGCAACATTCCTTCTTTTTATTGATTCCCTGGCTCCTATTCCCCAATTTAGACATGCTCTGTTCCAATTTTTCAATATACTGGCACTCCCACCAATTTTCCCATTTATTGTTTCCACCAAATCTCCCATTTACTCATGCCCCTGAACTAATTCTTCCATTCACTGATGCCCGAGCCCGATTCTACCATTTAAGGGTGCGGAACTCAAATTCTCCCATTTACTGTTGCCATGCACCAATTCTCTAATTTAGCTCCACTGTGCACCAGGTCACTCATTTCCTGATGGCCCACACCGATTCTCCAATTCAGTGTTGCTTAGCACCATTTCTCCCAATTACTGATGTCCTGAATAAGTTCTCCATTCAGTTTTGCCTTACACTAATCCTCATATTGGCTGATGCCCTCACCCAATTTAGGGGTACCCTACTCTCATTTCCACATCAAGTTCTGTCCTGTCCTAATTCTCCCATTTAGTGCTACACTGCATCAATTCTCCCATTTACTGCTAAACTGAAATTCTCCTATTGGTGCTAACTGCACCAATTTGCCATTATCCTATGCCCTATTCCAAATTCTCTTGTTTCGATAAGCCCTTGCCCAATTCTTCCATTTAGTAGTTCCTTGGAATGTTTCTCCAATTTCGTGGAGTGCTACCAGAATTCTAAAATTGAATTATAGACAAGTTGGACTGAAGTGTCTGTTTCCATGTTGTACATCTCTATGATTGTATGACTATTTATGGCTCCGTTGCTCTGCACCATTTCTCCCATTTACCAATCCTGCACAAATCCTGAATCTGCACCAATCCTCCCATTGAGCATTACCCTACCGGGTTTAAATGCGCCTGCATGAATTCTCCAATCATTGATGCCCTGAATCAATTCCTTCCATTTAATTGTTCCCTGAAGCACTTCTTCCACGTACGGGTGCCCTGCTGAATTGTTTTCATTTCATGATGCACTGAACTGAGTCTCCAATTTATCGACGCTTGCAACATTTCTTCTTTTCATTGATCCACAGGACCCTATTCCCCAATTTAGTCATGCTGTGCTCCACTTTTCTAATATATTGACACTCACAACAGTTTTCCAATGTAATGGCACTGTGCGCCGAATCTCCCATTTATTGATTCCCACCAAACCGCCCTTTTACTCATATCCCTGTAATAATTCTTCCATTTACTGATGCCCGAGCCCGATTCTACCATTTAAGGGTGCCCTAATCTAATTCTCTCAATTACTGGTGTCATTCACCCATTCTGCAATTTAGCTCCACCACGCACCAGTTCTTCCATTCAGTATTTCCATGCAACAATTCTCCCAGTTAGTAGTCCGCTGCTAGAATTTTACAGTCTTGGCATCAAATCTCCAAATTACCGATCCTACACATATCCTCCCTTTCATGGTGAACTGCACCAACTGCCCCATTTCGATGGTGCACTGTATTGAATCTGGACCACTAATCCTTTGCAACATTTTGTCCTATGTACTGATTCACTGCCCGTATTCTCCCATTTGCTCCAATTCTCGAAGTTACCATCACCCTGCAACAGGCCCTTCATTTACTGTTGCCCCACACCAATTCTCCAATCCTGCGTTGCTTTGCACCATTTCCATTAATTGCTGATGTCCTGAACAAGTTCTCCACTCAGTATTGCCTTACACCAATCCTCATACTGACTGATGCCCTCACCCAATTTAGGGATGCCCTACTCTAAGTCTCCCAAATGGTAATGTCCTGCCCCCGATGCTCCCATTTAGTGCAACACAGCATAACTCACCCATTTAGTGCTGAACTGCACTAATTCACCCATTATCTGATGACCTGTTGCAAGTTCTCACATTTCGAAAATCCCTTTCTTAACTTTTCCATGTAGTAGTTCCTTACAGTGAGTCTCCAATTTAATGGAGACCTGCCAGAATTCTTAAATTTAGGTGCAGTCAAGTTGGACTGAGGGGTCTGTTTCCATGCTGGACATCTCTGAGGCTCTATTTAGTGTTCCACTTCCCTGCACCAATTCTCCCATTTGCTAATCCTGCACAAAGTCAGGAATTTCACCAACTCACCCATTGAGATTATCCTGCCTCAGTCCTCCCACTTAGAATTTAACGGCACCTGCATGAATTCTTCAATTATTGTTACCCTGTATCAATTCCTTCCATTTAGTCATTCCATGATACACATCTTCCACGTACAGGTGCCCTGCTGAATTGTTTTCATTTAGTGGTGCACTGAACTGAATCACCAGTTTTCCAATGCTTGCAACATTTCTTCCTTTTATTAATTCCCTGCCCCATTCCACAATGCAGACATGCCATGCTGCAATTTTCTAATATACTGACACTCACACCAGTTTTCCAATATAATGGATTCTCCCATTTATTGACTCCCACCAAATCTCCCACTTACTCATACCCCTGTACTATTTCTTCCATCGACTGATGCCTGAGCCAATTCTACCATTTAAGGGTGTCCTACTCTAATTCTCCCATTTACTGTTGCCAAGCACCAATTCTCTAATTTAGCTCCACTGTGCACCAGGACTCTCATTTACTGATGGCCCGCACCGATTCTCCAATTCAGTGTTGGTTCGCACCATTTCCCCCAATTACTGATGTCCTGAACAAGTTCTCCATTCAGTTTTGCCTTACACCAATCCTCATATTGACTGATGTCCTCACCCAATTTACGGGTGCCTATTCTCATTCCCACATCAAGTATTGTCCTGTCCCAATTCTCCATTAGTGCTACATTGCACCAATTCTCCCATTTACTGCTAAACAGAAACTCTCCCATTTGATGCTAACTGCACCAATTTGCCATTATCGGATGCCCTGTTCCTAATTCTTTTATTTTATAAGCCCCTTGCCCAATTCTTCCTTTTAGTAGTTCCTTGGAATGATTCTCCAATTTCATGGAGTGCTGCCAGAATTCTAAAATTGAGTTATCGACAAGTTGGACTGAAGTGTCTGTTTCCATGTTGTACATCTCTATGATTGTATGAGTCTATTTATGGCTCCACTGCTCTGCACCATTTCTCCCATTCACCAATCCTGCTCATATCCTGAATCTGCACCAACTCTCCCGCTGAGTGTTATCCTGACCAATTTAAAGGCACCTGTATGAAATCTCCAGTCATCGATACCCTGCATCAATTCCTTCCATTTAATTGTTCCCTGAAACACTTTTTCCACGTACGGGTGCCCTGCTGAATTGTTTTTCATTTAGTGATGCTCTGAACTGAATCTCCAATACTTGCAACATTTCTACTTTTTACTAATTCTTCCATTTACTGATGACCCAGCCCGATTCCACCATTTAAGGGTGCCCTACTCTAATTCTCCCATTTATTTTTACCGTGCACCAATTCTCTAACTTACCTCCACTGTGCACCAGGTCACTCATTTACTGATGGCCCGCACCGATTCTCCAATTCAGTGTTGCTGAGCACCATTTCCCCCAATTACTGATGCCCTGAACAAGTTCTCCACTCAGTATTGTCTTACACCAATCCCCATACTGACTGATGCCCTCGCCCAATTTACGGGTGCCCTACTCTAAATCTCCCCAAAGGTAATGTCCTGTCCCTATCCTCCCATTCAGTGCAACACAGCATAACTCACCCAATTAATGCTGAACTGCACTAATTCACCCGTGATCTGATGCCCTGTTGCAAATGCTCACACTTCGATCAGCCCTTTCCAAATTTTCCATTTATTAATTTCTGGCAATGAGTCTTCAATTTAGTGGACAGCTGCCAGAATTCTTACATTTAGGCGTGGAGTCGTGACACTGAAATGTCTTTTTCTGTGCTGTACATCTCAAAGGCTGTAATTAGTACTCCACTTCTCTGCACCAATTCTCCCATTTACCAATCCTGCACTAATTCGGGAATTTCACCAACTCACTCATTGAGATTATTCTGCCCCAGTCCTTCCACTTGGCACCGACATGAATTCTCCAATTATTGTTGCCCTGCATCAATTCCTTCCATTTAATTGTTCCCTGAAACACTTCTTCCACGTACAGATGCCCTGCTGAATTGTTTTTCATTTAGTGTTGCACTGAACTGAATCTCCAGTTTTCCAATGCTTGCAACATTTCTTCTTTTACTGATTTCCTGGTCCCTATCCCCAATTTAGACTTGTTCTGCTACAACTTTCCAATACATTGGCACTCCCACCAATTTTCTAATGTAACGGCACTCTGCAGCAGATATCCCATTTATTGATTCCCACCAAATCTCCCATTTACTCATAGTCCTGTACTAATTCTTCATCTACTGATGCCCGAGCCTGATTCTACCATTTAAGGGTGCCCTAATCTAATTCTCCCATTGACTGTTGCCATTCACTAATTCTCTAATTTAGCTCCACTGTGCTCCAAGTCTCCCATTTAATGATGGCCCGCATCAATTCTCCATTTCAGTGTTGCTTAGCACCATTTCCCCCAGTTACTGACATCCTGAACAAGTTCTCCATTCAGTTTTGCCTTACACTAATCCTCATATTGACTGATGCCCTCACCCAATTTAGGGGTGCCCTACTCTCATTCCCACATCAAGTATTGTCCCAATTCTCCCATTTAGTGCTACACAGAAACTCTCCCATTTGGTGCTAACTGCAACAATTTGCCATTAGTGGATGCCCCATTCCAAAACTATCTTATTTGCCCAATTCTTCCATTTATTAGTTCCTTGGAACGTTTCTCCAAATTCGTGGAGTGCTGCCAGAATTCAAAAATTGAGTCATAGACAAGTTGGAGTGAAGTGTCTGTTTCCATGGTGTACATCTCTATGATTGTATGACTATTTATGGCTCTGCTGCTCTGCACTATTTCTCCCATTTACCAATCCTGCACAAATCCTGAAACTGCTCCAACTCTCCCACTGAGTGTTATCCTGCCTAATTTAAAGACACCTGTATGAAATCTCCAATCATCCATGTCCTGCATCAATTCTTTACATTTAATTGTTCCCTGAAAAACTTCTTCCACATACGGGTGCACTGCTGAATTGTTTTCATTTAGTTGTGCACTGAACTGAATCTCCAATTTACCGATGCTTGCAACATTTTTCTTATTATTGATCCCCAGGTCCCTATTCCCCAATTTAGACATGCTATGCTCCACTTTTCTAATACATTGACACTCACAACAGTTTTCCAATACAATTGCACTGTGCACCTAATCTTCCATTCATTGATTCCCACCAAACCACCCTTTTACTCATATCCTTGTACTAATTCTTCCATTTACTGACGCCCGAGCCCGTTTCTACCATTTAAAGGTGCGCTACTCTAATTCTCCCATTTACTGTTGCCAAGCACCAATTTTCTAATTTAGCTCCACTGTGCACCAGGCCACTCATTCACTGATGGCCCGCACCGATTCTCCAATTCAGTGTTGGTTCGCACCATTTCTCCCAATTACTGATGTCCTGAACAAGTTCTCCATTCAGTTTTGCCTTACAGCAATCCTCATATTGACTGATGTCCTCGCCCAATTTACGGGTGCCTACTGTCATTCCCACATCAAGTCTTGTCCTGTCCCACTTCTCCATTAGTGCTACACTGCACCAATTCTCCCATTTACTGTTAAAAAGATACTCTCCCATTTTGTGCTAACTGCACCAATTTGCCAATATCGGATGCCCTGTTCCTAATTCTCTTATTTTACAGGCCCTTGCCCAATTCTTCCTTTTAGTAGTTCCTTGGAATGATTCTCCAATTTCATGGAGTGCTGCCAGAATTCTAAAATTGAGTTATCGACAAGTTGGACTGAAGTGTCTGTTTCCATGTTGTACATCTCTATGATTGTATGAGTCTATTTATGGCTCCACTGCTCTGCACCATTTCTCCCATTCACCAACCCTGCTCATATCCTGAATCTGCACCAACTCTCCCACTGAGTGTTATCCTGACCAATTTAAAGGCACCTGTATGAAATCTCCAGTCATTGATACCCTGCATCAATTCCTTCCATTTAATTGTTCCCTGAAACACTTCTTCCATGTACGGGTGCCCTGCTGAATTGTTTTTCATTTAGTGTTGCACTGAACTGAATCTCCAATTAATCGATACTTGCAACATTTCTTCTTTTTACTAATTCTTCCATTTACTGATGACTCAGCCCGATTCCACCATTTAAGGGTGCCCTACACTAATTCTCCCATTTATTTTTACCGTGCACCAATTCTCTAACTTACCTCCACTGTGCACAAGGCCACTCATTTACTGATGGCCCGCACCGATTCTCCAATTCAGTGTTGCTGAGCACCATTTCCCCCAATTACTGATGCCCTGAACAAGTTCTCCACTCAGTATTGTCTTACACCAATCCCCATACTGACTGACGCCTTCGCTCAATTTACGGGTGCCCTACTCTAAATCTCCCCAAAGGTAATGTCCTGTCCCTATCCTCCCATTCAGTGCAACACAGCATAACTCACCCAATTAATGCTGAACTGCACTAATTCACCCGTGATCTGATGCCCTGTTGCAAATGCTCACACTTCGATCAGCCCTTTCCAAATTTTCCATTTATTAATTTCTGGCAATGAGTCTTCAATTTAGTGGACAGCTGCCAGAATTCTTACATTTAGGCGTGGAGTCGTGACACTGAAATGTCTTTTTCTGTGCTGTACATCTCAAAGGCTGTAATTAGTACTCCACTTCTCTGCACCAATTCTCCCATTTACCAATCCTGCACTAATTCGGGAATTTCACCAACTCACTCATTGAGATTATTCTGCCCCAGTCCTTCCACTTGGCACCGACATGAATTCTCCAATTATTGTTGCCCTGCATCAATTCCTTCCATTCAATTGTTCCCTGAAACACTTCTTCCACGTACAGATGCCCTGCTGAATTGTTTTTCATTTAGTGTTGCACTGAACTGAATCTCCAGTTTACCAATGCTTGCAACATTTTTCTTATTATTGATCCCCAGGTCCCTATTCCCCAATTTAGACATGCTCTGCTCCACTTTTCTAATACATTGACACTCACAACAGTTTTCCAATACAATTGCACTGTGCACCTAATCTTCCATTCATTGATTCCCACCAAACCACCCTTTTACTCATATCCTTGTACTAATTCTTCCATTTACTGACGCCCAAGCCCGTTTCTACCATTTAAAGGTGCGCTACTCTAATTCTCCCATTTACTGTTGCCAAGCACCAATTTTCTAATTTAGCTCCACTGTGCGCCAGGCCACTCATTCACTGATGGCCCGTACCGATTCTCCAATTTAGTGTTGCTGAGCACCATTTCCCCCAGTTACTGATATCCTGAACAATTTCTACATTTTGTGTTGCCTTACACCAATCCCCATACTGACTGATGCCCTCGCCCAATTTAGGGGTGCCCTCCTCTAAATCTCCCCAAAAGTAAAGTCCTGCCCCAATTCTCCCATTTAGTGCAACACAGCATAACTCACCCATTTAGCTCTGAGCTAAACGAATTCACCTATGATTTGATGCCCTGTTGCAAATGCTCACACGTCAATAAGCACTTTCCCAAATTTTCCATTTATTAATTTATGGCAATGAGTCTTCGATTTAGTGGAGAGCTGCCAGAATTCATAAATTTAGGCGTGGAGATGGTGGACTGAATTGTTTGTTTCTGTGCTGTACATCTCTAAGGCTGTAATTAGTGCTCCACTTCCCTGCACCAATTCTCTCATTTATCAATCCTGTACTAATTCGGGAATTTCACCAACTCACCCATTGAGTTATCCTGCCCCAGTCCTTCCACTTCGAATTTAATGGCACCTGCATGAGTTCTCCAATTATTGTTGTCCTGCATCAATTCCTTCCATTTAATTGTTCCCTGAAACATATCTTCCACATATGGGTGCCCTGCTGAATTGTTTTCCATTTTGTGATGCACTGAACTGAATCTCCAATTTACCGATGCTTGCAACATTTCTTCTTTTACTAATTCCCTGGTCCCTATTCCCCAATTTAGACATGTTCTACGACAATTTTCCAATATATTGGCAATCCCACCAATTTTCTAATGTAATGGCACTGTGCAGCAGATATCCCATTTATTGATTCCCACCAAATCTCCCATTTACTCATAGCCCTGTACTAATTCTTCCATTTACTGATGCCCGAGTCCGATTCTACCATTTAAGGGTGCCCTACTCTAATTCTCCCATTTACTGTTGCCATGCACCAATTCTCTAATTCAGCTCCAGTGCGCCAGGTCACTCATTCACTGATGGCCCGTACCGATTCTCCAATTCAGTGTTGCTGAGCACCAAATCCCCCAATTACTGACGTCCTGAACAAGTTCTCCACTCAGTATTGTCTTACACCAATCCCCATACTGACTGATGCCCTCGCCCAATTTAGGGGTCCCTACTCTAAATCTCCCAAAACGTATTGTCCTGCTCCAATCCTCCCATTTAGTGCAACACAACATAACTCACCCATTTAGTGCAGAACTGCACTAATTCACCCATGATCTGATGCCCAGTTGCAAATGCTCACACATCGATAAGCCCTTTCCACAATTTTCCATTTATTTGTTTCTGGCAATGAGTCTTCAATTTAGTGGAGAGCTGCCAGAATTCTTAAATTTAGGCGTGGAGACGTTGCATTGAAGTGTCTGTTTCCGTGCTGTACATCTCTAAGGCTGTAATTAGTGCTGCACTTCCCTGCACCAATTCTCCCATTTACCAATCCTGCACTAATTCGGGAATTTCACCAACTCACCCATTGAGTGTTATCCTCTCAGTCCTCCCACTTAGACGTTAATGGCACCTGCATGAATTCTCCAATTATTGTTGCCCTGCATCAATTCCTTCCATTTAATTGTTCCCTGAAACACTTCTTCAAGCTACAGATGCCCTGCTGTTTATGTTTGTTCATTTAGTAGCGCACTGATTCCCTGGCCCCTATTCCCCAATTTAGACACGCTCTGCCCCAATTTTCTAATATATGAACTCTCACACCAGTTTTCCAATACAATTGCACTGTACATTGTATCTCCCATTTATTGATTCCCATCACATCTCGAATTTGCTCATACCCCTGAACTAATTCTTCCATTTACTGATGCCCTAGCCCGATTCTGCTATTTAAGGGTGCCCTACTCTAATTCTCTCATTTACTGGTGCCATGCACCCATTCTCTGATTGAGCTCCACTGTGCACCAGTTCTTCCATTCAGTATTTCCTGCAACAATTCTCACATTTAGTAGTCTGTTGCGGATTTTTCTAATCTTGCAATCCCTGCATCAAATCTCCAAATTCCGAAAACTGCAAATATCCCCCCTTTAGTGGTAAACTGCACCAATTCCTCCATTTCGGTGGTACACTATATTGAATCAGGACCACTAATCCTTTGCAATATTTGTCCTATTTACTGATTCATTGCCCGTGTTCTCTCCTTTGCTCCAATTCTTGAAGTTATCAGCACCTTGTATCAGGTCTCTCATTTACTGATACCCCACACCAGTTCTCCAATTCAGTGTTGCTTAGCACCATTTCCATTAATTGCTGATATCCTGAATACGTTCTCCACTCGTACTGCCTTACACCAATCCCCATACTGACTGATGCCCTCGCCAGATTTAGGGATGCCCTACTCTAAGTCTCTCAAAAGGTAATGTCCTGCCCCAATTCTCCCATTTAGTGAAACACAGCATAACTCACGCATTTAGTGCTGAACTGCACTAATTCACCCATTATCTGATGCCCTGTTGCAAATTGAATCTCCAATTTACCAATGCTTGCAACATTTCTTCTTTTACTGATTCCCTTTTCCCTCTTCCCCAATTTAGACATGTTCTGCTACAATTTTCCAACATATTGGCACTCCTACCAATTTTCTAATGTAATGGCATTGTGCAGCAGATATCCCATTTATTAATTCCCATCAAATCTCCCATTTACTCACAGCCCTGTACTAATTCTTCCATTTACTGATGGTTTAGCCCGATTCTACCATTTAAGGGTGCCCTACTCTAATCCTCCCATTTACTGTTGCCATTCACCAATTCTCTAATTTAGCTCCACTGTGCACCAGGACTCTCATTTACTGATGCTCCCCGCACCGATTCTCCAATTCAGTGTTGCTTAGCACCATTTCCCCCAATTACTGATGTCCTGAACAAGTTCTCCATTCATTTTTGCCTTACACCAATCCTCATTTTGACTGATGTCCTCACCAATTTAGGGGTGCCCTACTCTCATTCCCACATCAAGTATTGTCCTGCCCCAATTCTCCCATTTAGTGCTTCACTGAAACTCTCCATTTGGTGCTAACTGCGGCAATTTGTCATTATCGGATGTCCAGTTCCTAATTCTCTTATTTCGATAAGCCCTTGCCCAATTCTTCCATTTAGTAGTTCCTTGGAATGTTTCGCCAATTTCGTGGAGAGCTGCCAGAATTCTAAACTTGAGTTAAAGACAAGTCGGACTGAAGTGTCTGTTTCCATGTTGTACATCTCTATGATTGTATGACTATTTATGGCTCCGCTGCTCTGCACCATTTTTCCAATTTACCAATCCTGCACAAATCCTGAAACTGCACCAACTCTCCCATTGAGTATTCCTCTGCCCAATGTAAGGGCACTTGCAAGAATTCTCTAATTATTGATGACCTGCATCAATTCCTTCCATCTAATTGTTCCCTGAAACACTTCTTCCACGTATGGGTGCCCTGCTGAATGGTTTTCATTTAGTGGTGAACTGAACTGAATCTCAAATTCACTGGTGTTTGCAATATTCCTTTTTATTCATCCCCAGGCCCCTATTCCCCAATTTAGACATACTCTGCTCCAATTTTATAATATATTGACACACACACCAGTTTTCCAATGTAATGGCTCTGTGCACCGAATCTTCCATTTATTGATTCCCACCAAGTCTCCCATTTACTTATACCCCTGTACTAATTCTTCCATTTACTGATATCGTGGCAGATTCTACCATTTAAGGGTGCGCTACTCGAATTCTCCCATTTCCTGGTGCCATGCACTCATTCTCTAATTTAGCTCCACTGTGCACCAGTTCTTCCATTCAGTATTTCCCTGAAACAATTCTCTCATTTAGTAGTATGCTGCCAGAATTTGTGATCCCTGCATCAAATCTCCTAATTACCAATCCTAAACATATCTTCCCTTTCGTGGTGAACTGCAACAACTCCCCCATTTCGTGGTGCACTGTATTGAATCTGGAACAATAATCCTTTCCAACATTTGTCCTATTTTCTGATTCACTGTCCGCGTTCTCCCGTTTGCTCCAATTCTTAAAGTTTTCAGCACCCTGCACCAGGTCTTTCATTTGCTGATACCCCACACCAATTCTCCAATTCAGTGTTGCTTAGCACCATTTCCACCAATTCTTGATTTCCTGAACAAGGTCTCTACTCTGTGTTGCCTTATACCAATCCTCATACTGACTGATGACCTCGCCCAGTTGAGTGATGCCCTACTCTATAGCTAACAAAAAGGTAATGTCCTGCCCCAATTCTCCCATTTAGTGCAACACAACAAAACTCAATCATTTAGTGCAGAACTGCACCGATTCACCCATTATCTGATGCCGTTGCAAATTCTCACATTTCAATCAGTCCTTTTCCAAATTTTCCATTTTGCAATGATTCTCAAATATACTGGAGAGCTGTCAGAATTCTTAAATTTAGGCGTGGACAAGTTGGACTGAAGGGTCTGTTTCCATGCTGTACATCTCGAAGGCTCTAATTAGTGCTCCACTTCCCTGCACCAGTTCTCCCATTGACCAATCCTGCACTATGTCGGGAATTTCACCAACTCCCCCATTGAGGTAATCCTGCCTCAGTCCTCCCACGAGGAATTTAATGACATCTGCATGAATTCTCCAATTAATTTTGCTCTGCATCAATTCCTTTCATTAGTTGTTCCCTGATAAACATCTTCAATGTACGGATGCCCTGCTGATTTTATTTTTTCGTTTAGTAATGCACTGAACTGAATTTCCAATTTACCAATGCTTGCAACATTTCTTCTTTTTATTGATTCCCTGGCCCCCTATT
Source organism: Hemiscyllium ocellatum (assembly GCF_020745735.1). Classification (NCBI taxonomy): domain Eukaryota; kingdom Metazoa; phylum Chordata; class Chondrichthyes; order Orectolobiformes; family Hemiscylliidae; genus Hemiscyllium; species Hemiscyllium ocellatum. The sequence continues at coordinate 6,531,706 of NC_083442.1, forward strand.
CCCCAATTTAGACATACTCTGCTCCAATTTTCCAATATATTGGCACACACTACAATTTTCTAATGGAACGACACTGTGCACTAGATCTCCCATTTATTGTTTCCAGCAGATCTCCCATTTACTCATATCCCTGTACTAATTCTTCTATTTACTGATGTCTGATCCCAATTCTACCATTGATGGGTGCGTTACTCTAATCCTCCCATTTCCTGGTGCCATGCACCCATCCTGTAATTGAGCTCCACAGTGCACCAGGTTTTCCATTTAGTATTTCCTGCAACAATTCTCCCATTTAGTAGTCCGCTGCCCGAATTCTCTAATCTTGCGATTTATGCATCATATCTCCAAATGACCGATCCAACACATATCTTCCGTTTCGTGGTAAACTGCACCAATTCCCCCATTTCGTGGTGCACTGTATTGAATCTGGACCTCTAATCCTTTGCAATATTTGTCATATTGAATGATTCACTGCACGTGTTCTCCCATTTACTCCAATTCTTGAAGTTATCACCATTTACTGATACCCCACACCAATTCAGTGTTGCTTAGCACCATTTCCCCGAAATGCTGATGTCCTCAACAAGTTCTCCACTCAGTGTTGCCTTACACCAATGCCCATACTGACTGATGCCCTCATCCAATTTAGGGGTGCCCTACTCTAAACCTCCCAAAAGGTAATGTCCTGCCCCAATTCAGTGCAACACAGCATAACTCACCCATTGAGTGCTGAACTGCATTAATTCACCCATTATCTCGATGCCCCGTTGCAAATTCTCACGTTTCGATAGGCCCTTTCCCAATTTTTTTCCATTTAGTTGTTCCTTGCAATGATTCTCCAATTTAGTGGAGAGCTGCCAGCATTCTTAAATTTAGGCGTGGAGAGTCTGTTTCCGGGCTGAACATCTCAAAGGCTCCAATTAGTGATCCGCTTCCCTGCACCAATTCTCCCATTTACCAATCCTGCACTAATCAAGGAGAATCCAAAAGATTTTTACAATTACTTTAAGGACAAAAGGGTAACTAGGGAGAGAATAGGGCCCCTCAAAGATCAACAAGGCGGCCTTTGTGTGAAGCCACAGAAAATGGGGGAGATAATAAACATATATTTTGCATCAGTATTTACTTTGTAAAAGGATATGGAAGATATAGACTGTAGGGAAATAGATGCTGACACCTTGAAAAATGTCTATATTAGAGAGGAGGAAGTGCTGGATGTCTTGAAACGCATAAAGGTCGATAAAGCCCTAGGAGCTGATCGGGTGTACCCTAGAACTCAGTGAAAAGCTAGAGAAATGATTGCTGGGCCTCTTGCTGAGATATTTGTATCATCAATAGTCACAGGTGAGGTGCTGGAAGACTGGAGGTTGGCAAACGTGGTGCCACTGTTTAAGAAAGATGGTAAGGACAAGCCAGGGAACTATATACCAGTGAGCCTGACGTCAGTGGTGGGCAAGTTTAGATTCGATTACTTACAGTGTGGAAACAGGCCCTTCGGCCCAACAAGTCCACACCGACCCACCAAAGCGCAACCCACCCATACCCCTACATTTACCCCTTACCTAACACTATGGGCAATTTAGCGTGGCCAATTCACCTGACTTGCACATCTTTGGACTGTGGGAGGAAACCGGAGTACCCGGAGGAAACCCACGCAGACACGGGGAGAATGTGCAAACTCCACACAGTCTGTCACCTGAGTCGGGAATTGAACCCAGGTCTCAGGCACTGTGAGGCAGCAGTGCTAACCACTGTGCCACCGTGCCGCCGCATTTGTTGGAGAGAAGCCTGAGGGACAGGATGTACATGCATTTGGAAAGGCAAGGACTTATTAGGGATAGTCAACATGGCTTTCTGTGTGGGAAATCATGTCTCCCAAACTTGATTGAGTTTTTTGAAGAAGTAATAAAGAGGATTGATGAGGGTAGAGCAGTAGGTGCGATCTAAATCAACTTCATTAAGGACTTCGACAAGGTTCCCTATATGGGATACTGGTTAGCAAGGTTAGATCTCATGGAATATAGGGACAACTAGCCATTTGGATACAGAACTGGCTCAAAGGTAGAAGACAGAGGGTGGTGGTGGAGGAGTGCTTTTCAGACTGGAGGCCTATGACCAGTAGAGTGCCACTAACATCGGTGCTGGGTCTTCTACTTTTGTCATTTACATAAATTATGCGAGCATAACAGGTACAGTTGGTAAGTTTTCGGATGACACCAAAATGTGAGGTGCAGTGGACAGCACAGACGGTTCCCTCGGAGTACAACAGGATCTTGACCAGATGGGCCAATGGGCTGAGAAGTGGCAGATGGAGTTTAATTTAGATAAATGCGAGGTACTGCATTTTGGGAAAACAAATCTTAGCAGCACTTATACACTTAATGGTAAGGTTCGAGGGAGTGTTGCTGAACAAAGACACTTTGGAGTTCAGGTTCATAGCTCCTTGAAAGTGGAGTCGCAGGTAGATAGGATAGTAAAGAAGGTGTTTGGTATGCTTTCCTTTATTGGTCAGAGTATTGAATACAGGAGTTGGGAGGTTATGTTGCGGCTGTACAGGACATTGGTCAGGCCACAACATAATGGTGTGCAATTCTGGTCTCCTTCCTATCGGAAAGATGTTGTGAAACTTGAAAGGGTTCAGAAAAGATTCGCAAGAATGTTGCCAGGCTTGGAAGTTTTGAGCTACAGGAAGAGGCTGAACAGGCTGGGGCTGTTTTCCCTGGACTATCAGAGGCAGAGGGGTGACCTGATGGAGGTTTACAAAATTATGAGGAGCATGGATAGGATAAATAGACAAAGTCTTTTCCCTGGGTTTAGGGAATACAGAACTAGAAGGCATAGGTTTAGGGTGAGAGGGGAAAGATATAAAAGAGACCGAAGGGACAAAGTTTTCACACAAAGAGTGGTACGTGTAAGGAATGAGCTGCCAGAGGATGTGGTGGAGGCTCTTACAATTTCAACATTTAAAAGGCATTTGGATGGGTATATGAATAGGAAGGGTTTGGAGGGATATGGGCCGGGTGCTGGCAGGTGGGACTAGATTGGGTTGGGATATCTGGTCGGCATGGACACGTTGGACCGAAGGATTTGTTTCCATACTGTACGTGTCTATGACTCTATGACTCTAAATCAGTAACCACCGACAGTTGGATGAATTTCGAGTCAGTACAAATCGGTGAGCACTGACATTTTAAAAGCTTTTGGGACAGTTCAAATCAGTAACCATCCACACTTAGAAAAATTGTGGTCAGTACAAATCAGTAACCAGTGATTCATGGGAAAAAATTCTGGTCGAAACACTGACTCTTCGAAAGACTTTGGGGCAGTGCAAATCAGTAACCACTGACAGTTTGAGAAATTTGCAGTCAGTATAAATCAGGAACCAGTGACAGTAAGAAAAAATTCGGGTCAGTGCAAATCAGTAACCATCCATACAAAGAAAAAATTGGGTTCAGTACAAATCAGTAACCGCAGACATTTGGAAAAAAGTGTGGCATTGCAAATCAGTAACTACCGACAGTTGGATGAAGTTTGAGTCAGTACAACTCAGTAACCACGGACACTTTGATAAATATCTAGTCAGTGAAAATCAGTAACTACCGACAGTTCGAGAAATTAAGGTTCAGTTCAAATTGGTGAGCATTGACATTTCAAAAGATTTCGGGTCAGTACAAATTAGTCACCATCCACACTTCAACAAACTGAGGGTCAGTTACGAATCAGTAACCACCGACAGATGGAAAAATTTAGGGTCAGTCCAAATCAGTAAGCACTAACACTTTGAAAAATACTGGGGGAGTACAAGTCAGTAACCACCGGTAGAAAATTACAGGTCAGTACAAATCGGTAAGCACTGACAATTCAAAAGAACTTGGGACAGGGCAAATCAGTCACCATCTGCGGTGAGCAAAACTTGTGTTCAGTAAAAATCAGTCACCACCGACACTGAGAAAATGTTCGGGTCAGTGCAAGTCAGTAAACACTGGTACATGAAAAAAAAATCTGGTTGGTGCAAATCAGTGACACTTCGACAAACCTTGGGCAGTACAAATCAGTAACCACTGAGAGTTTGAACAATTTTGGGTCAGTACAAATCAGTAACCACCGAGAGGTGGAAAAATTATGAGTCAGTTCAAATCGGTGAGCACTGACATTTCAAAAGAATTTGGGACAGTGCAGATCAGTCACCATCCACACTTAGAAAAGGTTCGGGTCAGTAGAAATCAGTAACCACCAAAACTGAGAATAAATTGGGGTCAATACAAATCAGCAACCACTGATACATGGAAAAAAAGTTCTGGTCGGTGCAAATCAGGAAACACTGACACTCGACAAACTTCAGTTCAGTGCAAATCAGTAACCACCAATATAGAGAATAATTTCAGGTCAGTAGAAAATAATAACCACCGACAGGTGGAAAAATTTAAGGTCAGTTCAAATCAGTAACCACAGACGGTTGGGAAAATTGTGGGTCAGTACAAAGCGGTAAGCGCTGAGATTTCAAAAAAAAAAATTTGGGACAGTGCAAATCAGTCACCATCCGTGCACATCAAAATTTGTGCTCAGTAAAAATCAGTCACCACTGACACTGAGAAAATGTTCGGGTCAGTGCACATCAGTAACAACTGGTACATGGAAAAAAATTCTAGTTGGTGCAAATCAGGAAACACTGACACTTCGACAAACTTTGGGGCAGTGCAACTCAGTAACCACTGACAGTTTGAAAAATTTCCAGTCAGTACAAATCTGGAACCGCAGACGGTGGAAAATGTTTGGGTCAGTACAAATCAGTAACCACCGACATTTGGAAATATTATGGGTCAGTACAAATCAGTGAGCAGTGATACTTCAAAAGAATTTGGGTCAGTGCAAACCAGTCACCATCCACACTTAGGAAAGGTTTGGGTCAGTACAAATCAGTAACCACCAAAACTGAGAATAATTTGGGTCCAGTACAAATCAGTAACCACTGTTACATGGAAATAATTCTGGTCGGTGCAAATCACGAAACACTGACAATTCGACGAACTTCAGGGCAGTGCAAATCAGTAACCAGTGACAGTTTGAAAAATTTCAACTCAGTGCAAATCAGGAACCAGTGACAGTAAGAAACATTTCAGGTCAGTGCAAATCAATAACCACAGACGGTTGAAACAATTACAGGTCAGTTCAAATCACTGACATTTCGAAAGGTATTTGCGACAGTGCAAATCAGTCACCATCCACACTTGGAAAAGTTTCGGGTCAGTAGAAATCAGTAACCACCAAAACTCAGAATAATTTGGGGTCAGTACAAATCAGTAACCACTGATACATGGAAGAAAATTCTGGTCGGTGCAAATCAGGAAACACTGACACTTCGTCAAACTTCAGGGCAGTGCAAATCAGTAACCACCAACATATAGAATAATTTCAGGTCAGTAAAAATTAGTAACCAATGTCAGGTGGAAAAATTTACAGTCAGTTCAAATCAGTAACCACTGACAGTTAGAGAATTTACAGGTCAGTACAACTCGGTGAGCACTGACATTTCAACAGAATTTGGGTCAGTGTAAATCAGTCACCATCCACACTTAGAAAAGGTTCAGGTCAGTGCAAATCAGTAACCACCAAAACTGAGAATAATTTGGGGTCAGTATAAATTAGTAACCACTTATACATGGAAAAAAAAATCCACAGATTCTATCAACAAACACATCGACCTAGACCCAATATACCGGCCACTGCAGCGGACAGCAACTGACAACTGGAAGCGGCAGAGACAAACCACTATAAATGCCAGAGGAAACAGCACAGAAGCGCTTCACAGGAGGCTCCCAAGCACTGAGGATGTCACCTAGAAAGGGGACGAAACGTTTGCAACAAAAACTCCCAGCTCGGCGAACAGAACCACAACAATGAGCACCCGAGCTACAAATCTTCTCCCAAACTTTGAACATGGAAAAACAATTCTGGTCGCTGCAAATCAGGAAACATTAACATTTGGAAACATTTAGGGTCAATTAATATCAGTAATCACTGACACTTCAAACAATTTCTAGTCAGTGAAAATCAGTAACCACAGACAGTTGGAAAAAAATAGATTCAGTGAAAATCAGTAACCACTGACGCAGAGAATAATAGGGGTCAGTACAAATCAGTAACTCCTGACAGGTGGAAAACTTTTGGGTCGGTACAAATCAGTGAGCACTGACATTTTTAAAAGTTTTGAGACAGTGCAAATCAGTCTCCATCTGCGCTTAGCAAGATTTGTGCTCAGTAAAAATCAGTAAACACTGGTACATGGAAAAAAAATTCTGGTTGGTGCAAATCAGGAAATACTGACACTGACAAACTTCAGAGCAATGCAAATCAGTATTCACCGACACAGAGAATAATTAGGGGTCAGTACAAATCAGTAACCACTGATACATGGAAAAAGAAATTCTGGTCGGTGCAAATCAGGAAACACTGACACTTCGACAAACTTCAGGGCAGTGCTAATCAGTAACAAAGAATAATTTCTGCTCAGTAGAAAATAATAACCACCGAAAATTGGAAAAAATTCTATCAGTGGAAATCGGTAAGCAATGACATTTAAAAACATATGGGACAGTACAAATTAGTCACCGTCCACGCATATCAAAATTTGTGCTCAGTAAAAATTAGTAACCACCGTCACTGAGAAAATGTTCGGGTCAGTGCACATCAGTAACCATTGGCACATGGAAAAAAATTCTGGTCGGTGCAAATCAGGAAACACTGACACTTCAACCATCTTTGGGGCAGTGCAAATCAGTAACTACTGACACAGTTTGAAAAATTTCAAGTCAGTACAAATCAGTAACCACTGACATTTGGAAAAAATTCGGGTCAGTTCAAATCAGTGAGCACTGACACTTCAAAAGAATTTAGGTCAGTGCAAATCAGTAACCATCCACACTCAGAAAAGTTTCGGGTCAGTAGAAATCAGCAACCACCAAAACTGAGAATAATTTGGGGTCATTACAAATCAGGTACCACTGATACCTGGGAAAAAAGTTCTGGTTGGTGCAAATCAGTAATCACTGACCCTTTGACAAACTTCAGAGCAGTGCAAATCAGTAATCTCTGGCACAGAGAATAATTTCAGGTCAGTAGAAATCAATAACCACCTACTGTTGGAAACATTTAGGGTCAGTGCAAACCAGTAAGCATTGACGGTTGGAAAAATTGTGGGTCAGTACAAAGCGGTAAGCACTGAGATTTCAAAAAAATTGGGACCGTCCGCTCATATCAAAATTTGTGCTAAGTAATAATCTGTAACCGCCGACACTGAGAAAATGTTTGGGTCAGTGCACATCAGTAACCACTGGTACATGGAAAAAAATTCTGGTCGGTGCAAATCAGGAAACCCTGACAATTCGACAAACTTTGGGACAGTGCAAATCAGTAACCAGTGACAGTTTGAAAAATTTCAATTCAATGCAAATCAGGAACCAGTGACAGTAAGAAACATTTCAGGTCAGTGCAAATCAATAACCACAGACGGTTGAAACAATTACAGGTCAGTTCAGATCGGTGAGCACTGACATTTTGAAAGGAATTTGGGACAGTCCAAATCAGTCACCGTCCACACTTCGAAAAGGTTCGGGTCAGTAGAAATCAGTAACGACCAAAACGGAGAATAATTTGGGTTCAGTACAAATCAGTAACCAGTGATACATGGAAAAAAATTCTGGTCGGTGCAAATCAGGAAACGCTGACACTGCGACAAACTTCAGGGCAGTGCAAATCAGAAATCACTGACACAGAGAATAATTTCAGGTCAGTACGAATCAGTAACCACCGACAGGTGGACAAATTTTGGGTCAGTACAAATCAGCAAGCACTGACATTTAAGAAAAAATTGGGACAGTGCAAATCAGTCACCGTCCACTCATATCAAAATTTGTGTTCAGTAAAAATCAGTAACCACCGTCACTGAGAAAATGTTCGGGTCAGTGCAAATGAGCAAACAGTGGTACATGGAAAAAAAATCTGGTCCGTGCAAATCAGGAAACCCTGATAGTTGGAAAAGTTTAGGGTCAATTAAAATCAGTAATCACTGACACTTCAGACAATTTCTAGTCAGTGAAAGTCAGTAACCACTGACAGTTGGAAAAAAATAGTTCCAAAGAAAATCAGTGACCACTGACGCAGAGAATAATAGGGGTCAGTACATATCAGTAACCATCCACACTTAGTAAAACTGATGGTCAGTTACAAATCAGTCACCAGCGACAGTTGGGAAAATTTAGGGTCAGAACAAATCAGTAAGCACTAACACTTTGAAAAATATTGGGATTGTACAAATCATTCATCAACAAAATGTGGAAAAATCACGGGTCAGTACAAATTGGTGAGCACTGACATTTCAAAAGAATTTGGGATAGTTCAAATCAGGAACAATCCACACTTAGAAAGTGTTCAGGTCAGCAGAAACCAGTAACCACTGACACAGAATATAATTTGGGGTCAGTACAAATCAGTAACCACTGATACATGGAGAAAAAAAATCTGGTTGGTGCAAATCCTGAAACACTGACACTTCGACAAATCTCAGGGCAGTGCAAATCAGTAACTACCGATACTTAGAATAATTTCAGGTCAGTAGAAATCAATAACCACCGACAATTGGAAAAAATTAGGGTCTGTACAAATCGGTAAGCACTGATTTTTAAAAATATTTTGCGACTGTGCAAATCAGTCACGATCTGCTCTTAGCAAAATTTGTGCTCAGTAAAAATCAGTAACCACCGACACTGAGAAAATGTTTGGGTCAGAGCAAATCCGTAACCACTGATACATGGAAAAAAATTCTGGTCGGTGCAAATCAGGAAACACTGACACTTCGACAAACTTCAGAGCTGTGCAAATCAGTATTCACTGACACGGAGAATAATTTGGAGTCAGTACAAATCAGTAACCACTGATACATGGGAAAAAAAATTCTAGTCTGTGCAAATCAGGAAACACTGACAGTTGGAAAAATTGAGGGTCGTTTCAAGTCAGTAACCACTGACACTTCAAACAATTTTGAGTCAGTGAAAATCAGTAACCACTGACAGTTGGAAAGAAATTAGGGTCAGTGAAAATCAGAAACCACCGACACAGAGAATAATTTGGGGTCAGTACAATCAGTAACCACTGGTACATGGAAAAACAATTCTGGTCGGTGCAAATCAGGAAACTCTGACACTTCAACAAACTTCAAGGCAGTGCAAATCAGTAATCACTGACACACAGAATAATTTCAGGTCAGTAGAAATCAGTAACCACCAACAGATGGAAAACCTAAGGGTCAGTTCGAATCAGTAACCACAGACGGTTGGAAAAATTACAGGTCAGTACAAATCGGTGAGCACTGACATTTCAAAAGAATTTGGGTCAGTACAAATCAGTTACCATCCACACTTAGAAAGTGTTCAGGTCAGTTGAAATCAGTAACCACCAAAGCTGAGGATAATTTGGGGTCAGTACAATCAGTAACCACTGATACATGGAAAAATAAAATTCTGGTTGGTGCAAATCAGGAAACTCTGACACTTCAACAAACTTCAGGACAGTGCAAATCAGTAATCACTGACGCACAGAATAATTTCAGGTCAGTAGAAATCAATAACCACCAACAGTTGGAAAAATTGTGTCAGTGCAAATCAGTAACCACCGACAGGTGAAAACAATTATATGTCAGTACAAATCGGTAAGCACTGACATTTCAAAACATTTTGGGACAGTGCAAATCAGTCACCGTCCACACTTAGCAAAATTTGTGCTCAGTAAAAATCAGTCACCACCGACACTGAGAAAATGTTCGGGTCAGTGCAAATCGGGAACCACTGACACATGGAAAAAAACTTCGGGTCAGTGCAAATCCGAACACTCTGAGACGTGAAAAGATTTTAGGTCAGTGCAAATCAGTAACTACCGACAGTTGGAAAACTTAGGGTCAGGACAAATCAGTAAGCACTGACATTTCAAAACATTCTGGTTCAGTGAAAATCAGTCACCATCCACATTTAGAAAGATTTGGGGTCAGTATAAATCACTAACCACAGACACTGGGAAAATTTTCGGGTCAGTGCAAATCAGTAACCACTGACAGTTGGATGAAGTTTGGGTCAGTACAAATCGGTACGTACTGACATTTCAAACAAACTTGCATCAGTGCAAGTCCACAACCATCCACACTTGGAAATATTTCAGGCTGTACAAATCAGTCATCACCAACAAGTGGAAAAGTTATAGTCACTACAAATCGGTAACCAACGACCCTAGAAAACGTTCGGGTCAGTGCAAATCAGTAACCATCCACACTTAGAAAAATTTGGGGTCAGTGCAAATCAGTGACCACTGAGATTTGGATGAATTTCAAGTCAGCACAAATCAGTAAGCACCGACACTGAGAGTAATTTTGGGTCAGTACAAATCATTAACCACCACAGGTGGAAACATTACGGGTCAGTACAAATTGGTAAGCACTGATGTTTAACATAATTTTGGGACAGTGCTAATCAGTAACCATCCACACTTAGAAAATATTGGGGTCAGTACAAATCAGTAACCACCAGCACTGAGAAAATGTTCGGGTCTATGCAAATCAGTAACCACTGACACATGGAAACATTTCTGGTTGGGTGCATATCAGGAAACACTGACACTTCAACAAACTTTGGAGCAGTGCAAATCAGTAATATCTGACATTGAGAAACATTTCGGGTCCGTACAAATCTGTAACCACCAAAAAGTGTCAAAATTACAGGTCAGTACAAATCAGTAAGCACTGACATTTCAAAACATTTCTGGACAGTGCAAGTCAGTAACCCACAGTATTAGAAACATTTGGGGTCAGTGCAAATCCATAACCATCCACACTTGGAAACATTTCTGGTCAGTACAAATCAGTAACCACTGACAGGTGGAAGAATTTGGGGTCAGAACAAATCAGTAACCATCAACAGTTGGATAAATTTTGCATCAGGACAAATCAGTGTGGGAAAAGATTTACTAGCCCACGGTAGGCCCACAAAAGCAAAATTGGCCAAACTGTACCAGAACACCCAGCATTCCCGAGCAGCTCACCAGCCGAATCAGACAGCACACATACAAGGGATTAGGCTTTCTGCTCCCACGGACATGACACAGCACCACAGTTATCTCAAAGCCCTAAGGGCAGTTTCAAAACCCAGCAATACTAAAGCTACACAAGGAGCGGGTCAGACAGAGAGACACCAGCAAGGACACCCTCCAGGAACAGGCCAATGGAAACACCTCACTACTTCAGAAGAGATATTAACACCCACCTGTGAAGAGGAATGGAACCGTCGATACTGTCAGGATGTTGCATTGTGTGAAGGAACAGGACATTCATCCAATAAACTGTTTTCCAATTCGCAGCCTTGGAACTAGATGACTCCATTTCCAGACACATTGTAGTTTCTTGTTTCTTAATCAGTGCCATTGTGCAGCAATACTATAAAACTGGTCTCAGCCTCAGCTTTGGGAAGAGAAATTCTGATCTACTTGTACAGACTGTCAGTTCTGTGTCAGCTGGTCTGTTTTCTCTTCCAGCCATATCGCTTGCAATAAACTGTTTTTCAATTGTGTTTTGAGATCTCTAATCTATTGGGCAAATTTCTCTGATACCCTTCTCCTTTCCCCCTTTCCTTCCCCCTCTCCTTTCCCCCTCCTTACCACCTCTCTATCCCCTCTCTCACTGCCCTTCTCTCCTTCCCCTTGTTCTCTCCCTAATTCCTTCCCACACTATCCTTCGTCCCCTTCTTTCCAACTCTCCTTTTCCTCCTTCCCCATCTCCTTTCGCCCTCTCTTTCCCCACTCCCTTTCCGCCTTCCTTTCCCCCCTTCCGCCCCTTCCCTTCTCCCCTCCTCTTCTTCCCCCTTCCACTCACATCACCCCCACTCCATTCCCTCGAGTCTCCTTCCCCAACTCTCCTTCCCCATTCCCTCCCTCCTTTCCCCACTCTCCTTCCTCCATCTCCTTCCCCCATTCCTCCAACTCCCTCCCCTCTCTCCCTTTCCTGCTTTCTCCTTCCCCCTCTCCTTCTCCCCATCTCCTCCCCCGTTCCCCCAACTTCCCCGTCCTTCCCACCATGTCCTTCCCCTTCCCTCCCTCTCCTACCCCCTCTCTCCTTCTCCCAAGTTCGTTCCCCCACTCCTTCCACCCTCCCCATTGCACCCCTCCTCCCCCTTCCTTTCACCCCTTCCCCCATCCCCTTCCCCCTCTCTCCTTCCCCCCAGTTTGGTCAACCCTTGGCCTAGCTCCTTCCCCCATCCACCCCGCCATCCCTCCCCTCCTTTCCCCTTCCTTCCCACCTCTCTCCTTCTCCCCCTCTCCTTCTCCCCAGTCTTTCCCCCTTCACTCCCCTCCTTTCCCCCTTCCTTCCCCCTCTCTCCTTCCCCCTCTCTCCTTCCACCCCCTTCCCTCCTCTATGTCCCCTCTCTCCTTCCCTCCTCTCCTTTCCCCTCTATCCTTCCCCCCGAATCTCCTTCATCTTCTCCTCCCCTCTTCCCTTCCCCCTCTTTTCCCATCTCTTATCCGCTTCCCCCCTCTCCTTTTGTCCTTCTCCTCCCCCTCTCTTTCATGCCCTTCCCCTTCCTCTCCCCCTCTTCTTCCCCCTCTACTTACCCCTAATTCTTTCCCCCTCTCCTTTCCCCATCTCCTTGTCTCCTTTCTCCTCTCCTTCCCTTCCTCTCCTTCTCCACTCGATCCCCCTTCCCCCTCTCCTTCCACCCTTCCTTCGCCGCCTCCTTACACCCTCCTTCCCCGCCTTCCTCTTCTCTTCTTCCACCCCTCTCATTTCCCCCACTCTTTTCTTCCCTCTACTCTCTCCTTCCCCCTCCCCTTTCCTTCCCCCCTCCTTTCCCCTTCCCCCTCTCTCCTTCCCCCCTCTCCTTCCCTCCTACCCCTCTCTCTTTTCCCAGCCTCTCCTCCCTCTCACTTTCCCCTCTCTCCTTCCTCCTCCTTTCTCCCCTCTCCTCCTCTCCTTCCCCCACACCCTCTCCTTTCCTTCCCCCTCCTAATCCCCTCCCCACACTCCTTCAACCTTTCCTTCCTTCCCTTCCCCACTTCTTCACCCCCACTGCATACCCTTGTTCCCCCAGCCTTCCCCCAACTACCTTTCCCCTTCTCCCACCCTCTCCGCACCCTCCCTCATGTTTCCTTGCCCTTCCCCCTCTCTCCTCTCCCTCCTCCCCCTCTCTCCCTCCTCCTCCACCTGCAATGTGGGGAGGTCATGCAGTTTGGGCAGAGGAATAGAGGCAGAGAGGTATGGACTATTTTCTAATTGGGGAGAAAATTCAGAAATCTGAAGTGCAGAGAGACGTGGGAGTTCCCGTCCAGGATTGTCTCAGGTAAACCTGCAGGTTGGGTCAGTAGTTAGGAAGGTAAATGTAATGGTGACATTTATTTTGAGATCACTTGATTATAAAAGCAGGGATGTATTTCTGAGTCTCTATAAAGCTCAGGTCAGACCACATTTGGAGAATTGTACACAGTTTTGGGTCCCATATCTCAGGAAGGATGTACTGATCCTGGAACGTGTTCAGAGGAGGTTCACGAGAACAGTCCCAGTGATGAAAAGCTTAACACATGAGCAATGTGTGAGGACTCTGGGTCTATACTCAATGGAGTTCAGAAGGATGAGGGGCTGGGGGATCTAATAGAAACTTACAGAATACCGAATGGCCTGGACAGAGCAGATGTTGGGAAGATGTTTCCATTTGGTCGGAGAGACCAGGACCTAATGGCACAGCCTCAGAGTAAAGGGAAGAGCTCTTTAGAACAGAGATAAGGAGAAACTTGTTGATCCAGAGAGTGGGGAATCTGTGGAATTCATTCCCACTGAAGGCTGGGGAGGCCCAGCTCACTGAGTCTATTTAACACTGAGATAGATAGGTTCTTCATTGTAAAGGGGAGGATCGAGGTTTACCAGGATAATGGTGTGATTGAATGAGGAAGCAGAGACTCAATGGGCTGAACGGCCTCATTCCTGCTCCTATGTCTTTGTGCTCTTCATTTCTCTTTAAATCCACATTCACCTGCAGGCACCCACCCCGAGCTGGTACCTCACCTTTCTATTGGTCGCAGCCACGAGATGGACAGGCACTGTGACCAATGGGAGCTGGAGGGAGAGCTAAGACCCGCCCTGAGGATGCACGTGGTATCTCGAGGCGCGGCCGTTTAACTGACTGCGCGGGGGCGGGGTCTGGATCTGCGCACGCGCATCGTTTAAACCCGGAAGTGGCAGAATATGAGCAGGAGGGGAATTAATGACCGGATGGGAAGCTCAACACATTGTCTGGTATTCAGCAAGGAAACATCCTCAATATTTCTATCTCATGTCTTTTCATTTCTTAGTGAGCAAATAGGGGGAGGGGGTGGCGCTGGAGCTGGGGGTTGGTGATAGGTGGATGCATGGAGGGGGTTATACTGATTGGGAAGGGGAGGTGTATAGGGGGTGGACAGGTCAGGTCAGGGAGGTGTGGAAAGATTGTTTAGGGCCTTGGATAGAGGTGAGAGGGGAGGTGTGCGGGCAAGTGTTGCACCTCTTGGGGTTGCAGGGAACGATATTGGGTGTGGTGTAGTAGGTGAAAGGTTGTGTAGAGCAAATGGAGTCGTGGAGTGACTTTCCGCAGGATGGGGAAGGGAATTTTTTTGATGGTGGGGTCGGATTGTAGGTTGTAGAAATGTCAGAGAATGATGCATTGAATTTAGATGATGGCATGTGAGAACCAAGCAGATTCTATCCTTATTGTTGTGGGGAGGAGTTTTGACAGCAGAAGTGATGGAGGAGATGAGGTTGAGGGCATCCTTAATTACTGAGGAGGGGAGATTGCGATCTCTGATGTAGGAGAATATCTGAGGTGTCCTGGAGTGGAACACCTCATCCTGGGAGCTGATGGGAAGGAGGTGGAGGAATTGAGAGTATGGGATAGTATTTTTGTTGGAGTGTGGGTGAAAAGAGATGTAGTTGAGATAGGTACTGGAGTCAGTAGATTTGAAATAGATGTCAGTGGTGAGTGGGTTGCTGAAGATGGAGACAGAGGGGTCCTGAAAGGGATGGAGGTGTTAGAAACGGTTCAGATGAAATTGAGGGTGGGGTGGAAGGTGCTGGTGAAGTTGATGAATTGTTTGAGTTCCTTTCGGTAGCATGACGCAGCACTAATGCAGCTATCAATATAGGGATAAAGAGGTGAGGGATGGTAATAGTGTCATTGTGACTGTTCCATGAATCCGACAAAGAGGCAGCATGCAAAGCTTAGGCCCATGTGGCTGCCCATGGTCATTTCATTGGTTTGTTGGAAGTGGGAGGAGTCAAATGAAAAGTTGTTTAGGGTGAGGACCGGTTCTGCTGGGTGGATGAGAGTGTCGGTAGAGAAGGACTGGTTGGGCCAATGGGAGAGGAAGAAGTGAAGGGTGTTTAGGCCCTCCATGTGGGGGACAGAGGTGTAAAGGGCCTGTATGTCCATGGTGATGGGACAAAGTTGCCAGAGGAAGAGAGGTTGGTGAAAGTTGGTGGATGGAAAATGAGGTTTGAGGTGCTGTGGCTAAGGTGTTATATTCCAATAGATAACTTTCCAAACACCATTTGAGAACTTTATTTCTGTTTGCCCCCAATACTGACTCCTCATATTTATATATCCAATTAACTTTTCAGTAGTACATCCATTGCTCATTCCCTTCATTTC
Source organism: Hemiscyllium ocellatum (assembly GCF_020745735.1). Classification (NCBI taxonomy): domain Eukaryota; kingdom Metazoa; phylum Chordata; class Chondrichthyes; order Orectolobiformes; family Hemiscylliidae; genus Hemiscyllium; species Hemiscyllium ocellatum. The sequence goes on from NC_083442.1 coordinate 6,547,413, forward strand.
ATTAGGTCACAAATGTTCCTTCAGACCATTTTAGATGAATAAGGTTCGCCTTTGACACTTTGTAGAAGTCAATCTTTAGTGATAGAACAAAACATACAAAACGACAATGGATTATAATCCAATATTCTGCACAGTAAAATTTGGAGGTCTTTCCATTCTCCAGCATCTATTTTAAAACTGCAGTTTTGATCCTCATTTTCTTGTAGTTTCCCATATTTTGTTGAATATACATTGTCCCTTGTGACTTATTATCGATGTAGTACTCAATGGGGATTGCTGCTGAATCCCTTCTTGGAGTTTCTTCTGCTATTTTTCCTTGGAAAAATGCTGTATTTCCTTCCTCCCTGCGAATAAGACTTTTTTTTTTCCCTGGGAAGATACTTTATATAACCCTTCTAACAGTTTTAGCTTCCCAAGTTATAGGGCAACATTTATTTTCCTTTTTCCATAAGAAATATTTGAAGATTCCTTGCAGTTGAAACCATCACAAAGATTTGCATTGGAAAAGTCACTTAAATGTATGTTCCTGGCATCTCCCAGACGGAAGTATTTTTTTGAATTGCTGTGTTTTAATTCTTTTCAATTGTTTATTCAAATAATATCCTTCACTTTGGGATATTGCATTGTTGTACTCCGCTCTGGGAGTTCAGGCATCTCGCCTGGTTTGAGTGCCCAGCTAATTCAGCTGGACAATCACATTTCAGAGTCTCTCCATTTCTGCCTTTTGATAGCTGCTGATTCGTTTTTTAAAGCCCGACTTTAACTAATAAGAATGGAACTAATATGATTGCTGATGCAAAGTGACACTTGATCTATTCTGCCTGGTATCCACTTCAGTGTATTTCAGTGCTGTACAATTATTATTTTCCAATCTTTGGCAGTCCTTTCCATTCTTTAAATGTATTTCTTTATTTTATATAATAAACCATATCTTTCAGATTGAAGCTAGTTTCTCTTCGTCCTGCTTTAATTATTTTTATTTTTAATCAGCCTTTGTCTGGAACCCTGTGCTCCCTCTGCCCTGGGAGTGTTTGCTGGGAACACTGTCTAACCTCTGTGATATGGATCCTATGAAGATTGATGGGGGACAGTGTAAATGGAATTGTCAGGGTCCAATTCCTTCACGTGGATGAGAGAAGGTCTCCAATTGGAATTGTGAGAAAAATTGGTGCCTGTGGGACTGAAGGGTCAGTAACAGAATGAATACACCATTGGCTCAGAGAGAGGAGATAGGATAGAGGGGAATGAGGATTTCAGACTGGAGGGAGCTGCAGGCTGTAAATATATATACATATGGCTTACTTGTAGAAAAGATTGTAGACTGCGAATGGGCGTGTCCTCGGCGTTCGGAGGTCACGTGGTCCTCTGATGCGTGCGCAGAGGATGGTCACGTGATGCTCCGAGACGCGGTCGCGGTCACGTGGTCTCCCTGTTTCTCGCTCCGGAAGAGTGCCGGGAGGTCACGTGATCGGCCGTTTCGCGCCCGAAAGAGGCCGCGAGGTGCTCCTTTTCAGAGACAAAGGAGGGTCACATGGGATCGGACATCCGGGAATATGAGGAGGCGGGGAATGGAGTCAGAGCAACAGCCAATTAGAAGACAATCTCACTTGAGTGATGGTATGATGTTTTGTATTGTATAAAAGACTGGGTCAGGGGCAGAAATACGTCTTTTGTTCTTTGTAAACTGAGTTACTTAGTAGTTTGTCAGGGACAGAAAGGTTTAGACCCAGAGCTCTGTATACTTTATCCACTTATTGCTAGAATAAAACTAAAAGTGTAAGATTGAATATCTTCTCCTATTGCTTTATTTAAAGAGCACGCAGGACTGGGCTCACACATAGGCTCAATCTACCAACTTATTTTCTTCTAAGTCCAACAGATTTGGTGACCCCGACGTGATTCAGACGAAGTGACGTAAAAGAGAGAAAAATATAAACAACGGACAACTGACGTCTGATGACAACAAGCGGCGCCGCATAAAAAAAGCTGAGCAGACACCTGTTTATATCGAAGTTCTGCGATTGGAGATACTAAATTGATTGTTGTCATTAGACTGCAAGTGTCCTAGTAATAGTAAGTGGATAAAGTATTGATTTAATATGTACGGGTTTAAAGTCCCATGGTGTTAGAGTCCTCATAAAAGCACCAAGGTACGTAAGTGTGAGAAGGTTTAAAGTCCTTTGAGCAGGATTTCATAAAAGCACCGCTCATGAATTTTGGTTGATGATTGATGTGTTTTAAGTTTTAAAATTATATTGGGAATGTACGGAGGGTAGTAGAAAAGCCAGTGATATCTCTGAGACAAAGACGGTGGTGTCTCAGTGAGAAAGAGTAGGCAGTAGAAACCTGAAGGTGATAACGAAACTGCTGATAACTTTAACTGTCAGGGTCAGTTGCTCGGGTGTATTTTATACAGATTGATTGGCAACCGGGTTTGTTTTTGATTGGGTTGGTTGTTCAGCTATATTAAATATAAATTGATTGTTTATTGGGCAGGAGGATTAAAAAACAGAAATACATAAAATGGTAGGGGAATTTGATAAAGAGTGTGAAGAAAACGGAGGATGTTCTTCTGATTTAGTGTTGTCCGTAAAACAGCAGTGGGGTAAAGTTAGAAGTCAGTTAATTAGTGGGCTTGCAAAGAACAAACAAAAAACAATGATGGAGAAATATGATAAGATTTGAGAAGATTTATAAAAACAGGGCAAAGTCCCTAAAGATGAGGAGAGGAAGAAATTGTCACCGTTTTTGGGAAAAGCAGAAGAGCAGGTTAGATTAGAAGTAGAGGAGCATGTGAAGGGAAAGAAAGGGTCAATATTGGTTAGAAGAAAGTGGACAAAAGAAGCCGAAGAGAAAGAAGAGACGAGGAGTCAAGGAGTAGCACAGATAGTGAAGACGAAGAGCCCCGCCCAGGGGCGGTCCAAACACGTGCCCTGTCACTTTAAAAGGCTCACTTACCATGCATACTGAACAGGGCTTCTCAGGGGTACAGCCTCCGTTTGAAAACAGTTACGATTTGTGACGGAGGGAGATATTGCGGCAGCCCATAAAATATCAGCACCAACTGCCTCTAGTTTATAAAGGCTCTTTTATGGGGGATGTGTATCAGCCCTTTACCTATACGGATATGAATTGTATTTTGGATAAAATGTCCCCACCCATGGAGGGACGTGGACCCTGGATGACTAAATTTTGCCAATACACACTAGGCTTCAAGTTGGCCATGGGCGATTGGAGAGCATTATTGGGCAGACAATTGAGTATGTGGGAGATACAGCAGATTGAAGTGTTTGCGGGGACCACCTTAGTACCTGACTCGGACCTGTTTGTGCAGCATGCCACCTGTGTGGGAAGGGCAATGAGGGATAGATTCCCAACTCCACCGGGGGGGCGATGCACTCACTCACCTTCACAATGAAGGAGGGTGAGGAGATGCCTGCCTTTTTGGCTAGATGTAAAGGCACGTGGACAGATACTGCGCGGAGCCATCCAGGGTCAGGTCAGCTACAGACCACGTTATTTAGGAATGCCGTTATGGCAGGGATGCCTAAGGAAGTAAAAGAGGCAATGGAGAGTAATCCTGATTATCCCAGGGTGTTCTTCAGAACAGTGGGAAAAACATTTGATGCATCGCATGAAGCATTATAGGACAAAACAGGATGAAGATAAACAGAGCAATGAGTCAGCTTAAGTGCAGTTGCTGAAGTTACAGCTTGATGAGGCTAGACGGAAGGTTAATGAGACAAAGAAGGCCTCCCAAAAGACGACTAATCAGATGGTGCAGCAGCCGTCGCCACAAAACCACCGGCCGAGTCTAGACCCAGCACCTGATTCGATGCCATACTACCCCCTTTATGGGGGCAGGCCAAGAGGTGTTCCAGGACGACTGCGTGGTAGAGGAAGGGGCCGTGGAGGAGTCAGAGGTTAGCCACCGAACACTTGTTTTGAATGTGGCCAAGCTGGGCATTGGAGAAGAAAATTGTCCCCTGCTGTGGGGGCCACAGGGAGGCCAGGGATTGATCCGAGGACAGTATGTCCCCTTAAATCAGCCTCCTAATCTGCCTTTGACATCGCCACTGATCACAGACTTTTTATCATCAATATGTTTGATCACCTGCATGCCCTATGAATTTGATGGGACGTGACTTGTTGGTGAGATGCGGGGTCTCGGTTCTGTGAGGAACAGACAAACTCATAGTGACCTTTCCAAATGGCTATTCTGTTAACTGTTCGATGGCGATGATTCACTCTGGACTCCAAATGATATTATCATCAGCCACATCACCAAGGGCAATGGGCAGATATATACTGGCGATTCCTTGAATCTGAGGAAGGGCAGAATAACGGCATACAGTCTTTATACAACCAATGGCGACCCTGGGCTCAGATGCTGCATCCCTATGCTCCTCCTGCAGATCCCCTTCATGTGACCCTATATTACGACAGATGACAATAAAATCTATTGGCATGCATTCTATCAACACCTGGAAGGTGTGGTGGGTGTTGTGGAACTAACTCTGGAACAGTTGGAATGGTATGAGATGTCTGAAGAAGCTATACCACATGTCACATTGGCAGTGCATGCTGAATATCAGGCCAAGGATCTGGGACTTATGTCCAAACTCTTGATGGCGCTAACTGATTGGGTTTGGACTCAGTTACCCAGCTCGCAATATTCACCCTCAGTTGAACCTTATAGACTTTGCACAGAACAACTGACAAGGTGTTGCTGGAACATCGGCAGATTGAAAGGTTTCATGGCAGGGAAAAGACGGACCATCCACAGGCTGCAGCGATGCTTGATACACTACCGGGTGCCTTGTGGTCAGCAGGTTCGACGGACATTGGTTACTGCGAACACGTCACACCAATCACATTCGAGTTAATAGACCACACTCTGATTTGGCAGAGACAATACCCACACAAACCAAAGGCTGAAGCTGGCATCGCCGACACAATTGAAGGTTTGGTAGCAGCAGCGGTGCTAGAACCCTCTCAGTCAGCCTGGAACACTCCTATCTTACCTGTAGAGAAGCAGAATACAGGCAAATATAGGATGGCGCATGATCTTAGACGGATCAATCGTGTCATTTCTACTCCAACAGTTCCAGTCCCAAACCCTTACACTGCGATGTCCGTGCTGACCCCTGACCATAAGTGGTTCTCGTGCATTGATCTGGCCAACACGTTCTTCTGTTTGCCCCTAGCTGATCATTTAAGGGACATTTTTTCGTCCACCTATAAAGGCCAACAACTTCGTTATACAAGGGTCCCTCCGGGGTTTATTTTGTCGCCTGGGGTGTTTAATCAGGTACTGAAACAGCAACTGAAGGATCTGATGCTCCCAGACGGGGTGGTATTGATCCAATATGTGGATGACATTCTTTTGGCGGCACCCGACCATGTTTCTTGTTTGGCAGCTACAAAGTCATTGCTGTTACTCTTGTATAACGTTGGTTTCAAAGTTTCATGGGCTAAATTACAATGCTGCAGACGAACGGTGTCTTTTTTGGGTAGAGTTATTTCCGGTAAGGGAACAGAGATCCTCTATTCTGCATCATGCCAAACCAGTCACTGTAAAAGACATGCTCTCATTTATTGGGTTGGCAGGATACAATAGACAATTTGTTCCCTCATATGGGGCGCTTACTTTCCCTCTAAGGGCCATGGTAAATGAGCAAGGCATGAGAAATTTGTTGGCCCATTTGCAGTGCACCACTGAGGCAGATGAAAGTTTTATATCTCTTAAACAGGCCCGAACGTGGGCTGCTGATTTAGCGGTCCCGGATTACAAAGAGCCATTTTTTCCTCTATTTCTGAAAAAGCACACGCAAATGGTGTTCTTTTTCAGAAAAAAGCGGGAGGCAGGCAGGTGCTGATGTAAGTGTTGCCCTTGAGCCAATAGAGGACAGATACCTGCCATGTACAAGACATGCAGCAGGGATAGTAAAGATTCTCCAAAAGGTAGCACATATAGTCATGGGCCATTCACTAACAGTACTGATGACACATAGTATAGTGGCCTATGTGAACTCAATAGCCTTTACAATGATGCCACTGCGGCAGATCAGGTTAGAGAAAATCCTGAGTGCACCACATTATAATTCTTACACTTGAAGGAATTAACATGGCTGATAAGATGGGAGAAGGAGAGCCACATATATGTGAGGAAAGGGCACAGAGAGACGCCAAAGTTAGGCCAGATTTACAGGCAATTCCATTAGTAGACCCAGAAGAATTGCTGTTCACAGATGGTTGCTGTTACAGACATCCAACTGAAGGACTTAAAGCAGCCTAGGCAGTGGTGCGACAGACAAGTGAGGGATTTGAAGAAGTGTTGATAGGAAAAGTGACAGGCAAAGAATCAGCCCAATTGGCTGAACTACAGGCAATGATTGAAAATTATATCAGAGAATGTAAAACGTGTTCAGAATATAATGTAAAAGCAACAGTGATACCACAAGAGGGAAAATTCCCTCTCCCAATAATGCCAGGTCAGGAAATAGTGATTGACTACACTGACATGGTAGAGAGAGTAAACGGATACAGGTACCTTTTGGTACCAGTGGATGCATACACTGGTTGGCCAGAAGTGATACCTGCGAAAAAGGAAGATGCAAAGACAGTGATCAAATTTTTGATAAACCAATATATTCCAACGCATGGGTTTCCAAAGAAAGTCAGGTCAGATAATGGCACACATTTTAAGAATAAAGACCTGCAAGAACTAGAAGCAGCTTTTGGATTGAAACATGCGTTTGGAACGGTGTACCATCCTCAGTCACAGGGAAAAGTGGAGAGAATGAACCAGTCCATAAAAGGGAAAATAGGAAAAGTGTGTGCACAAACGAAGTTAAGCTGGGTGGATGCCCTACCTTTAGCCTTAATGTCCATTAGAAGCTCAGTAAACTCTATTACATGGTTTACCCCGTACGAGCTAACCACAGGGCAGCAGTTCCCGGGACCAGGAGCTGGAATACAGATGTTAGAGGGAGGAGCCGCTATAAGGTACAAACCTTATTATGACCAACTAACAGCTTTGGTCTCAGCTTTTTCTGAACAGGTTGGATCGGAAAAGGGGGACCTACAGAGCCAGGCGCCATCCACCACAGAGTGGGTCCTGCTGAAGGTGATCAAACGGAAATGGTCGGAGCCACGGTAGACAGGACCTTACAAGGTGGTGGAAAGGACATCTCATGCGGTCTGACTACAAGGGAAAGAAGACACTTGGTACCACTGGAGCCAGTGTGCAGCCACAGAACCGCCAACGAGAACTCGAGAACAAATAAGAACAGAAAAAGAGTAGAAGGGTCTTAAACTTTTATTTTTTGTGTAACGAATATCATGTTTATTTTAGTAACTAGCCCACATTATCCTAGGCTGTTAAGGTTGGAAGTTTTTACTATTTTCTGCATAAGAGTTATGATACTGTTAATAAGGGCATCAACCACGAGGGACAAACACACAGACGAGGTAGAGAGTCCCAGGAATAAGAGATCAACAGGACAAGAGATGGACAAATGTTAAGGGAGCCGGGTACACATTAGACATGATAAAAAGCGTGATACAATATACCGATATAACAGTTTGACTTATGTCAAGTAATTGTAAGTGGCCAAAATACAGGGAACTGGAGGGAGTATGATGTATATCTTTGTATCTACACTATTTACTATGAGCCATGCCCGTCGTGCGATAATGTAGTAACATGGACTGGGGTACAATGGACACCTAAGAAGTCGTCACCCTCGGATAATAGATGGGAGGTTAGAGACCATGTGAGCCTGACAAAGGGGCAACTTGATCATTTCTCAGAGCTCAAAAATCCACTCTTGTTAACTCTGACGAGATTCAACATTAATCCTGGTTCTGAAAAGGTACAGATTTACTGTGGAATTGATGACAGAAGCTTTTATTTGGTAATAGGGGTTCCCCACGGCGTACCTCATGAATATAAGTTGGTAGACCAGGTAACAACAGGATTTGAGAATCTCCCAATATATCCCCAGTTACGCCGAATAAAAACGTTGATCGAATTAATTATGTACATTACAATGTACTCAGGCTAGCCAATAGAACTAGAGACGCCGTGACGGGACTCTCTGAACAACTGGCAGGGACCTCCATTGATGACAGTACAAAGTAGAATGGCCTTAGATATGTTGTTGGCAGAAAAGGGGGGAATGTGCTCGATGTTTGAAGATCAATGTTGTACGTTCATCCCCAACAATACAGCACCTGATGGCTCGGTAACCAGAGCCCTGGAAGGATTAAGAACCTTGTCTGAAGAAATGCATGAACATTCAGGTATTGACAACCCTCGAAGTATTTTCGATTCCTGGGTAGGGAAATGGAAAGGATTAATTGTGTCTGTGTTTATGTCCCTTGTTGGTATGACCATTGTGTTCGTGTTGTGTGGATGTTGTTCTATTCCCGGTATTAGATCTTTGTTGAACAGGGTAATTATTACAGCAATTGAAGGGAAGGCTCCACCGCCCTACCAGATGTTGCAGATGGAGACGGAAACCATGGCCCTGGCAAGAGGGGAAGATTATGCGTCGGAGAGTGAATGTGATGCATAAAACTGGTTTGTTGGTCTCATTTTCATGAGACCAAAAGGGGGAGTTGTAAAAGTATATATAGCTTACCGGTAAGCTTTCGAGTGGAGTCCTCTGCGTTCGGAGGTCACGTCGTCCTCTGACGCGTGTGCAGAGGATGATCACGTGATGCTCTGAGACGCGGGCACGTTCACATGGTCTCCCTGTTTCGCGCTCCGGAAGAGTGCCGGGAGGTCACGTGATCGACCGTTACGCGCCCGGGAAGCGTGCGAGTCTGCCGTTTCGCGCCCGAAAGGAGGCCGCATGGTGCTCCTTTTCAGAGACAAAGGAGGGTCACATGGGATCGGACATCCGGGAATATGAGGAGGCGGGGAATGGAGTCAGAGCAACAGCCAATTAGAAGACAATCTCACTTGAGTGATGGTATGATGTTTTGTATTGTATAAAAGACTGGGTCAGGGGCAGAAATACGTCTTTGTTCTTTGTGAACTGAGTTACTTAGTAGTTTGTCAGGGACAGAAAGGTTTAGACCCAGAGCTCTGTATACTTTATCCACTTATTGCTAGAATAAAACTAAAAGTGTAAGATTGAATATCTTCTCCTATTGCTTTATTTAAAGAGCACGCCGGACTGGGCTCACACATAGAAGAAAGTAAGTTGGTAGATTGAGCCTAAAGTCTAACAATAACGAGGAGATTTCCACTCTCCTCAGTTTAGGGCACTGACTCTGTGCTGGCTGGTTAAATATACAGATATATATATAAAACCAAGAGATTTACACTCTGCAGAGTTTAGGGCACTGACTATGTGCTGGCTGGTTTAAATATATATAAATAACCAGGAGATTTACACTCTCCTCAGTTAAGGGAGCTGACTTTGTGCTGGCTGGTTAAATAAATAAAACCAGGAGATTTACACTCTCCTCAGTTTAGGGTACTGGCTGCATGTTTAAATATATCGCAAAAACCAGGTGATTTCCACTCTCCTTAGTTTCGGGCACTGACTCTGTTCTGGCTGGTTAAATATATATATAGAAATATATAACCTGGAGATTTCCACTCTCCTTAGTTTAAGGCACTGACTATGTGCTGGCTGGTTAAAAATATATATACACATAACCAGGAGATTTCCACGCTCCTCAGTTTCGGGCACTGACTTTGTACTGTCCGGTTAAATATGGATACAACCAGGAGATTTACAGACTATATAACCAGGAGAATTACATTCTCCTCAGTTTAGGACTCTGACTCTGTGCTGGCTGGTTCAATATATATAACCAGGGAGATTTATACTCTCCTCAGTTTAGGGTACTGACTGCATGGTTAAATATATTGCAAAATCCAGGAGATTTCCACTCTCCTTAGTTTAGGGCACTGACTATGTGCTGGCTGGTTTAAATATGTATACATAACCAGGAGAGTTCCACTCTCCTTAGTTCAGGGCACTGACTCTGCACTGTCTGGTTAAATATAGATATAACCCAAAGATTTACACTCTCCTCAGTTTCCGGCCCTGACTTTGTGCTGGCTGGTTAAATAAATATAACCTGGAGATTTACACTCTCCTCAGTTTGGGGCAGATTTACTCTCCTTAGTTTAGGGTACTGACTGTATGTTTAAATATGTAGCAAAAACCAGGAGATTTCCACTCTCCTCAGTTTAGGCACTGACTATGTGCTGGCTGTTTTAAAAAATATATAGAAATATATAACCAGGAGATTTCCACTCTCAGTTTAGGGCACTGCCTTTGTGCTGGCTGGCTAAATACATAAAACCGGATGATTTACACTCTTCTCAGTTTCGGGCACTGACTAAATGTTCAAATATATAGCAATAACCAGGAGATTTCCACTCTCCTTAGTTTAGGCACTGTCTCTGTGCTGGCTGGTTAAATATATATATAGAAATATATAACCAGGAGATTTCCACTCTCCTTCGTTTAGGGCACTGACGACGTGCTGGCTGGTTAAATATATATAACCAGGAGATTTATACTCTCCTTCGTTTAGGGTACTGACTGCATGTTTAAATATATAGCAAAAACCAAGAGATTTCCACTCTCCTTAGTTTAGGGCACTGACTATGTGCTGGCTGGTAAAATATATATGCAGAAATATATAACCAGGGGATTTCCACTCTGCTCAGCTTAGGGCAGATTTACTCCCCTTAGTGTCGGGTACTGACTGCATGTTCAAATATACAGCAAAACCAGGAGATTTCCAATCTCCTTGGTTTAGGCACAGACTCTCTGCTGTCTGGTTAAATATAGCTATAACCAGGAGATTTATACTCTCCTCAGTTTCGGGCACTGACTTTATGCTGGTTGGTTAAATATATATATAACCAGGAGATTTACACTCTCCTCACTTTAGGGGGATTTACTCTCCTTAGTTCAGGGTACTGACTGCATGTTTAAATATATATCCATAACCAGGAGATTTCCACACTCCTTAGTTTAGGTCACTGACTATTTGCTGGCTAGTTTAAATATAAAGCAAAAACAAGGAGATTTCCACTCTCCTTAGTTTAGGGCACTGACTGTGTGCTGGCTTGTTAAGTATAGATATATACAAATCTGGAGATTTACACTCTCCTCAGTTTAGGGCAGATTTACTCTCCTTAGTATAGTGTACTGACTGCATGTTTAAATATATAGCAAAAATCAGGAGATTTCCACTCTCCTTAGTTTAGGCACTGACTCTGTGCTGGCTGGTTAATTTTCCATATCGAAATATATAACCAGGAAATTTCCACTCTCCTTAGTTTAGGGCACTAAATCTCTGCTGGCAGGTTAAATAAATATATGGAAACATATAACCAGGAGAATATCACTCTTCTTAGTTTAAGGCACTGAGTCTGTACTATCTGGTTAAATATACCTATAACCAGGAGATTTACACTCTCCTCATTTTAGGGCAGATTTACTCTCCTTAGTTTAGGGTACTGGCTGCATGTTTAAATATACAGCAAAAACCAGGAGATTTCCACTCTCCTTAGTTTAGGGCACTGACTATGTGCTGGCTGGTTTAATTATATATACATAACCAGGAGATTTCCACTCTCTTTACTTTCGGGCACTGACTATGTGCTGGCTTGTTTAAATATACATACATAACCAGGAGATTTTCACTCTCCTTAGTTTCGGGCACTGACTCTGTACTGGCTAGTTAAATATGGATATATATAAATCCAGGAGATTTCCACTCTCCTCAGTTTAGGGCAGATTTATTCTCCTTAGTTTACTGTACTGACTGCATTTTAAATATATAGCAAAAACCAGGAGATTTCCACTCTCCTCAGTTTAGGCACTGACTCTGTGCTGGCTGGTTAAATATATATAACCAGGAGATTTCCTCTCTCCTCAGTTTTGGGCACTGACTTTGAACAGGCTGGTTAAATATACAGATGTATATAACCAGGAGATTTACACACTCCTCAGTTTCGGGCACTAACTTTGTGCTGGCTGGTTAAATATATATAAAACCAGGAGATTTCCATTCTCCTCAGTTTAGAGCAGATTTACTCTCCTTAGTTGTGGGTACTTTAAATATATAGCGAAAACCAGGATATTTCCACTCTCCTTAGTTTAGGCACTGAATCTGTGCTGGCTGGTTAAATATATATACATGGAAATATATAACCAGGAGATTTCAACTCTCCTTAGTTTAGGGCACTGACTCTGTGCTGGCTGGTTAAATATATATATAGAAATATATAACCAGGAGTTTTACACTCTCCTCAGTTTAGGGCAGATTTACTCTCCTTAGTTTGGGGTACTTTAAATATATAGCAAAAACCAGGAGGTTTCCACTCTCCTTAGTTTAGGCACTGCCTATGTGCTGGCTGGTTAGATATATAACCAGGAAATTTATAACCAGGAGTTTTCCACTCTTCTTAGTTTAGGGCACTGACACCGTACTGTCTGGTTAAATATAGATATAACCAGGAGGTTTCCACCCTCCTTAGTTTAGGCGCTGACTATGTGCTGGCTGGTTAAATATATATATATATAAATATATAACCAGGAGATTTCCACTCCCCTCAGTTTAGGGCACTGACTCTGTACTGTCTGGTTAAATATAGACATAACCAGGAGATATGCAGTCCATATAACCTGGAAATTTAGGCCACTGACAATGTGCTGGCTGTTTTAAACATATATAACCAGGAGATTTCCATTCTCCTCAGTTTCAGGCACTGACTCTGTGCTGGCTGGTTAAATATAGAAATATAACCAGGAGATTTACACTCTCCTCAGTTTAGGGCACTGACTCTGTGCTGGCTGGTTAAATATAGAAATATAACCAGGAGATTTACACTCTCCTCAGTTTAGGGCACTGACTCTGGACTGGCTGGTTAAATATATATACGTATAACCAGGGGATTTACACTCTCATCAGTTTAGGGCACGGACTCTGTGCTGGCTGGTTGAATATAGATCACCAGGAGATTTACACTCTCCTTAGTTTAGGGCACTGATTCTGTACTGGCGGTTTAAATATAGAAATATAACCAGGAGATTTACACTCTCCTCAGTTTAGGGCACTGATTCTGTACTGGCTGGTTAAATATAGAAATATAACCAGGAGATTTACACTCAACTCAGTTTTGGGCACTGTCTCTGTACTGGCTGGTTAAGTATGTATATTTATAACCAGGAGATTTATACTCTCCTCAGTTTAGTGCACTGACTCTCTGGTGGCTGGTTAAATGTGTATAACCAGGAGATTTACACCCTCCACACTGTCAGGCACTGACTATGTGCTGGCTGGTTAAATATATAAAACCAGGAGATTTACACTCTCCTCAGTTTAGGGCAGATTTACACTCCTCAGTTTAGGGTACTGACTGCATGTTTAAATATGTAGCAAAAACCAGGAGATTTCCACTCTCCTTAGTTTAGGGCACTGACTATGTGCTGGCTGGTTAAATATATATAACCCGAAGATTTACACTCTCCTCGGTTTAGGGCAGACTTACTCTCCTTAGTTTAGGGTACTGACTGCATGTTTAAATATGCAGCAAAAACCAGGAGATTTCCACTGTCCTTAGTTTACGCACTGACTCTGTGCTGGCTGGTTTAAAAAATATATAGAAATATATAACCAGGAGATTTCCACTCTCCTTAGTTTAGGACACTGATTATGTACTGGCTGATTTAAAAAAATATAACCAGGTGATTTACACTCCCCTCAGTTTACGGCACTGACTTTCTGCTGGCTTGTTAAATATATATCAGCAGGAGATTTACACTCTCCTCAGTTTAGGGCACTGACTTTGTACTGGATTACTAAATATATATCACCAGGAGATTTACACTCTCCTCAGTTTATGGTACTGACTAAATGTTTATATATATAGCAAAAACCAGGAGATTTCCACTCTCCTTAGTTTAGGGCAGATTTACTCTCCTACGTTTAGGGTACTGACTGCATGTTCAAATATACAGCAAAAACCAGGAGATTTCCACTCTCCTTGGTGTAGGCAAGGACTCTCTGCTGTCTGGTTAAATATAGCTACAACCAGGAGGTTTACACTCTCCTCAGTTTCAGGCACTGACTTTGTGCTGGCTGGTTAAATATAGATAACCAGGAGATTTACTCTCCTTAGTTCAGGGTACTGACTGCATGTTTAAATATATAGCAAAAAACAGGACATTTCCACTTTCCTTAGTTTAGGGCACTGACTATTTGCTGTCTGGTTTAATTATAAAGCAAAAACAAGGAGATTTCAACTCTCCTTAGTTTAGGGCACTGACTGTGTGCTGGCTGCTTCAAATACATATACATAACCAGGAAATTTCCACTCTCCTTAGTTTAGGGCACAGACTCTGTACTGGCTTGTTAAATATAGATATATACAAACCTGGAGATTTACACTCTCCTCAGTTTAGGGCAGATTTACTCTCCTTAGTATAGTGTACTGACTGCATGTTTAAATATATAGCAAAAATCAGGAGATTTCCACTCTCCTTAGTTGAGGGTACTGACTGCTTGTTTAAATATGTAGCAAAAACCAGGAGATTTCCACTCTCAGTTTAGGCACTGACTCTGTGCTGGCTGCTGAAATATATATGTCAAAATATATAACCAGGAGATTTCACTCTCCTTAGTTTAGGACACTAAATATCTGCTGGCTTGTTAAATAAATATATGGAAATATATAACCAGGAGAATATCACACTTCCTAGTTTAAGGCACTGACTCTGTACTATCTGGTTAAATATAACTATAATCAGGTGATTTACACTCTCCTCAGTTTAGGGCAGATTTACTCTCCTTAGTTTAGGGTACTGACTGCATGTTTAAATATACATCAAAAACTAGGAGGTTTCCACTCTCCTTAGTTTAGGCACTGACTCTGTGCTGGCTGGTGAAATATATATACATAACCAGGAGATTTCCACTCTCCTTAGTTTCGGGCACTGACTATGTGCTGGCTGGTTTAAATATATATACATAACCAGGAGATTTCCACTCTCCTTAGTTTCGGGTACTGACTGCATGTTTGATTATGTAGCAAAAACCAGGAGATTTCCACTCTCCTGAGTTTCGGGTACTGACTGCATGTTTGATTATGTCGCAAAAATCAGGAGATTTCCACTCTCCTTAGTTTAGGGCACTAAATATCTGCTGGATTGTTAAATAAATATATGGAAATATATAACCAGGAGAATATCACACTTCTTAGTTTAAGGCACTGACTCTGTACTATCTGGTTAAATATAGCTATAATCAGGTGATTTACACTGTCCTCAGTTTAGGGCAGATTTACTCTCCTTAGTTTAGGGTACTGACTGCATGTTTAAATATACATCGAAAACTAGGAGGTTTCCACTCTCCTTAGTTTAGGCACTGACTCTGTGCTGGCTGGTGAAATATATATACATAACCAGGAGATTTTCACTCTCCTCACTTTAGGGGGATTTACTCTCCTTAGTTCAGGGTACTGACTGCATGTTTAAATATATATCCATAACCAGGAGATTTCCACACTCCTTAGTTTAGGTCACTGACTATTTGCTGGCTAGTTTAAATATAAAGCAAAAACAAGGAGATTTCCACTCTCCTTAGTTTAGGGCACTGACTGTGTGCTGGCTTGTTAAGTATAGATATATACAAATCTGGAGATTTACACTCTCCTCAGTTTAGGGCAGATTTACTCTCCTTAGTATAGTGTACTGACTGCATGTTTAAATATATAGCAAAAATCAGGAGATTTCCACTCTCCTTAGTTTAGGCACTGACTCTGTGCTGGCTGGTTAATTTTCCATATCGAAATATATAACCAGGAAATTTCCACTCTCCTTAGTTTAGGGCACTAAATCTCTGCTGGCAGGTTAAATAAATATATGGAAACATATAACCAGGAGAATATCACTCTTCTTAGTTTAAGGCACTGAGTCTGTACTATCTGGTTAAATATACCTATAACCAGGAGATTTACACTCTCCTCATTTTAGGGCAGATTTACTCTCCTTAGTTTAGGGTACTGGCTGCATGTTTAAATATACAGCAAAAACCAGGAGATTTCCACTCTCCTTAGTTTAGGGCACTGACTATGTGCTGGCTGGTTTAATTATATATACATAACCAGGAGATTTCCACTCTCTTTACTTTCGGGCACTGACTATGTGCTGGCTTGTTTAAATATACATACATAACCAGGAGATTTTCACTCTCCTTAGTTTCGGGCACTGACTCTGTACTGGCTAGTTAAATATGGATATATATAAATCCAGGAGATTTCCACTCTCCTCAGTTTAGGGCAGATTTATTCTCCTTAGTTTACTGTACTGACTGCATTTTAAATATATAGCAAAAACCAGGAGATTTCCACTCTCCTCAGTTTAGGCACTGACTCTGTGCTGGCTGGTTAAATATATATAACCAGGAGATTTCCTCTCTCCTCAGTTTTGGGCACTGACTTTGAACAGGCTGGTTAAATATACAGATGTATATAACCAGGAGATTTACACACTCCTCAGTTTCGGGCACTAACTTTGTGCTGGCTGGTTAAATATATATAAAACCAGGAGATTTCCATTCTCCTCAGTTTAGAGCAGATTTACTCTCCTTAGTTGTGGGTACTTTAAATATATAGCGAAAACCAGGATATTTCCACTCTCCTTAGTTTAGGCACTGAATCTGTGCTGGCTGGTTAAATATATATACATGGAAATATATAACCAGGAGATTTCAACTCTCCTTAGTTTAGGGCACTGACTCTGTGCTGGCTGGTTAAATATATATATAGAAATATATAACCAGGAGTTTTACACTCTCCTCAGTTTAGGGCAGATTTACTCTCCTTAGTTTGGGGTACTTTAAATATATAGCAAAAACCAGGAGGTTTCCACTCTCCTTAGTTTAGGCACTGCCTATGTGCTGGCTGGTTAGATATATAACCAGGAAATTTATAACCAGGAGTTTTCCACTCTTCTTAGTTTAGGGCACTGACACCGTACTGTCTGGTTAAATATAGATATAACCAGGAGGTTTCCACCCTCCTTAGTTTAGGCGCTGACTATGTGCTGGCTGGTTAAATATATATATATATAAATATATAACCAGGAGATTTCCACTCCCCTCAGTTTAGGGCACTGACTCTGTACTGTCTGGTTAAATATAGACATAACCAGGAGATATGCAGTCCATATAACCTGGAAATTTAGGCCACTGACAATGTGCTGGCTGTTTTAAACATATATAACCAGGAGATTTTCATTCTCCTCAGTTTCAGGCACTGACTCTG
The DNA here is from genome assembly GCF_020745735.1 of Hemiscyllium ocellatum. Classification (NCBI taxonomy): domain Eukaryota; kingdom Metazoa; phylum Chordata; class Chondrichthyes; order Orectolobiformes; family Hemiscylliidae; genus Hemiscyllium; species Hemiscyllium ocellatum. Next base: position 6,564,724 of record NC_083442.1, read on the forward strand.
TGCTGGCTGGTTAAATATAGAAATATAACCAGGAGATTTACACTCTCCTCAGTTTAGGGCACTGACTCTGTGCTGGCTGGTTAAATATAGAAATATAACCAGGAGATTTACACTCTCCTCAGTTTAGGGCACTGACTCTGGACTGGCTGGTTAAATATATATACGTATAACCAGGGGATTTACACTCTCATCAGTTTAGGGCACGGACTCTGTGCTGGCTGGTTGAATATAGATCACCAGGAGATTTACACTCTCCTTAGTTTAGGGCACTGATTCTGTACTGGCGGTTTAAATATAGAAATATAACCAGGAGATTTACACTCTCCTCAGTTTAGGGCACTGATTCTGTACTGGCTGGTTAAATATAGAAATATAACCAGGAGATTTACACTCAACTCAGTTTTGGGCACTGTCTCTGTACTGGCTGGTTAAGTATGTATATTTATAACCAGGAGATTTATACTCTCCTCAGTTTAGTGCACTGACTCTCTGGTGGCTGGTTAAATGTGTATAACCAGGAGATTTACACCCTCCACACTGTCAGGCACTGACTATGTGCTGGCTGGTTAAATATATAAAACCAGGAGATTTACACTCTCCTCAGTTTAGGGCAGATTTACACTCCTCAGTTTAGGGTACTGACTGCATGTTTAAATATGTAGCAAAAACCAGGAGATTTCCACTCTCCTTAGTTTAGGGCACTGACTATGTGCTGGCTGGTTAAATATATATAACCCGAAGATTTACACTCTCCTCGGTTTAGGGCAGACTTACTCTCCTTAGTTTAGGGTACTGACTGCATGTTTAAATATGCAGCAAAAACCAGGAGATTTCCACTGTCCTTAGTTTACGCACTGACTCTGTGCTGGCTGGTTTAAAAAATATATAGAAATATATAACCAGGAGATTTCCACTCTCCTTAGTTTAGGACACTGATTATGTACTGGCTGATTTAAAAAAATATAACCAGGTGATTTACACTCCCCTCAGTTTACGGCACTGACTTTCTGCTGGCTTGTTAAATATATATCAGCAGGAGATTTACACTCTCCTCAGTTTAGGGCACTGACTTTGTACTGGATTACTAAATATATATCACCAGGAGATTTACACTCTCCTCAGTTTATGGTACTGACTAAATGTTTATATATATAGCAAAAACCAGGAGATTTCCACTCTCCTTAGTTTAGGGCAGATTTACTCTCCTACGTTTAGGGTACTGACTGCATGTTCAAATATACAGCAAAAACCAGGAGATTTCCACTCTCCTTGGTGTAGGCAAGGACTCTCTGCTGTCTGGTTAAATATAGCTACAACCAGGAGGTTTACACTCTCCTCAGTTTCAGGCACTGACTTTGTGCTGGCTGGTTAAATATAGATAACCAGGAGATTTACTCTCCTTAGTTCAGGGTACTGACTGCATGTTTAAATATATAGCAAAAAACAGGACATTTCCACTTTCCTTAGTTTAGGGCACTGACTATTTGCTGTCTGGTTTAATTATAAAGCAAAAACAAGGAGATTTCAACTCTCCTTAGTTTAGGGCACTGACTGTGTGCTGGCTGCTTCAAATACATATACATAACCAGGAAATTTCCACTCTCCTTAGTTTAGGGCACAGACTCTGTACTGGCTTGTTAAATATAGATATATACAAACCTGGAGATTTACACTCTCCTCAGTTTAGGGCAGATTTACTCTCCTTAGTATAGTGTACTGACTGCATGTTTAAATATATAGCAAAAATCAGGAGATTTCCACTCTCCTTAGTTGAGGGTACTGACTGCTTGTTTAAATATGTAGCAAAAACCAGGAGATTTCCACTCTCAGTTTAGGCACTGACTCTGTGCTGGCTGCTGAAATATATATGTCAAAATATATAACCAGGAGATTTCACTCTCCTTAGTTTAGGACACTAAATATCTGCTGGCTTGTTAAATAAATATATGGAAATATATAACCAGGAGAATATCACACTTCCTAGTTTAAGGCACTGACTCTGTACTATCTGGTTAAATATAACTATAATCAGGTGATTTACACTCTCCTCAGTTTAGGGCAGATTTACTCTCCTTAGTTTAGGGTACTGACTGCATGTTTAAATATACATCAAAAACTAGGAGGTTTCCACTCTCCTTAGTTTAGGCACTGACTCTGTGCTGGCTGGTGAAATATATATACATAACCAGGAGATTTCCACTCTCCTTAGTTTCGGGCACTGACTATGTGCTGGCTGGTTTAAATATATATACATAACCAGGAGATTTCCACTCTCCTTAGTTTCGGGTACTGACTGCATGTTTGATTATGTAGCAAAAACCAGGAGATTTCCACTCTCCTGAGTTTCGGGTACTGACTGCATGTTTGATTATGTCGCAAAAATCAGGAGATTTCCACTCTCCTTAGTTTAGGGCACTAAATATCTGCTGGATTGTTAAATAAATATATGGAAATATATAACCAGGAGAATATCACACTTCTTAGTTTAAGGCACTGACTCTGTACTATCTGGTTAAATATAGCTATAATCAGGTGATTTACACTGTCCTCAGTTTAGGGCAGATTTACTCTCCTTAGTTTAGGGTACTGACTGCATGTTTAAATATACATCGAAAACTAGGAGGTTTCCACTCTCCTTAGTTTAGGCACTGACTCTGTGCTGGCTGGTGAAATATATATACATAACCAGGAGATTTTCACTCTCCTCAGTTTCGGGCACTGACTCTGTACTGGCTTGTTAAATACAGATATATATATATATAACCAGGAGATTTACACTCTGCTCAGTTTAGGGCAGATTTACTCTCCTTAGTTTAGTATACTGACTGCATGTTTGATTATGTAGCAAAAATCAGGAGATTTCCACTCTCCTTAGTTTAGGGCGCTGACTCTGTACTGTCTGGTTAAACATAGATATAACCAGAAGATTTAAACTCTCCTCAGTTTCGGGCACTGACTTTGTGCTGGCTGGTTAAATATATATAACCGGGAGATTTACACTCTCCTCAGTTTAGTGCAGATGTATTCTCCTTAGTTTAGTGTACTGACTGCATGTTTAAATATATCGCATAAACCAGGCGATTTCGACTCTCCTTAGTTTAGGACACTAACTATCTGCTGGCTGGTTTAAATGTATGTACATAACCCGGAGATTTCCACTCTCCTTAGTTTAGGGCACTGACTCTGTGCTGGCTGGTTTAAATATATATATATATATATATATATATATATAAATATATAAACAGGAGATTTCCACTCTACTTCGTTAAGGGCATTGACTCTGTACTGGCTGGTTAAATATATAAATGTAGAAATATATAACCAGGAGATTTACACTCTCCTCAGTTTAGGGCACTGACTTTGTGCTGGCTGGTTAAGTACATTAAACCAGGAGATTTACACTTTTCTCAGTTTCTGGCACTGACTTTGTGCTGACTGGTTCAATATAAATAACCAGGAAATTTACACTCTCCTCAGTTTAGGGTACTGACTGCATGTTTAAGTATATTGTAAAAACTTGGAGATTTCCAATCTCCTTAGTTAGGGCACTGACTATGTACTGGCTGGTAAATTATATATGCAGAAATATATAACCAGGAGATTTCCACTCTGCTCAGCTTAGGGCAGATTTACTCTCCTTAGTGTCGGGTACTGACTGCATGTTCAAATATACAGCAAAAACCAGGAGATTTCCACTCTCCTTGGTTTAGGCACTGACTCTCTGCTGTCTGATTAAATATAGCTACAACCAGGAGATTTACACTTTCCTCAGTTTCAGGCACTGACTTTGTGCTGGCTGGTTAAATATAGATAACCAGGAGATTTACTCTCCTTAGTTCAGACTGCATGTTTAAATATATAGCAAAAAACAGGACATTTCCACTCTCCTTAGTTTAGGGCACTGACTATTTGCTGTCTGGTTTAAATATAAAGCAAAAACAAGGAGATTTCCACTCTCCTTAGTTTAGGGCACTGACTGTGTGCTGGCTGGTTTAAATACATATACATAACCAGGAAATTTACACTCTCCTTAGTTTAGGGCACTGACTCTGTACTGGCTTGTTAAATACAGATATATACAAACCTGGAGATTTACACTCTCCTCAGTTTAGGGCAGATTTACTCTCCTTAGTATAGTGTACTGACTGCATGTTTAAATATATAGCAAAAATCAGGAGATTTCCACTCTCCTTAGTTGAGGGTACTGACTGCTTGTTTAAATATGTAGCAAAAATCAGGAGATTTCCACTCTCCTTAGTTGAGGGTACTGACTGCTTGTTTAAATATGTAGCAAAAACCAGGGATTTCCACTCTCAGTTTAGGCACTGACTCTGTGCTGGCTGCTTAAATATATATGTCAAAATATATAACCAGGAGATTTCACTCTCCTTAGTTTAGGGCACTAAATATCTGCAGGCTTGTTAAATAAATATATGGAAATATATAACCAGGAGAATATCACACTTCTTAGTTTAAGGCACTGACTCTGTACTATCTGGTTAAATATAGCTATAATCAGGTGATTTACACTCTCCTCAGTTTAGGCAGATTTACTCTCCTTAGTTTAGGGTACTGACTGCATGTTTAAATATGCATCAAAAACTAGGAGGTTTCCACTCTCCTTAGTTTAGGCACTGACTCTGTGCTGGCTGGTGAAATATATATACATAACCAGGAGATTTCCACTCTCCTTAGTTTCGGGCACTGACTCTGTACTGGCTTGTTAAATACAGATATATATATAAAACCAGGAGATTTACACTCTGCTCAGTTTAGGGCATATTTACTCTCCTTAGTGTCGGGTACTGACTGCATGTTCAAATATACAGCAAAAACCAGGACATTTCCACTCTCCTTAGTTTAGGGTACTGACTATTTGCTGTCTGGTTTAAATATAAAGCAAAAACAAGGAGATTTCCACTCTCCTTAGTTTAGGGCACTGACTGTGTGCTGGCTGGTTTAAATACATATACATAACCAGGAAATTTACACTCTCCTTAGTTTAGGGCACTGACTCTGTACTGGCTTGTTAAATATAGATATATACAAACCTGGAGATTTACACTCTCCTCAGTTTAGGGCAGATTTACTCTCCTTAGTATAGTGTACTGACTGCATGTTTAAATATATAGCAAAAATCAGGAGATTTCCACTCTCCTTAGTTGAGGGTACTGACTGCTTGTTTAAATATGTAGCAAAAATCAGGAGATTTCCACTCTCCTTAGTTGAGGGTACTGACTGCTTGTTTAAATATGTAGCAAAAACCAGGGATTTCCACTCTCAGTTTAGGCACTGACTCTGTGCTGGCTGCTGAAATATATATGTCAAAATATATAACCAGGAGATTTCACTCTACTTAGTTTAGGGCACTAAATATCTGCAGGCTTGTTAAATAAATATATGGAAATATATAACCAGGAGAATATCACACTTCTTAGTTTAAGGCACTGACTCTGTACTATCTGGTTAAATATAGCTATAATCAGGTGATTTACACTCTCCTCAGTTTAGGCAGATTTACTCTCCTTAGTTTAGGGTACTGACTGCATGTTTAAATATGCATCAAAAACTAGGAGGTTTCCACTCTCCTTAGTTTAGGCACTGACTCTGTGCTGGCTGGTGAAATATATATACATAACCAGGAGATTTCCACTCTCCTTAGTTTCGGGCACTGACTCTGTACTGGCTTGTTAAATACAGATATATATATAAAACCAGGAGATTTACACTCTGCTCAGTTTAGGGCATATTTACTCTCCTTAGTTTAGGGCACTGACTGCATGTTTAAATATACATCAAAAACTAGGAGGTTTCCACTCTCCTTAGTTTAGTCACTGACTCTGTGCTGGCTGGTGAAATATATATACATAACCAGGAGATTTCCACTCTCCTTAGTTTCGGGCACTGACTATGTGCTGGCTGGTTTAAATATATATACATAACCAGGAGATTTCCACTCTCCTTAGTTTAGGGCACTGACTCTGTACTGGCTTGTTAAATACAGATATATATATAACCAGGAGATTTACACTCTGCTCAGTTTAGGGCAGATTTACTCTCCTTAGTTTAGTATACTGACTGCATGTTTGATTATGTAGCAAAAATCAGGAGATTTCCACTCTCCTTAGTTTAGGGCGCTGACTCTGTACTGTCTGGTTAAACATAGATATAACCAGAAGATTTAAACTCTCCTCAGTTTCGGGCACTGACTATGTGCTGGCTGGTTAAATATATATAATCAGGAGATTTACACTCTCCTCAGTTTAGGGCAGATTTACTCTCCTTAGTTCAGGGTACTGACTGCATATTTAATTGTTTTAGCAAAAACCAGGAGATTTCCACTCTCCTTGGCTTAGGGCACTGACTCTGTGCTGGCTGGTTAAATATATAAAACCAGGAGATTTACACTCTCCTTAGATTAGGGCACTGACTCTGTGCTGGCTGGTTAAATATATAAAACCAGGAGATTTCCACTCTCCTCAGTTTAGGGCAGATTTACTCTCCTTCGTTTAGTGTACTGACTGCATGTTTAAATATATAGCAAAAACCAGGAGATTTCCACTCTCCTTAGTTTAGGCACTGACTCTGTGCTGGCTGGTCATACATACAAAAAGAAATATAGATTAGATTACTTACAGTGTGGAAACAGGCCCTTCTGCCCAATAAGTCTACACCGACCCGCCGAAACGCAACCCACCCATACCCCTACATTTACCCCTTACCTAACACTACGGGCAATTTAGCATGGCCAATTCAACTGACCCACACATCTTTGGACTGTGGGAGGAAACCGGAGTACCCGGAGGAAACCCACGCAGACACGGGGAGAACGTGCAAACTCCACACAGTCTGTCACCTGAGTCGGGAATTGAATCAGGGTCTCAGGCGCTGTGAGGCAGCAGTGCTAACCACTGTGCCACCGTGCCACCCAAACCAGGAGATTTACACTCTCCTCAGTTTAGGGCAGATTTACTCTCCGTAGTTTAGGGTACTGTCTGCATGTTTAAATATATCGCAAAAACCAGGAGATTTCCACTCTCCTTAGTTTAGGACACTGACTCTGTCCTGTCTGGTGAAATATAGATATTACCAGGATACTTACACTCCCCTCAGTTTCAGGCACTGTCTTTGTGCTGGCTGGTTAATTATATATAACCAGGAGATTTACACTCTCCTATGTTTAGGGCAGATTTACTCTCCTTAATTTAGGGCACTAACTCTGTGCTGGCTGGTTAAATATATTTTTTGAAATATATAACCAGGAGATTTCCACTCTCCTTAGTTTAGGTCACTGACTCTGTGCTGGCTGGTTAAAGATATAAAACCATGAGATTTACACTCTCCTCAGTTTAGGGTACTGACTGCATGTTTAAATATACAGCAAAAACCAGAAGATTTCCACTGTCCTTAGTTTAGGGCATTGACTCTGTACTGACCGGTTAAATATAGATATAACCAGGAGATTTACACACTCAGTTTAAGGCAGATTTACTCTCCTTAGTTAAGGGTACTGACTGCATGTATAAATATATAGCAAAAACCAGGAGATTTCCACTCTGCTGAGTTTAGGCACTGACTATGTGCTGGCTGGTTAAACATAGTCATAACCAGGAAATTTCCACTCTCTTCAGTTGAGGGCACTGACTCTGTGCTGGGTGGTTAAATATATAGAGAGAAATATACAACCAGGAGCTTACCACGCTCCGTAGTTTAGGGCACTGACTATGTTCTGGCTGTCTTAAATATATATACCTAACCAGGAGATTTCCACTCTCCTTATTTTAGCGCACTGACTCTGTGCTGTCTGGTTAAATATATATATGTAGAAATATATAATCAGGAGATTTCCACTTTCCTCAGTTTAGGGCACTGACTTGGTGCTGGCTGGTTAAATATATAAAACCAGGACAATTCCACTCTCCTCCGTTTCAGGCACTGACTTTGTGCTGGCTGGTTAAATAAATATAAACAGGAGATTTACATGCTCCTGAGTTTAGGGCAGATTTACTCTCCTTAGTTTAGGGTACTGACTGCATGTTTAAATATATCGCAAAAACCAAGAGATTTCCACTCTCTTTAATTTAGGCACTGACTGTGTGCTGGCTAGTTAAATATATATTGAGAAATGTATAACCAGGAGATTTCCACTCTCTTTAGTTTAGGGCACTGACTCTGTTGTGTTTGGTGAAATATAGATATGACCAAATGATTTTCACACTCCTCAGTTTCAGGCACTGACTTTGTGCTGGCTGGTTAATTATATATAAACAGGAGATTTCCACTCTCCTTAGTTCAGGGCACTGACTCTGTGCTGGCTGGTTAAATATATATAACCAGGAGATTTACACTGTCCTTAGTTTAGGGCACTAACTCTGTGCTGGCTGGTTTAAATATAGAGACATAACCAGGAGATTTACACTCTCCTCAGTTTAATGCACTGACTTGGTACTGGCAGGTTAAATATATAAAACCAGGAGACTTCCACTCTCCTCAGTTTAGGGCACTGACTTTGTGCTGGCTGGTTAAATATATATAACCAGGAGAATTACACTCTCCTCAGTTTAGGGCAGATTTACTCTCCTTAGTTGAGGGTACTGACTGCATGTTTAAATATATCGCTAAAACCAGGAGATTTCCACTCTCTTTAGTTTAGGCACTGACTCTGTGCTGGCTAGTTAAATATATATTGAGAAATATATAACCAGGAGATTTCCACTCTCCTTAGTTTAGGCCACTGAATCTGTGTGGCTGGTTAAATATATGTATAGAAATATTTAACCAGGAGATTTCCACTCTCCGTAGTTTCGGGAACTGACTATGTGCTGGCTGGTTAAATATATATAACCAGGAGAATTACACTCTCCTCAGTTTAGGGCAGATTTACTCTCCGTAGTTTAGGGTACTGACTGTATGTTTAAATATATCGCAAAAACCAGGAGATTTCCACTCTGCTTAGTTTAGGGCATTGACTCTGTGCTGGCTGGTGATACATAGATGTGACCAGGAGATTTACACTCTCCTCAGTTTCAGGCACTGCCTTTATGCTGTCTGGTTAATTATCTATAACCAGTAGATTTACACTCTCCTACGTTTAGGGCAGATTTACTCTTCTTAGTTTAGGGCACTGACTGTGCTGGCTGGTTAAATATATATATTGAAATATATAACCAGGAGATTTCCACTCTCCTTAGTTGAGGGCACTGATTCTGTGCTGTCTGGTTAAATATGTATAACCAGGAGATTTTCACTCTCCTCAGTTTAGGGCACTGACTTTGTGCTGGCTGGTTAAATAAATATAAACAGGAGTTTCACAGTCTCCTGAGTGTAGGGCAGATTTACTCTCCTTAGTTTAGTGTACTGACTGCATGTTTAAATATATAGCAAAAACCAGGAGACTTCCTCGCTCCTTAGTTTCGGCACTGACTCTGTGCTTATAAAGAGAAATATATAACCAGGCGATTTCCACTTTCCTTAGTTTAGGGCACTGACTCTGTGCTGGCTGGTTAAATATAGACATATATATAACCTGGAGTTTTTCACGCTCCTCCGTTTAGGGTACTGCCTCCATGTTTACATATATAGCAAACCAGGAGATTTCAACTCTCCTCAGTTTCAGGCACTGACTGTGTGCTGACTGGTTAAATATACATAACCAGAAGATTTACACTCTCCTTAGTTTAGGGTACTGACTCTGTGCTGGCTGGTTAAATATAGATATATATAAAACCAGGAGATTTACACTCTCCTCAGTTTAGGGCAGATTTACACTCTCCTTAGTTTAGTGTACTGACTGCATGGTTAAATATATCGCAAAAACTAGGAAACTTCCACTCTCTTTAGTTTAGGCACTGACTTTCTGCTGGCTGGTTAAATATATGTAGAGAAATATATAACCAGGAGATTGCCACTCTCCTTAATTTCGGGCACTGACTCTGTACTGTCTGGTTAAATATCGATATAACTAGGAGATTTACACTCTCAGTTTCGGGCACTGACTTGTGCTGGGTGGTAAAATACATATAACCAGGAGATTTACACTCTCCTCAGTTTAGGGCAGATGTACTCTCTTTAGTTTAGGGTGCTGACTGCAGGTTTAAATATATAGGAAAAGCCTGGAGATTTCCACTCTCCTTAGTTTAGGGTGCTGACTGCAGGTTTAAATATATAGGAAAAACCTGGAGTTTTCCACTCTCCTTAGTTTAGGGCACTGTCTCTGTGCTGGATCATTAAATATATATATAGATATACATAACCAGGAGATTTCCACTCTCCTTCGTTTAGGGCACTGACTCTTTGCTGGCTGGTTAAATACATATAGAGAAATATATAACCAGGAGGTTTCCACTCTCCTTAGTTTAGGGCACTGACTATGTGCTCGCTGGTTTAAATATATTTTTAGAAATATATAACCAGGAGATTTCCACTCTCTTCAGTTTAGGGCACTGACTCTGTCCTGGATGGTTAAATACATAAAAAGAAATATATAAACAGGAGATTTCCACTCTCATTAGTTTAGTGCACGGACTATGTGCTGCCTGGTTTAAATATATATATATATATACATAACCAGGAGATTTCCACTCTCCTTCGTTTAGGGCACTGACACTGTGCTGTGTGGTTAAATATATACAGAGAAATATATATCCAGGAGATTTCCACTCTCCTTAGTTTAGGGCACTGACTATGTGGTGACTGGTTTAAATATGTATACAAAACGAGGAGATTTCCACTCTCCTTAGTTTAGGGCACTGACTTTGTGCAGGCTGGTTAAATATACATAACCAGGAGATTTACACTCTTCTCAATTTAGGGCAGATTTACTCTCCTTAGCTTAGACTACTGACTGCAAGTTTAAATATTTAGTAAAACCTAGGAGATTTAAACTCTCCTTAGTTTAGGCACTGACTCTGTGCTGGCCGGTTAAATATATAAAATCACGAGATTTACACTCTCCGCATTTTAGGGCAGATTTACTCTCCTTAGTTTTGGGTACTGACTGTATGTTTAAATATATAGCAAAAACCAGTAGATTTCCACTCTCCATAGTTTAGGCCACTGACAATGGGCTGGTTGGTTTAAATATGTATACATAACTAGGAGATTTCCACTCTCCTTAGTTCAGGGCACTGACTCTGTGAGGCTGGTTAAATATATATATTTAAATATATAACCAGGAGATTTCCACTCCACTTAGTATAGGGCACCGACTTTGTGCTGGCTGGTTTTAATATATATTCATAACCAGGAGATTTCCACTCTCCTTAGTTTAGGGCACTGACTCTGTGCTGGCCGGTTAAATATATATATAGAAATATATAACCAGGAGATTTCCACTCTCCTTCATTTAGGGCTCTGACTCTGTGCTGCCTGGGTAAATATATACAGAGAAATATATATCCAGGAGATTTCCACTCTCATTAGTTTAGGGCACTGACTCTGTGCTGGCAGGTTAAATATATATATATATATATATATATGGAAATATATAACAAGGAGATTTACACTCTCCTCAGTTTAGGGCAGATTTACTCTCCTTAGTTTAGGGTACTGACTGAATGTTTAAATATATAGCAAAACACAGGAGATTTCCACTCTCCTTAGTTTAGGGCACTGAGTATGTGCTGGTGGTTTAAATATATATACATAACCAGGGGATTTACACTCTCCTCAGTTTAGGGCACTGACTGCATGTTCAAATATATAGCAAAAACTAGGAAATTTACATTCACCTCAGTTTAGGACACTGACTATGTGCTGGCTGGTTTAAATATATATACATAACCAGGAGATTTCCACTCTCCTCAGTTTCGGGCAGTGACTTTGTACTAGCTCGTAAAACATATATTACCGGGCGATTTACACTCTGCTCAGTTTAGGCACTGACTCGGTGCTGGCCGGTTAAATATATATATATGGAAATATGTAACCAAGAGATTTCCACTCTCATTAGTTTAGGGCACTGACTATGTGCTGGCTGGTTTAAATATATATACATAACCAGGAAATTTCCACTCTCCTTAGTTTAGGGCACTGACTCTGTGCTGACTGGTTAAACATAGATATATAAAAAATCAGGAGATTTACACTGTCCTCAGTTCAGGGCAGATTCACACTTTCCTTAGTTTAGTGTACTGACTGCATGTTTAAATATATAGCAAAAACCAGGAGATTTACACTCTCCTTAGCTTAGGGCACTGACTACGTGCTGGCTGGTTAAATATACATGCATAGAAATATATAACCAGGAGATTTACCCTCTCCTCATTTTAGGGCAGCTTTACTATCCTTAGTTTAGGGTACTGACTGCATGTATAAATATATAGCAAAAACCAGGAGATTTCCACTCTCCTCAGTTTAGGCACTGACTATGTGCGGGCTGGTGAAATATATATAACCAGGAGATTTCCACTCTCTTCAGTTTAGTGCACTGACTGCATGTTTAAATACATATAGCAAAAACCAGGAGATTTACACTCTTCTCAGTTTAGCGCACTGACTTTGTGCTGGCTGGTGAAATATATACAACCAGGAGATTTATACTCTGCTCAGTTTAGGGCAGATTTAATCTCCTTAGTTTATGATACTGACTGCATGTTTAAATATATAGCAACAACCAGGAGTTTACACTCCTCTTAGTTGAGGAAATGACAATGTGCTGGCTGGTAAAATATATATAACCAGGAGCTTTCCACTCACGTCAGTTTAGGGCAGATTTACCCTCCTTAGTTTAGGGAAATGACTGCATGTTTAAATATAAAACAAAAACCACGAGATTTCCCCTCTCCTTAGTTGAGGCACTGACTCTGTGCTGGCTGGTTAAATATATATAAGCAGGAGATCTCCACTCTCCTCAGTCTAGGGCACTGACTGCATGTTTAAATATATTGCAATAACCAGGAGATTTCCACTCTCCTTAGTTTAGGCACTAACTCCATGCTGGCTGGTTAAATAGACATATATAGAAATATATAACCAGGAGATTTACTTTCTTTAGTTTAGATTACTTACAGTGTGGAAACAGGCCCTTCGGCCCAACAAGTCCACAACGACCCACCGAAGCGCAACCCACCCATACCCCTACATTTACCCCTTACCTAACACTACGGGCAATTTAGCATGGCCAATTCACCTGACCCGCACATCTTTGGACTGTGGGAGGAAACCGGAGCGCCCGGAGGAAACCCACGCAGACACGGGGAGAACGTGCTAACTCCACACAGTCTGTCGCCTGAGTCGGGAATTGTACCGACTGTGCTGTGAGGCGGCAGTGCTAACCACTGTGCCACCGTGCCGCCTTTTTTCTTAGGGTACTGACTGCATGTTTAAATATATAGCAAAAACCAGGAGATTTACACTCTCCTCAGTTTCGGCACTGACTCTGTGCTGGCTGGTTATATCTATATATATATAGAAATATATAAACAGGAGATTTACACTCTCCTCAACGTAGGTCAGATTTACTCTCCTTAGTTTAGGGTACTGACTGCATGTTTAAATATATAGCAAAAACCAGGAGATTTACGCTCTCCTCAGTTTCGGGCACTGACTTTGTGCTGGCTGGTGAAATATATACAACCAGTAGATTTCCACTGTCCCCGGTTTAGGGCACTGACTGGCTGGTTTAAATATATATACATAACCAGGAGATTTCCACTCTCCTTAGTTTAGGGCACTGACTCTATACTGCCTGGTTAAACATAGATACAACCAGGAGATTTACATCACCTCAGTTTCACTCTCCTTTGTTTAGGCACTGACTCTGTGCTGGCTGGTAAAATATATATATAGAAATATATAACCAGGAGATTTCCACTCTCCTTAGTTGAAGGCACTGACTGTGTGCTGGCTGGTTAAATATATATATGGAAATAAACAAACAGGACACTTCCACTCTCCTCAGTGTAGGGCAGATTTACTCTCCTTAGTTTAGGGTACTGACTGCATGTTTAAATATATCGCCAAAACCTGGAGATTTCCACTCTCCAGAGTTTAGGCACTGGCTATGCGCTGGCTGGTTTAAATATATGTACATAACCAGGTGATTTACACTCTCCTTAGTTTAGGGCACTGACTGTGTGCTGGCTGGTTAAGTATATATATAGAAATATATAACCAGGAGATTTCAACACTCCTTAGTTTAGGGGACTGACTTTGTGCTGGCTGGTTTAAATATATACACATAACCAGGTGATTTCCACACTCCTTAGTTTACGGCACTGACTCTGAGCTGGCTGGTTAAATATATATATAGAAATATATAACCAGGTGATTTCCACTCTCATCAGTTTCGGGTACTGACTTTGTGCTCCCTGGTTAAATATATATATATATATATATAAAACTAGGAGATTTTCACGCTCCTCAGTTTAGGGTACTGCCTCCATGTTTAAATATATAGAAAACCAGGAGATTTCAACTCTCCTCAGTTTCAGGCACTGACTTTGTGCTGGCTGGTTAAATATATATAACCAGAAGATTTACACTCTCCTTAGTTTAGGGCACTGACTCTGTGCTGGTTGGTTAAGTATAGATATATATAAAACCAGGAGATTTACACTCTCCTCAGTTTAGTGTACTGACTGCATGTTTAAATATATCGCAAAAACCAGGAAACTTCCACTCTCTTTAGTTTAGGCACTGACTTCCTGCTGGCTGGTTAAATATATGTAGAGAAATATATAACCAGGAGATTTCCACTCTCCTTAGTTTACGGCACTGACTAAGTGCTTGCTGGTTTAAATATATTTTTAGGAATATATAACCAGTAGATTTCCACTCTCCTCAGTTTAGGGCACTGACTCTGTCCTGGCTGGTTAAATACATAAAAAGAAATATATAAACAGGAAATTTCCACTTTACTTAGTTTAGGGCACTGACTATGTGCTGGCTGGTTTAAATATATATACATAACCAGGAGATTTACACTCTCCCCAGTTTAGGGCACTGACTTTGTGCTGGCAGGTTAAATAAATATAAAAAGTAGATTTACACACTCCTGAGTTTCGGGAAGATTTACTCTCCATAGTTTAGGGTACTAACTGCATGTTTAAATATATAGCAAAAACCAGGAGATTTACACTTTCCTTAGTTTAGGGCACTGACTCTGTGCTGGCTGGTTAAATATATATATAGAAATATATGACCAGGAGATTTCCACTCTACTCAGTTTAGGGCAGATTTACTCTCCTTAGTTTAGGGTACTGTTGGGACAGATCTTCTGTCCCCGTGTTCGTTTGGAGGAGAGAGACACCGGGTCTGATTAAAAGTATAAACAGGTTTAATGAGAGAGAATCGTACACAGTACATTGAGGTGTCTAGCTCACTGGAGAAGGCGCGTTCTGCCTATATTTTTAATTTGTCTATCCTTTTGTTCTCTCACATTCCAGAGTTACATCCTTATTTGGTAAAATGCAGAATTTTAGTATGTCATTGGTTCTCACCTGATAACATTCTATTACCTCAGTTTGAGCTACGTGCATTTAGACACGGCTCCAATGTCCTGTTATCTCTCACCCTCCCTGGGGCCTCTTCAGGCTATGCCATCAGCTTTTCAGTCTGTTCTTAGTGTAACATAATGGCTTACTGTTGTCTAGTGAAGCTAACAAGTTCCAGACTTGCTAATACTACCTTACGTGAGCACTACCTAACAATAAAGTTTCTTACACTATTTAACCTTAATAATGGATCCCAACACTCCCTCCCTTGGCCTCGAAAGAGGCCACACAAAATACAGCAGTTCGCGCGCAGCAGTCAGGACCCGGATGGTCGGTGAGCGCCCCTCCGTCGCTCCTTTGCAAGACCGACCAATTAGCTTAACCCGGCTTGTCTGACTCTAGGGAGACATAGTTATAGGGGATAGGAGTCCCTAAGCAGCATACAACTTCACAAAGCAATCCGCGTCGCAAAAAATCCCTACTCTAGGTGCCTCTCCAGTTCGCATACAATTGTTAAGGCACGAGAAGCAGTGAAATAATACATAACAGACATAAGCACTCAAAAGTCGTAACATGGGGTTGGGAGGTCCCCCTCCATCTCAAATTCGGCCATGCCAACTGTCGCACAGGGAGCGCCTGCGCATTCCTGCTGTACAGCTTGATAAGGTGGGGGCGAAGAAAGGTGGTCATCCTTGTCTGTAAGGGCTCAGTCGATAGTTCGAGTTACAAGGGTCCTGAGACAAGGGATACAACAACAGCCACAAATAATAAAAAAAAGCAACAGAAATGCTCAGGCCCAGGGCCAACTGCCCCAACATATTTCCCCACTTCCCGAATGTTTTACTCAACCAATCTATAACAGGATTACTGACCCCAGACTGCAGCTTCAGTTCAGTGGCCAGAGCACGTAGTTTCCTTAAAATTCTAGTGAGTTTCCCATCTGGGCCCGTATTGTTTACTATTGAAGTACAATACATTGCACCAAACATCGCGCAGACCCCTCCTTTCTCTGCTAAGAGCATATCCTTTGTTACCTGCACGGAGAGTCGTACCGCAAAGCACAGACCCAGCCCTATGAGAAGATGACCAGTCAGCCTTGGTTCAGACATCATCACCACCACTCTCCGTCTCCCCTCCGGGAGCGCCCTCCGCAAGTGATTGTCCTTTTGGAGATCTGGACCAGTGTGAAAAGTGGTGCCAGTTATTGTCCCCCTCCCTGTCCACCCTCAGGGTGTTGTTAGCCACTTCGGTGACTCGGAATGGCCCTTGCCACCTCTGCTCACTCCAGGATGTCCTGCCTGGGTGCCGGAGGTAAATTTCCTCCCCCACCGAGAGCGGTGCCGTTGAACCAGCCTCCTTTTCCCGAGCATCTATCACCTGTTGCCTGACTAGCTTAACCATCTCGTGCAAGACCTGCATGTACTGGGTCATGCCCTGGTTCATGAAGTCCCAGGTGTCCTCCCACCGGGGTGATAAGCGAGGTCCGGGCATGGGTCTACCGGTCAGAATCTCATGAGGGGAAAGGAAGGTGTCTCCGCACTTCTCCTGGCGCATGGACCTAAGAGCCAGGGGCAGTGCTTGTACCCAAGTCATGGAGGTCCCCGCCAGGACCTTCGCTATCTTGTCCTTCAGGGTCCTATTCGCCCGCTCAACTAAGCCCTGGCTTTCTGGATGGTATACACTGCCAAACCTATGGCTTATTCCCAGCGCCGCCTCCACACGGGCTAGGTGTTCGTTCTTAAAGTGGGTGCCGTTATCGGTACAAACGAGTCTGGGCACCCCATGTCTGGGGATCAACTCATTTCGCAGCCAGTTGGCCACTACCTCCCCATCCTCCTTCTTTGTTGGCGTTGCCTCCACCCACCGGGAAAAACGGTCCACAATCACCAGGAGGAACCTGTAGTGGTCTGGCGTGCGCCACTTGGCCCCCATGTCAGTGAAGTCCATGCAAATTTCCTGCCACGGGCTGAGGGGCGTTGGGAAAGTAAGTAGTAGGTGAGGAAGAGCTCTGCGAGCGTTATGCTCATTGCAAATCTTACACTTTGCTCTCAGATTTTCCAATTGTTCCCGTAGCTTGGGAGCCCACCAATGAGCCCGCACTGCCAGGAGGACCTTAGTCAGTGCCACATGCGTCGGCCCATGGACATCAGCAAATAGTGTAGGGAGCAGGGACCGGGGCGCCACTACCTCTACGCATGCCGATCTCCATAGTCGATGCTGCGACGTCCCCACACAAACCGTCTGGGCCACCGCCCCCTTGCTCTCCCACTCACCTTTCTCGGCCGCACTTGCGCGGTCTTGTAACTCAATAAGGTGCATAATGGCATCCTCCCGGCTGACCGGGTTGCCCACATCACGTTCATTCCCATGTGGTGTCCCCTGTCCATCCGTTATCCCTTCTTCCGTGGCCCCTCCAACACTGCCTCCCTGTGTGCGGTTCCCTGAGCATAGGTTCAAAACCTGAATGACCCCCTTCGCTGCCTCATCAGCCGCAGAATTCCCCCTACCCCCCTCTGTGTCCGGTCCCGAGTGCCCCTGTACCTTGATGACTGCTACCTCTGTTGGAAGGAGGGCAGCTCCGAGAAGCCGCCGAAGGCTGGTTTCATGTTTTACCGGTCGTCCCGCTGTTGTTTGAAACCCCCGACGTATCCAAGATGTGCCCTCTACATGTACCGCCCCCCAGGCATAACTAGAATCTGTGTATATGTTTACCCTCATCCCACTACTCAGCTCAAGTGCTCTCGTCAGACCTGAGATCTCCGCCAATTGGGCAGAGGCTGGCTGACATAACTATTTAGCCTCTAGTGTTATGTACCCGCTCCCTTCAGCCTGCACTACAGCATAAGAAGCCTGAACACAGCCATCAGGTCCACGGCAACTGCTACCGTCAGTGTAGAGTGACCAGTCCGGGTCAGGGAGCGGTTCTGTGTGGAGGTCCCTCCTCAGTCTTTTTTCCTCCGCTACTCTCGCTACACAGTCATGGGGCGGGAGTGTACCGCCGTTCACCCCCGCTACCATGTTTCGACCCTCTCCTTTGATTGGGCGGAAGGATACATGCGGGGCCAAAAGGGTGGTCTCGAGCCTCATCTGGCAATTAGTAGAGAAGAAAAAGAGTTCGAGGGCAGAAAAGCACTCACGCTGCGTTCAGTATGGATTAACAGGGGGTGGCACAATATTAAATGCGCTGTGTTTTTTACTGCCTTAGCGACTGCCACGGCGAAACGGGCACACCCGGGGAGACCCTTTTCAACGGGATCCAATTTACAGCTATAGTAACACAGAACCTTTCTGTCACCCCTGTCCTTCTGATAGAGGACGGCATTACACACCCCATCCTTTTCCTCCACATCCAGATGGAAGTCCTTGCCATAATCAGGGTGTGCCAATGACGCGGCCGCGCCCAACGCCTGTTTCATTTCCCTAAAGGCTCTTTCCCTATCCATAGACCACCTGAGAGTGCTCTTTAATTTCTTCGCTCCCACCTCTGTTATCATAGCCATAAGGGGCTCAGTAAGTCCAACATAGTCAGGGATATATGTACGGGAGTACCCGCAGAGGCCGAGGAAGGCCATCATGTCCTGCACAGTAACCGGGGTATCATAGGAGAGAATGGCCTCTCGATGAGCATGGGATAGTGTCGTCCCACCTCTCCCTACTATTCTTCCCATAAAGGTGACCGACTTTCGCGCTATTTGGCACTTCTCCTTTTTTACTTTGAACCCTGCACGTAAAAACACTCCCAGGAGGTCCCGTACGGTCTGGAGGTTCTGGCTGTCCGTTGTGCTGGCCACCAAAAGGTCATCCACATACTGCACAATAACTGTGGCCTCGGAAGACAGACTGATTTTAAGATGGGGAGAAGGGCCGCGCTGAACAGTCCGGGCGAGTCCTTATAACCCTGAGGCAAACGATTATAGGTATATCTCTGTCCTTCATAAGTGAACGCGAACCATGGTTGACAGTCCGGGTGGAGGGGTAGACAGGAAAAGGCGTTGGCCAGGTTTATCACAGAGTAACACTGCAAGTCAGGACTCAAGGCCTGAAGGGCCACGTAAGGGTCCGGTACTTTTAGGTTAAGTGTCTCAGTGGCTTCATTAATCCTACGTAAGTCGTGGACCATGCACCACCCTTTCCCCAATCCTTTGGGAACCGGGAGAATGGGGGTGTTCCATCCTCCACCTCGTATCTTCCTCAAAACCCCCACCCCAACTAGCCCTTCCACTGTTGTTCGTATGCCTTCAATCTGTTCCGTGGAAAGGGGGTATTGCAGTACCCAAATGCAGCTGTTAACACTGTCCTTCAGGGATAGTTGGACCACCCCACTCTGTTTCCCTGTGTCAAAAGGGTGCGTTGTCCAGAGTGCAGGGTTAACCTCCCTCAGTAGGGCGGCCGCATCATCGTGGTCTTTCGTGTCCAGTAAGAGCGTCCTTTCTAACTCCAGCTTCTCATACTTGGCGACCTCATTCGCCATGATGGGCTTTTTCTGAAAACGCCCATCTGAAGACACTTCAGTCCCATCACTATCACTAACAGGGATGTATGTACACTGCAATGCCTGCTTGACCATAGGTCCCAGGTTACGAGCTTCGTACCCTGGGGCAATGGCCAAGGTAATGTGAGGAACTACCTTCTCCCCGAGGCGGAACCACTCTTCCTGATCCACATCTAAGCGGACAATTCCTGTAATGCCTTCTTCGCCTGCTACTAGCCCCACAACCTCAATGACGGTAGTTGTACCATTCACATGAGCCATGAATCGGTCATTATAGACTTGGTCCTGTACTGGGACGTAGTTGAGTGTAACATGCCAGGGGTCCCGAGGGCGATGGTAGGTCTGTGAATCAGGGATCTTGGGGAGCGACTCTGAACTCTGCTTTTAGCCCCTGGTCCGGGAGTGCGTACAGCAACCGGAGCCAGTAGACGTCAATTTCCTGTGTTCTCGACTCTGCCTGCATGGGATTGAACACAAATTGTCCCCCTGTGGGGGGATTATCCCCCGGCCAGAGCAGGCTGAGGCCCTCCTCAGAACAGTGTATGCGTGCCCCGAGGCGAGTGAGGGCATCCCTAGCTAGGAGGTTGACCGGGCAACATGGGGCGTAAAGTAAAGGGATTGTGGTGACCTGATCTCCGATTGAAATCGTTACGGGTTTCGTGTAGACTTGCCTCTCAATTTTCCCTGAGAAGCCCACAGTATCCAGAGTTTTATCAGACAAGGCAAGGTCCCTAGGCAGTCGAGAAATAGTTGACGCGAACGCCCCAATGTCCGCCATAAACGAGTGCTCCTCACCACACAGGCGCACCCGAACCATGGGGGGGGTAAATGTGACGGTGTAACCTCGACTGCCTGGAGACTGTGGGACTTCCCCGGGCCCCGTCAATACTGGGGGAAGAACCTCCCTTCATATTCCTCGTCTGTTTCCAGAGGCGGTACATCCACAACTCTCTGCATGGAGTCCGATATCACTATCCATCCCCCTCTCTCTCCCCTCGCGTTCTGGGGCTCTCTTCTGCTTACCAGTTCTCTGTCTCGCAGGCCCTCCCTACGATTCCCCATTATCCCCGCTCTCTCACACCTAGCCTTGCCCGCAGGATGTCCCAGCCTGTCCATCTCCCCCTGACTGGGCCCCACCGGGCACTCTCTGGCGAAATGTCCGACATTCCCGCAATTCCAACACGTCAGTGGGCGGTATTGTACCGGATCACTGTAAAGTCTGGGATAGCGCGGAGTATTGTTAGGTGGACCTCTCTGACTCGGAGTGGTAGCGTACATCTGGGGCACAGCTTTGGCTGCTACTATGTCCTGGGCTGTAGCCTTTGCAGCCACTTGCTCAATGACCTTTCCTAACTGTTCTATTATTCGCGTAGACAGCTTGGAAGACTGAGCCTCCGTTTTCGTCTTCTCAGACGATCGGTAACGCCTAATGTGGTGGGCCAGTTGTTTATTCCATTGGTCTGATGGCAAAGAGTCAAAATCCGCGACATGATCCTGAATCTTTCCCCTCAAGGGAGGGGGGGGAAGCCATTAAGTACCCCTCTTCTAAAATGTGCTGTAGCCAACGGGGAACTATCTGGTCTCTCCCCAGTGCCCTCCTCCCACAGGTCCCATGCCCTTTTGAGGTACTCATGTGCGTCCTCCGTGTCTTTAAGGTCTAGGCTAGCCAGGGCGTCGAGGGAGAACCTAGTCGGGAAGGTTTCCCTGAGGGAGTCATAAATCCTGTTCCTGTATAGATCAAATGATGCAGTTTCGGATATTCCGCCACACTTTGAGGCCTTCTGGGTCCTGGTCAGAGCCTCAGAGGCCCTGATACGGACCATTATGGTCCGAAAGTCAGCTAATGCCAGCTTTTCATGGCAAGTTTCTAGTTCAAACATCTTTATCCAGGCTGAGGCACCATTCTCTATCGGGGGAAGTCTCTTCACCAGGGACTCCAGATCTGTTCTAGACCAAGGGACATATTTACCATTTCCAATACTCGTGGCGAGTAGGGGCATGGCGTGTTGGAGTCCGTCGTAAGTCTCCCCGTCCTCAGCCTCAGACTTCACTCCCACCTCTGCCCCCCTGCGATTCGCCGCCGCAGTAATAGTGCCTCTCAAGTTCCTCCCTACTACTACTAAAGAATCATCTTCATCACTGTCCGAGCTGGTCCCAGCGGACACCACTCCCTCTTCTAGTTTCTTAAACAGGGTCAACCTCTCATGTCTCCCCCCTTTTCCTCCCTTTAGGGACTCGCGCGAGCTCTCGTTGGACACCGAGTCCGTCTCCTCGGGCATCCTCCCGTCAGCGAGCTTCCCTCTCAATTCAGAAATGTCATCCTCTACTCGTCTCTTTCGCAACTCTAAGACTTGGGCTGCCAGATCATCAATCTGTTCCCGATGCATATTGAGTTGGTCTGCTATAATACCCCTGCCGGGGTCTCGGACTTCAAATGTTCCACTGGTCACTTCTATTATCGGAGCCTGTAAGGTTGGGGTCTCTCTGCTTTCAGAGGGTGCCGAAGGTGCCGTTGTGTACGGCGGTGGGGGCAGTGGGGCACCTGCGGGAACTGCCTGTTGTGAAATAACCCGGTGATCTAGCGCTGTCCCCTCGTAAGGGGACGGAAAAGGGGGATACGTTGGGGCGTGGTCTAAGACCCAATCCGACTCGTCTGCCTCCCTCTGGGTGGAAGTCTGGGGAACAGACTTAGTGATCTGACGAGCGAAACGGCTGAGGAACTCCCGAAGGTAGACCTCATCATTTTTGGTCTTCCTCACTGCCTTGCCTTTCAGAAACAATCTTTTCTGAGCCGATCTCTTGTCGGCGACCACACTATCAGCCACCCTTGTTTTCAGAGTCTTCAACTCGGAGTCCGATAAAAACACCCTGTCATCCTTCGGGAACCACCCCTTTAATCTCCAGTCTGTAATTGATTTCTGTAGGACCGAAAGCTTGTTTTGCACCTCCTTTGTTGTATTATTCTGCTCGATAAGGGTCTGAATAGATTTTATAACTTCACCCGTCTTGGGACTCCCTGCAGACGAGACCGGGGCGACTGGTACTGGTGTAGGCGGCTGAAACTCAGCCTCAGGCGGGAAAGAAAGGGACGCGGCCAATCCGGTTAGGATCGTACAGTCCTGAGCCGGGTGGGCAGTTCCCAAAAGACTCACCGAGGACAGTGAGGGTCCCCCCTGGCCAGGGGTATCCGGGACAACATTCTTCCCCTCCCACCTCTCCCTCTCCCAGAGTGGGTGAAAGGTGATGAGGAAGAAGGTTCTCCACGCCAGGGACCCACTTTTTTCCCCTTTCCACTCTGTGGGTGGTTTCCCCAATTTTACTCTCTGCTTGGCCGTGCTCCTGGGATACTCACAAAGGGGGTCCAGGGTTTTGATTATTACCGAGGGGTCGGTGAGAGTCTCACTAAGCCTCTCTAGTACTTCGGACCTCTGATTCGGGGCTTGTTCGAGTGTCTGAAGGAGATTACTCCTCCCTAGTGTCACACAGTCTAGAAGTAGTTGTTTAGTGAGGGCCGAATTTGTGGACAAACTCAGGCGCCACCATGGTACTCCGGGGTGCCGAGTACGCAGACCTACTAGCTTGGCCGGTCCGTAATTAAATAATTCCATTATATCACGGGACGTTATGTTCTTCCCTGTTTCTTTCTTTTAAGAAATTTTCCAATGTTCCTATCTTCCCATATGCTCAAACACCAATTTATCAATTCATGCTTGACTAACTTTAAGGCCTGTTCCTAACTTGTAAACATATTTATATATTTACGTCCATTTATTCAGTGTTTAATATTTAAAATGTAGAATGCATACAGTTCCCAATTTTGAAATCCACTGTAATCGTCCAGATTTAGTACCCTAATTTAGATCCAAAATTAGTTTTCTTATGTACTCCTGACCAATCATTTCTCAATTAAAATACTTTAGGTCGTAAAAATAATCAGAGCTGTCTTACAATAATTTGTCAATTCAAGTTAAAAATTCTAATGGCCGAATCCAAGGTCTCAGATAATAACCATGGAAGTTATCGTTTTTTCGACAACCTACTGTCGAACGAAACTTCAACTGTCCTTCATATATTGCTTTTATGTAAAAATAAAAGAGGTTAGTAAGAAAAGTAGTTAGGGAGTCATGACTCATAAAAGAACAGAAGTTATTAGCCTTAAAAAATCATGTTAAGTTCTCATAAAAAGAAATCACGTTAAACAGCAGTCCCGGAACTCAAGCTCTAGAAACAAAAACAAGAATTCAATCACCAAACAAACAGATGCATCTAAATCATGTTAAACAACCATAACAATCACATCCAAAACAGTCTCGGGACTTACGCCCTAGGTGACAAGACTTAAACATTCAATCACTATCAAACAGATGAAATCAAGCCAGAGCACAAAGTGTTAAACTGTCTGTTAGTTGAGCAGCCTTTTGCAAGTCTCTCTCTCTCTCTCTGGGCAACAATACAGACTTTTTCACAGACTTCCACACATAGAAACTCTTTTTCTCACACAGACCTTTACAAACACAGAAATACTTATACGCACACAGATTTTTACACACCCAGAGACTCTATCTTTCTCATAAACAGACTCCCTCTCACACACACACACAGTCGCTCTGTCCGTAACTCTGTGTCTGTCTCTGTCCCCTGTCCTCTGTCTTTGTCTCTCTCTCCTTGCCCAATGCCCCCCTACTCTAGGAATTCAACTTATGTGCGTCGGGGTTCGTGAGCCCCTATTAAATACTTCCATTATATTGCGGGACGGGCCGGCTACTGAAATACGGTCCAGAAATCGGGTACTCAAATCCTTGTAATTCGACTCCTGACAAAGCCTGTTCCAGTCAACACTGTCCTCTGGCCAGGGGAAGTATACACTTTACCCCAAATTCGTCAGCGCGGGGGGAAGCATACGCTTTACCCAAGTTTGTCAGCGCAGGGAAAGTATACGCTTTACCCAAATTCGTCAGCGCGGGGGGAAGCATATGCTTTACCCAAATTCGTCAGCGCAAGGGGAAGCATACGCTTTACCCAAACTCGTCAGCACAGGGGGAGTATCCGCTTTACCCCAAACCCGTCCAAAGCGCAGGGGAACTATCCGCTTTACCCCAAACCCGTCCGCAGCGCAGGGGAAGTATCCGCTTTACCCCAACACTGTCTGGGACGCAGGGGAAGTCTCCACTTTACCCCAAAACTATCTCTTCACCAAAACTTCGCAGCGCTGCATCCAAAAATGACTCACCACTCTCGATCACCGGTTCACTCTACTTACTCATCTCTAGGACTTTCGATCCTTCACGCAGAGACTTTCGTTAACAGTAAAACAAAACGGTTCGATTCTCTCTCGGGCTGACAAGCCCAGAATTTCGGTTGGCAAAGAGTTGTGAGACGCCAAACAAAATAAGAATATAGTGTATTCAAACCCTAACTGGAGATCTTTTGTATAAAGGGCGTCTCCGAGCCCGATTAGGAGTGGCCGGCCGTCCGGCGAGCTCTCAATCCCTGCCAACAGGCGTGTCTCCACTCCCTCCCCGCATCGGGGTCACCATCTCTGTTGGGACAGATCTTTTGTCCCCGTGTTCGTTTGGAGGAGAGAGACACCGGGTCTGATTAAAATTATAAACAGGTTTAATGAGAGAGAATCGTACACAGTACAGTGAGGTGTCTAGCTCACTGGAGAAGGCGCGTTCTGACTATATTTTAATTTGTCTATCTTTTTGTTCTCTCACATTCCAGAGTTACATCCTTATTTGGTAAAATGCAGTATTTTGGTATATCATTGGTTCTCACCTGATAACATTCTATTACCTCAGTTTGAGCTACTTGCATTTAGACACGGCTCCAATGTCCTGTTATCTCTCACCCTCCCTGGGGCCTCTTCAGGCTATGCCATCAGCTTTTCAGTCTGTTCTTAGTGTAACATAATGGCTTACTGTTGTCTAGTGAAGCTAACAAGTTCCAGACTTGCTAATACTACCTTACGTGAGCACTACCTAACAATAAAGTTTCTTACACTGCCTAACCTTAATAATGGATCCCAACACTGTGCACTGGCTGGTTTTATACGTATATAAAACCAGGAGATTTACACTCTCCTCAGTTTCAGGTACTGACTTTTTTTCTGGCTGGTGAAATATATATATAACCAGGAGATTTACATTCTCCTCAGTTTAGGGCAGATTTACTATCCCCAGTTTAGGGTACTGACTGCATGTTTAAATATATACCAAAAACCAGGAGATATCCACTCTCCTTCGTTTAGGCACTGACTTTGTGCTGACTGGTAAAATATATACATGGAAATATATAACCAGGAGATTTACACTCTCCTTAGGTTAGGGCACTGACTTTGTGCTGGCTGGTTAACTATATATAACCAGGAGCTTTGCAGTCTGTTCAGTTTAGGGCAGATTTACTCTCCTTAGTTTAGGGTACTGACTGCATGTTTAAATATATAGCAAAAACCAGGAGATTTCCACTCTTCGTAGTTTAGGCACTGACTCTGTGCTGGCTGGTAAAATATATACATAGAAATATATAACCAAGGGATTTCCACTCTCCTTAGTGTAGGGCACTGAGTCTGCACTGGCTGATTAAATATAGAAAAACACGAGATTTCCACTCTCCTCAATTTAGGGCAGGTTTACACTATCCTTAGTTTAGGGCACTGACCATGTGCTGGCTGGTAAAATATACATATATAGAAATATAAAACCAGGAGATTTACACTCTCCTCAGTGTCAGATACTGACTTTTTTCTACCTGGTGATATATATATATATATATATATATATATATATATATATATATATATATATAACCAGGAGATTGTTGGAACGGACCCGTAGGGTCTCGTCTCCACGTGTTCTTTGGAAGGAGAGATCACACCGGCTAGAGTTTGGAGCAAAAACACCGTTTATTACAGAATCAAGACTGGCAAACTATACAACGAATTCAAAAGCATGCAATTCGTTGGAGAAGGCGTTCTCTCTTCCTCTACGGACCTGGAGCAGTTATACTTCGTGCTTCCTCGAGTTCCCGGTCAGGTTCCCCTCGTTCGGTTCTCTCATTGGTCGGTTCACCTGTCTGTGAAGGGATTAGTGTCTCTATTGGCTGCCCCGAGATACCTGTCCAGCTCCTGCTGTGCTGAACAATGGGTAGACATCCTGGGTTCAGCAGTTTCCGATCTTGTAATTTAAAAGTTTATTGTTTGGAAGGGTTTCCTCATTGCTATGCGTCTGGCCGTCTGGGCGTTCACAACAGTTCTCCATAGTTGAATATACAGGTATTATCATTTAACACAGGACCCGAATGAGTTTGACGTCAGCGGAGGCATTAACAAGTACTTTATTAATCAAGTGTAGTATCGGTGCGATTTACACTATCCGATAGTTACCGGTTTCCTTTATTAACAATGAGATTGTAACAGGATGATCTGAAACTGACGGACATGTTCTAATCCCCAAGGAATGTGTCCTCAGGCAGACAGTCCTGCAGTGGCTGGGTTTACTTTACATGGCGGTGTTTTAGCTGGTATCTGACAGTGTCTGCTTTAATAATGGTGCTCCCCTCCCTAGCCCCAATGTAGGTACCCCGATAGCAGATTATCCCCAACATTCCCTCCCTTGGCCTCGAAAGAGGCCACACCCCCTTATCCCGTAAGGAACGGAACCCCACGAGGCGACCGGTGTCCGGTGTTGTATCGACCAGACTCACCGGTTCTAAGGAGACAGTCATGTGGGAATGAAGGGTGCCCTGAAAAACGTGCCGCTACACAATTAAGCAATAGATAGTCACAGCTGCATGCTAAGCTAAACTAATAGTTGAAGTAATTGAGGCAGTGTCTGCAGAAATAACGAAAAGCACAGGATTAGACAAGCATTGCAATAAGTCATTCAGAGCTGGCGAAATGTACGCGAGTGCGTTAGAATGAGTAAGCCATTTAGTAAACGCAAGTCTGTAGTCCAAAGAGCCGGCAAATGTAAATAGGTGTTGTAAGTTTGGAAAGGGAGTAGGAACAGCCTGGTACCAGCAGTTAGGTACCCGCTAGAGATCTGAAACCCAGTGTGAAACTGTACTGTGCCCCGGTGGTCCCGTAGATCAGTATGCTCCAGAGAGCAGCAGTGCTGTCCAACCGTCCGACACGGATGCAAGCAGGCAGAAATCTCATCAAATGGAGACGAACGGAGGCCACCCGTTCCGATGTCAATGCGCGACTGTGCCTGTCTTAGGTTGTCCCTCGCCCGAGGGATCTTACCCGTCATTGGCTAACCAGTCGTGCTGCATTAAGTAATAGATGGCGACATCCATTTCACCGCCACAAGGACAGACGTGGGCAGCTCAGTAGCATGGTCAGTGGCCTCTGAGCGTGGCTGAGGCCAGTCAGGAATTTTGGACAGTCCGCAAGGGCCGCTTGCGAGAACAGCAGTGTTTCGATTGCCAGGGCGCACAGTACATCTGCCCCATCCGCTGTTATGGAAGGATCAATTCACATATCCCCAATCTAAACGGGCGAAATAAATAAGTAGGGGCTCTTTGGACAACCAGGCTTCATTCAGTGTGGATGAAGACGTAAAGTTAGTCATGGGTACAACAGGATCAGATGAATTCGGAAGAAAACCATTGAGAGAGCTGACACGCACCGGAGAGATAGCATCTACTACGCCCGAACAGCGAGCTCATGCAAAGGCGGTAGTAGACCAGTGGAGAGACTAACTGGCGGGTCCCCCATCGCCCGCCCTTAATGCAACCGGCCGCAAGCAAAAAAACCCGGTATCATGGCTCACGAGCGGAAGTCGCATTACAGCATGTATTGGATATGTCCCTGTCCATTTGTAGGAGGTCACACACAGGCTGTCGTGTTGTCGGAGTTGGTGGCAGCGCCGGCTTCTAGTGAAGCTCAGCGTGTGGGGGGTTCGGTTTGAAAAGTAATGATAGAGGTGATAGGGGTCTTTGGGGGTGGTAAGTTTGGGAGGCCGGAATGGAGGGGAGTCAGTCCTCAAATTCTCCAGTCAATACTTCTGGACATGAGGTCTGTGCTCATGTGGAATGTCAAATGCAACCAGTAAGAGTGCACTCAACCATTTGTGTAAGAGGAATGGAGAGAGCAGACATAAAAAGACAATGGTGAAAATAATGAAGGTAGTCTGAAACCCTTAACCTTTCTTATGAGTTGCGGACCTGTACGTGGCAGTATTTCAAATATCCGCCAAAGGAGGCACATAAAAATAGAGTGAACTCTGTGTGAGGTAGAAGGAGTGGTTTCATGTAAGGGAAAGGGTACAACTTTACACAAAGGAAGTCAGAGGGATTCGTGATCTCTAATCAGAGAAAAAAGGCTCCCCAGCACGGGCTGCCACAAAAAGGCAGTCGAGGTAGGGGTAGCCAGATTATACTATAGGTGTTTTAATGTTCGTCGAATTACGAAGAGGCAGAGGAAAAATGTAAAAAACGTAATCATGACACTGGTCCAGTGTCGGTGAGGTAATTGCGGGGAGCAGTCACGCAAAAGGTGTCAAGTCGCAATATTCTGACAAAGTTAAAATCAAGTGTGCGCAGACTGTGGAAGACAATTAGTAGGATAATCCGTGTCCATTTGAGCAGCAGTACTACACGGGGTAGATGAAAGTCGGGACACTGATACAAATGCAAGATAGTACGAGTGGCAGTTATGACTCGGTGGGAATGTGTGCTATCAGCTGCAGGAGCACAGGCGCCTGTATGTTTGAAAACGCAATGTTTGAAGAGTAAAAACATTCGTCCAGGAGTTGTGTCCAAAAAAATAGAGTAAGTCCCTCGAGAGGGAAGTGGGATTGGTAATAGTGAGAAGGGAACCACAATAGACTGCATAGGGGAAGGCAAACAGTACGCTTTGATAATGCACAGTAAGGGACACAAGTAGTTTCGATTAGCACACCGGGGAACTGCCGGTGCTCGGGGCGCACAACCAATGGTGTTGTCGTAGGACAATCGTTCGATGAGGCGCCCATGGAGACCGTTTAGTATAAAGGTGGAAATGATGGGGATCCCCATCAACTCTGTGGTAATAGGACAATAGAGCAGGTGAAATTCCAGTGTGTGGTTAGGGAAGACAAAGCGCAGGAGATGCCCCTAGCCTCACAGGGCGCGCAGAATAAGCGGCAAGGTAGCCGGGAACCCCCTTTAGCAAGCAGGGCGGGATTGTTGCCCTCAGACACTTGGGTAGGATATTGGAGCGATCCGCGACTGTGAGGCAGAAAGTATTGGTAACATCAGGAAAGGCGCCTATACAATGGAGAAAGACCAATGTAGACAAAAAGGGGGTTGAGCCACCAGCTAAAGGGCACAACCTTATCCTGGCAGCTATTTGCCCGCTCGAAGCGGAGTCCATGATAAACAAGGTGGATCTCTTAAAATGAGGCTGAATGAAGAGTTTAGAGAGCGGAATAAAGTACACGAAGAGTAAGTATATCAGTGAAATGGACCCATGTCGGGCCGTGTCAAGGTGGGGCTGCATGTT
The DNA here is from genome assembly GCF_020745735.1 of Hemiscyllium ocellatum. Taxonomy (NCBI): domain Eukaryota; kingdom Metazoa; phylum Chordata; class Chondrichthyes; order Orectolobiformes; family Hemiscylliidae; genus Hemiscyllium; species Hemiscyllium ocellatum. The sequence goes on from NC_083442.1 coordinate 6,595,136, forward strand.
TCCAGCTCAAACTGCACCTCCCCATCAGGTCAAGTCTCATCGAGTGATTTTAGAGATATATTAGGTTCTGCTGACCTGGAGCAATGAGAGAAGTGGTGCGTGTAGTGGCGTATGTGTTTCCAGCCAGCTCGGTACAAGATATGATGATGATGATTATGGAGCGGGGCCGTTCTCACTGGGAGGCTCATGAGCAAAGCAAAACTCTGGGCAATTGGGAGATTTGCGGTGGTACGAAGTTGGACCAATTCCTTGAGGGGGCTTGTTGCCCTGAATGAGTCGCAGAACGAGAGGTGCAAGGACGATCCTGGCCTAATGAAGAACCTGCTTGTGAGAGGGGCCGTGTGCTCTAGCCAAAGGAGTGTGCGCAGGTGCTGCGGGCATGTTGGAAAGGAGACAGAGAGAGAGAGGATCTCAAAAAGCTGGTCAGACAGATCAGGACAGAAATTGGCTGTGCAGCAGTCTCCTACGTGAAATACATAAAGATTTGATCAATTTGGGGGAAGTAGCAGCCTTTAAAAGATACCCCTATGAGAGGATTCATAGAGGAACCTGGTCACCCTGCCGTTATCAGTGCGAACCTGCGCGTCGCAAAAGATATGAACAGATGAATTGGTGAGGAGTACTCGCAGTTGAGGAGACTGAAAGATTTGGGTAGGAGCTGAGTATTGATCCCCATGGGAGGCGTTTGTATGCCTTGAAGCAAAAGGCGACGGCAAAGTGCTGCCGAGACTGTAGGTGCGGTGGAGGACAAAAGAGAGCGTCGGCAAGGAATGTGACAGAGAAAAATGATAGGCCGGCGTGAGCGCCCACAGTGCAACAGAGGGGTCGGAAACCTTTAAGTTTGCAGTGGCGGTGGACCCATTTATTATTTGGAGATGACGTGACGAAACCTGGTAGCAAACCTCAGGGAGCATGAGACTTTGGAGAGAAGATGGGGCGCAGAGAACGGCAGTAGAAGCATAGTGAGTGAAATGCGGCCAGAAGGTGAGTTACTGTGTCCTGGTAGGAAACCTCAGGGAGCTGAAAACTTTCTATTCAGTGAGACCCATGCAGGCTGAGTGAAAGACAGAACTAAGACGACCTCAGATCCGGTGGTGAACATAAAGTGTGTAGGTTTAGGAGAAAATGATGAAGGGGGGTCACCATGGCGTGGGGAATGGGGAGCGGGGTTGTAGGATAGGGCAGTACAATCGGCAAGAGGAGTCTGTACGAGATTTCAATGGGAAGGTTTGGTACTGACTGGCAGTTACAGGTTGCATGTTCAAAGCATTGGAGAGTGTAGCCTCAGACAGGTAGACTGGCTGGCATCTTCTCCCCGCATGGTTGCCAATACCCGCTTTAGTGACTGGAAATGGCAGTGTCTGTGGCAGCAGTAGCTCAACCCTCCCTAGCCGCAAACTTGAGGAGAGGGGGGACAAGTAGCAGGAGGAAATTGCTTTAAAATGAGCGTCCATAATGCTTTAGCGAAAGCAAAAATCTGTGGACTTGGGAGAAAAGATAAAAATGGGTGCGTGAGAAGGGGCATTAAAATTTGGAGGGCATAGACGGAAGAAGGAGTAGGTGGGCCCCCCCTCGTTCTTGGCACTTTGTGAACAGAAGGGGAAAAGGGATGGCCTAAACACCCATGTCGGCGGACAAAAAGATGAGTGAGCGGCCGCGAGGAAGAGAGATGGGCCAAGCACCCTGCTGTGTGCTGAGTAGCACGTCCTAGTTGGAGGCCTGAGGCCTGTGACCAGCGGGGGAAAAAGAGAGAGAGACAAAAATAAGTGGGTTGGGGGATATTTGGGCAGTGGGACGGCCAAACACTGGACATACAAAACATTGTAAATGAAAACGCACAGTATGGTGATACGGCAAAGCGCATGTTGTTGGTCGGGACGTTATAGTTAAAAGTAAAAGGTACAACCTGTCAAACAAGATGTGGTTAGAGGCATGATTCATATCGACATCCCAGTAACTGAAGAGGACCTGTTCATCGAGTAATCCCATGGAGTAGGGCAATGACGCTTGAGAGACCCATCGGTGTAGTGGTGGCGCGGTAGTTGAGGTAATAGGGTGGCGGAACGTCCGCAGGCGAGCAGCCCCTTCTAGACTGTGCAATCCTGCCAAGAGTGAGCATTCGCGCCAAAAGCGAACGGGCACCGCCCCAACTGAGCGTTCGCGCCAAAAGTCAGCTGGCCCCACCCAACCTGAGCCTTCGCGCCAAAAGCAAGAAAGCCCGCCAAGAACTGAGGTGACCCGCCCAGAGAAGGGTGATCCGCCAAAACTAGGGTGAGCACGGGACACCCCGGGATTTACCGTCTTAGGATTCCACAACCGTAGTGTTATTAAAATAAAAAGCTCCACCATCCCTTCCTGCGCCCCCTCCCTACATCCAGGTATTCCTTTCCAAGTATAAGAGTAATTAAAAGTGATAGTGGGGGGACAAGCGGTATTTAATCCTAAAAATCAAGACGAGACTATGGAGAAAAATCCCAGACCGTTAAGTGATCAATCCCAAACCGCTAAGTGTAGAGAACAACACTCACGTACTCCGACACCAGTAAAACTGCTTTCGGCTGCTGGGCGGCTTCCCACGGTCCCTCTCCGTCACTCAGGCTGTCGGCGCCGGTCCACTGTACATCGAGACCTGGGATGAAACATTTGCTGCGACACCTCCGTTCGCCACGTCTGGTAAAATCACTGCACTCACTCACTCACTCCCTCTCTCACTGGGCCGGCCCCACACTGGTTTTCATCCACATACATGCCAACCCACGCATACTGTCGGTGTGTCCGTACTCTCGTCTCAGCCTGTCGCAGTCCATTGTCCCCAGTTTTAGTGACATGTTTCGAGGCATTACATCCTCGCAGAAACTGACAATCTGTGTGAAATCGTAGCAAATCTCGGTCGGGGGCGTCCGAAATGGCTGGGGCTGTGGTGGAGGTACAGTGGCCACCTTGCCACTGAGGGTTGAGTATGTGTAGCAATATCGTTTTCCACCCGAGGGATTCATTGGCGCTTGATGGCGTGCAATCAGTAGGGGGTTCTCATAGGGCTATCGTTTGCTACACTGAATATTGCGGCGAGAGTAGGAGACCGTTTAAAACTTTGTTCATTAGCGCCGTATTTGTGAGGGTCTCTTTTAGTTTGGTCAATATCAGGTCTTTTTGGGCGGGCGCTTGGTTAAACACTTGATCCAGTGCTGTCTTGTGCACTGCTACACTGTCTAGTAGTAAATGGGCATGCCAAGTTACGTCTGTGCCGACCGTGAGGTGCCACCAGGGCACTCCGGGGCGTAATGGTCGAAATTGGGTCATTTTTGGTGGTCCAAAGTTCAAGTCCCCCATGACGGATCTCACCTGGTGGGTACCGCTTTAAAAACAGTGCGTTTTTCAAAAGCCTGAACTTCGCGTGGCACATCTCTGCTCTTAACAACCGGTCTAAGGCAGACGCCTGTGCAGGTAAACCCTATCCAGGAGATGAGATCCGCCGTCTGTCCCATTAGGATGCTAGCAGCGAGTGTGTCTATCGATAGTTGTCAGAGTTAAAGTGCTTATTAAAAAGAGAAAGGATCCAATCAGTCAAGTGCGGTCAGCGCTGTATTAATTAATTTCAAAAAGCGTCCAGGCTCCGTAAGCCACGCTGTACCTTAACTCAGACCCAGAGTTTTTTCCCCACTAGCGCGTCGGGCCCGACAAAATCCTCCATTCAGAAGAAAATTACTGCAGTACTGGACGTCTCGCGTGTCAGAGCCTTCGTTACCTCTGAAGACAGTCCATCAGGGCACCTTGTTACCTTCGAAAATTGTCCGTCAGAGCACCTTGTCACCTCTGAAAATTGGGCTGCCGGAATCACTTGTTACCTCCGGGAAAAACACACTTTAAAAAACTCAAAAACCGCGTGCAGGATCCGAAATCCACGCATTAACTCAACTCAAAAACCTCGTCCAGGATCCGAAATCTACGCATTAACTCAACTCAAAAAACTGCGTCCAGGATCCGAAATTCACGGATTAACTTAACTCAAAAACCGCGTCCAGGATCCGAAATTCACGCATTAACTCAACTCAAAAACCTCGTCCAGGATCCGAAATTCACGCATTAACTCAACTCAAAAAACTGCGTCCAGGATCCGAAATTCACGCGTAAAACTCAACTCAAAAAACTGCATCCAGGATCCGAAATCCACGCATTAACTCAACTCAAAAACCGCGTCCAGGATCCGAAATTCACGCATTAAATCAACTCAAAAACCTCGTCCAGGATCCAAAATTCACGCATTAACTCCACTCAAAAACCTCGTCCAGGATCCAAAATTCACGCATTAACTCAACTCAAAAATCTCGTCCAGGATCCAAAATTCACGCGTAAAACTCAACTCAAAAAACTGCGTCCAGGATCCGAAATCCACGCATTAACTCAACTCAAAACCTCGTCCAGGATCCAAAATTCACGCATTAACTTAAGGCTAGCCACGGATCAATTAGTCACTTCAGTACCGCGAAAACAGGCAGGTATTAGTGAAGAAGTGAGAAAATAGCTTACCAGTATGGACTCTGCAACGTTGCTGCCAAACTGATTTAAAAGTACTGTTTGTGTTGGTGAGGATCAGGGAGCAGACAAAGACTGACTAACTGAAAGAAATTTACCTACTGGAAGTCTTTGCTTTAACAGGCGCTTCCTCACCTTTTAAAAGTTCGGCTGAAAGTTTGTCTGCCCTCTGGTCCGCCAACGTGGCCAACTTGCGGTCGTCTCTTTCCCTTCCCACGTTCAGGCTCACCAGCTGTTGGGACGGACCCGTAGGGTCTCGTCTCCACGTGTTCTTTGGAAGGAGAGATCACACCGGCTAGAGTTTGGAGCAAAAACAACGTTTATTACAGAATCAAGACTGGCAAACTATACAACGAATTCAAAAGCATGCAATTCGTTGGAGAAGGTGTTCTCTCTTCCTCTACGGACCTGGAGCAGTTATACTTCGCGCTTCCTCGAGTTCCCGGTCAGGTTCCCCTCGTTCAGTTCTCTCATTGGTCGGTTCACCTGTCTGTGAAGGGATTAGTGTCTCTATTGGCTGCCCCGAGATACCTGTCCAGCTCCTGCTGTGCTGAACAATGGGTAGACATCCTGGGTTCAGCAGTTTCCGATCTTGTAATTTAAAAGTTTATTGTTTGGAAGGGTTTCCTCATTGCTATGCGTCTGGCCGTCTGGGCGTTCACAATAGTTCTCCATAGTTGAATATACAGGTATTATCATTTAACACAGGACCCGAATGAGTTTGACGTCAGCGGAGGCATTAACAAGTACTTTATTAATCAAGTGTAGTATCGGTGCGATTTACACTATCCGATAGTTACCGGTTTCCTTTATTAACAATGAGATTGTAACAGGATGATCTGAAACTGACGGACATGTTCTAATCCCCAAGGGATGTGGCCTCAGGCAGACAGTCCTGCAGTGGATGGGTTTACTTTACATGGCGGTGTTTTAGCTGGTATCTGACAGTGTCTGCTTTAATAATGGTGCTCCCCTCCCTAGCCCCAATGTAGGTACCCCGATAGCAGATTATCCCCAACAAGATTTACACTCTCCTAAGTTTAGGGCAGATTTACTCTCCTTAGTTTAGGGTAATGACTGCATGTTTAAATGTATAGCAAAAACCAGGAGATTTCCACTCTCCTTAGTTTAGGCACTGACTCTGTGCTAGCTGGTCATACATACACAAAGAAATATATAACCAGGAGATTTCCACTCTCCTTAGTTAAGGGCAGATTTACAGTGTCCTTAGTTTAGGGCACTGACCATGTGCTAGCTGGTTTAAATATATATATTTAAAACCAGGAGATTTACACTCTTAGTTCAGGGCACTGAGTATGCGCTGGCTGGTTTAAATATATATAACCAGGAGATTTCCACACTCCTAAGTTTAGGCACTGACTGTGTGCTGGCTGGGCACATCGATATATAGAAATATATAACCAGGTGATTTCCACTCTCCTTAGTTTAGGGCACTGACTTTGTACTGGCTGGTTAAATATATATAACCAGGAGATTTACAGTCTCCTCATTTTTGGGCAGATTTACAGTGTCCTTAGTTTAGGGCACTGACCACTTGCTGGCTGGTTTAAATATATATATTTAAAACCAGGAGATTTACACTCTTAGTTTAGGGCACTGAGTATGCGCTGGCTGGTTAAATATATATAGAGAAATATATAATCAGGAGATTTACACTCTCCTCAGTTTACGGCACTGACTATGTGCTGGCTGGTTTAAATATATTTAACCAGGCGATTTACACTCTCCTCGATTTAGGGCAGATTTACAGTGTCCTTAATTTAAGGCACTGACCACGTGCTGGCTTGTTAAATATATAAAACCAGGAGATTTACACTCTCCTCAGTTTCAGATACTGACTTTTATCTACCTGGTGAAATATATATATATAACCAGGAGATTTACACTGTCCTCAGTTTAGGGCAGATTTACTCTCCTTAGTTTAGGGTACTGACTGCATGTTTAAATATATAGCAAAAACCAGGAGATTTACACTCTCCTTAGTTTAGGCACTGACTCTGTGCTGGCTGGTTAAATATATACAAAGAAATATATAACCAGGAGATTTTCACTTTCCTTAGTTTAGGGCACTGACTTTGTACTGGCTGGTTTAATATATATAACCAAGAGATTTACACTCTCCTCAGTCTAGGGCAGATTTACACTCTCCTTAGTTTAGGACACTGACCATGTGCTGGCTGGTTTAAATAGATATATTTAAAACCAGGAGATTTGCACTCTTAGTTTAGGGCACTGACTATGTTCCGGCTGGTTAAATGTGTATATATATATATATATAACCAGGAGATTTGCACTCTGCTCAGGTAGGGCACTGACTATGTGCTGGTTGGTTTCAATATATACAAGCAGGAGATTTTCCACTCTCCTCAGGCACTGACTATGTGCTGGCTGGTTAAATATATATAACCAGGAGATTTACACTCTCCTCAGTTTAGGGCAGATTTACTCTCCTCAGTTTAGGGTACTGACTGCATGTTTAAATGTATAGCAAAAACCAGGAGATATCCACTCTCCTTAGTTTAGGCACTGACTCTGTGCTGGCTGGTAAAATATATACATAGAAATATATAACCAAGGGATTTCCACTCTCCCTAGTGTAGGGCACTGAGTCTGTACTAGCTGATTAAATATATATAAACAGGAGATTTACACTCACCTCAATTTAGGGCAGATTTACACTTTCCTTAGTTTAGGGCACTGACCATGTGCTGGCTGGTAAAATATACATATATAGAAATATAAAACCAGGAGATTTCCACTCTCCTTAGATTAGGGAACTGACTGTACTGGCTGGTTTTATACATATATAAAACCAGGAGATCTACACTCTCCTCAGTTTCAGATACTGACTTTTTTCTACCTGGTGAAATATATATATATATATATATATATAACCAGGAGATTTACACTCTCCTTAGTTTAGGGTACTGACTGCATGTTTAAATGTATAGCAAAAACCAGGAGATTTCCACTCTCCTTAGTTTAGTCACTGACTCTGTGCTAGCTGGTCATACATACAAAAAGAAATATATAACCAGGAGATTTCCACTCTCCTTAGTTAAGGGCAGATTTACAGTGTCCTTAGTTTAGGGCACTGACCATGTGCTGGCTGGTTTAAATATATATATTTAAAACCAGGAGATTTACACTCTTAGTTCAGGGCACTGAGTATGCGCTGGCTGGTTAAATATATATAACCAGGAGATTTACATTCTCCTCATTTTTGGGCAGATTTACAGTGTCCTTAGTTTAGGGCACTGACCATGTGCTGGCTGGTTTAAATATATATATTTAAAACCAGGAGATTTACACTCTTAGTTTAAGGCACTGAGTATGCGCTGGCTGGTTAAATATATATAGAGAAATATATAACCAGGAGATTTCCACTCTCCTTAGTTAAGGGCAGATTTACAGTGTCCTTAGTTTAGGGCACTGACTATGTGCTAGCTCGTTTAAATATATATATTTAAAACCAGGAGATTTACACTCTTAGTTCAGGGCACTGAGTATGCGCTGGCTGGTTTAAATATATATAACCAGGAGATTTCCACACTCCTAAGTTTAGGCACTGACTGTGTGCTGGCTGGGCACATCGATATATAGAAATATATAACCAGGTGATTTCCACTCTCCTTAGTTTAGGGCACTGACTTTGTACTGGCTGGTTAAATATATATAACCAGGAGATTTACATTCTCCTCATTTTTGGGCAGATTTACAGTGTCCTTAGTTTAGGGCACTGACCACTTGCTGGCTGGTTTAAATATATATATTTAAAACCAGGAGATTTACACTCTTAGTTTAGGGCACTGAGTATGCGCCGGCTGGATAATATATAACCAGGAGATTTACACTCTCCTCAGTTTACGGCACTGACTATGTGCCGGCTGGTTTAAATATATATAACCAGGAGATTTCCACTCTCCTCAGTTTAGGGCAGATTTACTCTCCTTAGTTTAGGGTAGTGACTGCATGTTTAAATATATTGCAAAAACCAGAAGATATCCACTCTCCTTCGTTTAGGCACTGACTCTGTGTTGACTGGTAAAATATATACATAGAAATATATAACCAGGAGATTTCCACTCTTCTTAGTGTAGGGCACTGACTCTGTACTGGCTAATTAAATATATATAACCAGGAGATTTATACTCTCCTCAGTTTAGGGCAGATTTACACTATCCTTAGTTTAGTGCACTGACCATGTGCTGGCTGGTTTAAATAGATATATTTAAAACCAGGAGATTTGCACTCTCCTTAGTTTAGGGCACTGACTATGTTCCGGCTGGTTAAATATGTATATGTGTATATATATATATATATATATATATATATATATATATAACCAGGAGATTTACACTCTGCTCAGGTATGGCACTGACTATGTGCTGGTTGGTTTCAATATATATTAGCAGGAGATTTTCACGCTCCTCAGGCACTGACTCTGTGTTGGCTGGTAAAATATATATATAGAAATATATAACCAGGAGATTTCCACTCTCCTTAGTTTAGGGCGCTGAGTATGTGATGGCTGGTTAAAATGGAAATAACCAGGAGATTTTACACTCTGCTCACTTTTGGGTACTGACTTTGTGCTGGCTGTTAAATATATATAACCAGAAGGTTTACACTCTCCTCAGTTTAGGGCAGATTTACTCTCCTTAGTTTAGGGTATTGACTGCATGTTGTTTTTTGGAGGTATTTTTATTGAAATTTAACATTTTTGCAAATTTACAAAAATAAACAAAACTCTCAAATACAAACATTGATGTACAATTAAATCATATATACAATAGTCATAATTTAACAAAGAAAAGAGAAAGAAAGAAAACAGAAAAAGAAAAAAAAGAAACGAAAAAGGAAAGAAAAAAAAACCTCAACTTTCTACTAATCTAACCTATAACTAACCAGAGTGTATACCTAAGTCTCTTACATGCTCGGAATGTATAAACATCAAATATAATAAAACCCGTATTCGCGCAGGATTCCTCTCCCAAGGGGCCCCGGAGCAGCCCGGTCTGAAATCTTCACTAAATAAAAGCCCTTGTTAGGATAGCCGAAATATCTGCATTTATATAATTCAAAAAGGGCTGCCATATTTTATAAAATAATTCAGTCTTTCGGTGCGCCATATTTGTGAGGAAGTCAAGGGGGATATGTTCCATAATTAATCTGTGCCAATTTGAAAGTCCAGGGGGGCCCTCAGCCACCCAGTTCACCAAAATATTTTTCCTTGCACAGAAAGAGAGAATAGAAAATAGTCTCTTCCCATGCATATCCAGAGATGAGAGGTTCGAAAAGCCCAAAAGGAGAGATACAGGGTCCACCCTAATTTCCGTTCCTAAAATTTCTGTCAGGGTATTTGCCACTTTAGTCCAGTATCTGCGGATTTTCTGACAAGTCCACAGACAATGTACAAGAGTACCCACCTCTATTTTGCATTTAGGACACATTGGAGATGCTCCTGCCTTAAATTTTGCCAGTCGAGCCGGAGCTATATGGGCCCTATGAAGTATCTTTAGTTGGATAGCCTGAGTTCTGTTACAGATAGCAATTCTTCTAGCATTTTCCCAAATGTCATTCCACATATCCTCAGAGATTTCTAGCCCCAAGTCCTGCTCCCATGTTTTAAGCAGGTCATCCATGTCTCCTGAGACTCCATCATGTAGCAAATGGTATATAGTACTAACGGAGGATGCCCCCGCTGGTCGTAAGACATTACGTTCTCTGTCTGATTTATAAAGACTATCTATTAATGTCGTCTTCCTCTGTATATAATCTCGAACTTGGAAGTATCGAAAGAGATCCCCATTAGGTATTCCGAATTTCAGACGCAGCTGCTCAAAGGACATCAGGATCCCATCTTTAAATAGGTCCCCTAAGCATGAGATGCCCCTGGATCTCCAGAGTTTAAAGGTGGCATCTGTAATCCCCGGTTGGAATCCCCATGCGCCTACTATTGGTGCATGGGGGGATGTTTTATGTGAGTTACCCTCATTTTGCCGCATTATATTCCAGGCCTTAATTGTGTTTAATATTATGGGATTTTTACAGTGGTCTGTAATGATTTTCCTCTTATCTGAAAATAAAAGGTTAATAAGTGGGTATTTTACTTGGGAGGCTTCGATATCCAGCCAAATTGATTGTGGATCAGATGAAACCCAATCAGCTATGTAACTTTGTAGGGAGCTTAACTGACATTTCCTAAAGTCTGGGAAGTCCAGTCCTCCCCTTGCCTGTGGAAGCTGTAGCTTCTTCAGCTTAATAAGGGGCCGTCTATGGTTCCAAATAAAGGAGCCCAACCAGCCATATAATTTACGTAGGGCTAGCCTTGGCAGCATCAGCGGGAGCATTCTCATAGGATATAAGAGACGGGGCAGAACATTCATTTTAATTAATGCTATTCTCCCTAGCTTGGAAATCGGAAGGTCTCTCCATCGCTGGAGGTCCTGCCTTATCCTTTCCATTAATTGTACAAAATTAGCCCTATACAGCTGATCAAATACTGGCGTGATAAAAATACCTAAATATAAGAAGCCCTCCAGGGACCAACGGAAGGGAAAAGGGGATCCGTCCATTAAGTGGGGTATCATAGCCAGACCACCCATTGGCATGGCTTCCGATTTTGAAAAATTAATTTTATAGCCTGAGAATGCACTAAATGTATTAATAACTTGAATTAGACGAGGCACTGACATTAAAGGATTACTGAGGAATAAGAGAACGTCATCTGCATAGAGGGTAATTTTGTGTTTACCTGTACCAATCCTCGGGGCCGTTATATTAGGATCAGTCCGGATGGCTTCTGCTAATGGTTCGATTATCAGTGTAAACAACAATGGTGAGAGAGGACATCCTTGACGGCAGCCCCTACCCACACTGAAGCCATCCGATTTTAACCCATTAGTAATAACAGCTGCTTCGGGGTCATTATACAATGTTGAAACCCATTTGGTAAACACCTGTCCAACGCCTAACCTTTCCAATGTGTAAAATAAATATGACCATTCAACCCTATCAAATGCCTTTTCCGCATCCAATGAAATTACTACTCCTGGTATCTTTCCCTGATGACAGGCTTGGATCATATTCAAGACCCTTCTGATATTATTGGATGATCTGCGGCCCTTAATAAATCCCGTCTGGTCCTCCTTTATAATATATGGCAGTACCCTTTCTAGTCTTAGTGCTAACATTTTTGAGAGAATTTTAAAGTCTACATTTAGTAAGGATATTGGTCTGTAAGATGCACAATCTTCTGGGTCTTTTCCTTTTTTGAGGATAAGAGAAATATTTGCTTCTTTCAGGGTGGGCGGGAGACAGACCTGACTATGCACAAAATTATACATATCCATAAGTGGGTCAACCAATATTCCTGTAAATTCTTTATAGAATTCAGCTTGAAAACCATCCGGGCCCGGTGCTTTTCCGCTCTGAAGTTGCCTAATTGCCTCAAGTATTTCTTGGACTGTTAAAGGGGTATTTAGGGCCGACACCTGTTCCGGAGTCAGGCCCGGGAAGGTCAAATTTTAAAAGAATGACTGCATCCTCCTAATCCTATCTTCACAATCCTGCGATCTATATAGTTCAGAATAAAATTCTTTAAAGGTCGCATTGATCTTTTTATGATCATGAGTCAGGGTACCTGTACTTTCCTTGATGGTCGGAATAGTTTGAGGGGCTTTCTTTTTCTTTGCAAGAAATGCTAAGTATCTACCCGGTTTGTCACCATATTCATATAATCTTTGTTTCGCAAATAATATTTCCCTTTTAGCCGTTTGAGTAAGCGCGGTGTTTAAAGCTGTCCTAAGAGCTGTAATCCTCTGCAATTTTGTGATAGAAGGTCTATCAGCGTATGCTGTTTCGGCTGCTTTTAGGCGAGCTTCGAGCAGACGCTGTTGCTCTCCCTTCATTTTCCTCTGGGTCGCTGAATAGGAGATGATCAAACCTCGTGTATAAGCTTTGATGGTCTCCCACATCATTGACGGATTGCTAGCCGTACCAGTATTAATTTCTAAAAAAGTTTTAAGTTCTTGGGAGAAGTACTTTAAAAATTTGCTATCTTTTATCAGGAAGGGGTCCATACGCCAATGCCGAGCAGATGTCCCATTGTTCTTTACCTTAGTTTCCATGTATACAGCGGCATGGTCAGAGATTGCTATAGTACCTATTTTACAGGTTGCTATAGAGTTTAGAAAAATCGATGGGGCAAAAAACATATCAATTCTTGTGTGACATTTATGTGGATTAGAGTAGAAAGAAAAATCTCTACCCTGTGGATGGAGACATCTCCATACATCTACCAATCCTAATTCTTTATTCAGGTCCGCCAGTTGTCTAGATCTGGGAGATACTCCAGCGGCACTCTTGGGAATCCTGTCTATTTCCGGATCCATAATACAATTAAAGTCTCCCCCTATGATTGTATGACGGGCACCAAAGGCCATCAGTTTTGAAAAAGCTTCCGTTATGAATTTAAAGGGGTGTGCCGGGGGGCAGTATACATTTAAGATCCCATATTCCTCTCCATTTATGAGGGCTTTAATCAAAATATATCGTCCAGATTCGTCTTTTATCTGATTTAGAATTTTCAAAGGGAAGTTCTTCCGGACAAGGATAACGACTCCCCTGCTTTTTGAATTAAAAGAGGGAAAAAAGGCCTGATCAAATCCGCCCTGTCGTAATTTTAAGTGTTCTTTATCCGACAGGTGTGTCTCCTGTAGGAGAGCTATATCAACTCTCTCCTTCTTAAGATTTGATAATATTTTCTTCCTTTTAACTGGCGAATTACTCCCCCTGACATTCCAGGTGCACCACTTAACCGACTGTTCAGCCATAATCATCTGGACAGATCCGAGACCCCTCGGGAGGGGAAACCCTATCTAGAACATCCCGAGCATGGAGCATACAAGATTTACAAAAGTAAAGATTCTCTGATACACTCAAAACAATATAACAAAAAACTCTTTCTAAGTATAAAAAATATAAAACATTCCGAATTGGAGATTTTCTCCCTTGTTCCCAGGGAGCGTCACTTCCTCTCCCACAGTCCATCTTACCCTCTTCCAACCAGTGCCCCACCCTTGACCCAAGTGTTCCTCAATAAAATGAGCAGAATTCAAATATAATATAAAGCTAGAGTTAACAGTGAACACCCCACCCCCACCCCCACCCACACCTAAATATATTTGGGAATATTAATACCATATATAACTATAAGATTGCAATCTCAACATGTAATACTTAAATATAATACCACAAAATAACAGGGGAAAGAAAAACAACCCCGGTCCTAAAAACAGAAGTAAAATAGAATAAGGTAACCACCTCTCCCCATCAACATTAACCAAACGCCCCAACATATATATATATATATACATACACACGTAGGGGGAAAGATAAGAAAAGATGAAGGGATGTAAACCAAAATAATGGGAAAGGCAGACCAGCGTCCACAATCTCTTGCAGTTTATTTAAGAGAGTCCAAGAATTCCTTAGCCTTCTCCGGTGATCCGAAGTTATATATGGATCCTTTGTGGCTAAGGCGTAGCGTCGCTGGATATCGTAAGGAGTACTGGATATTTAAGTCCCTTAAACGCTTCTTCGCCTCATCGAATGCCTTCCTCTTTCGGACCAAAGCTGGGGAGAAGTCCTGGAACAGCATGATCCTGGATCCTTTGTGGGTCATAGCTTGGGGATCTTTTCCCAGATTTCTTAAGGCTTCCAGGAGCATCTGCCTCTCCCTATAGCTCTGCAGCTGGAACAGGACCAGGCGTGGGCGCTGGGTTGAGCCGGGCCCACGTACTGTGACCCGGTAGGCCCATTCTACCCTTACCTGGCCTGATCCATTATGCAGATTTAAAGGTTGTGGCAGCCAATGCTCTAAGAATGCTGTCAGCTGACCTCCCTCTTCCTGCTCGGGCAGGCCCAACAACCGAATATTTTTCTACGACATCGATTTTCGACGTCATCAATGTGGTTTTCTAGGTTCTGGGCTCGATTCTCGAGAAAACGGATGTGGTCGGCTGTTGATTTTATCCCAGTCTCTGAGGCTGCGGCCTTCGACTCCACCTCTCTGACTCGGCACTCCAATTTCTGAATGTCTCTGCCCTACTTCTGCAACTCGTCTGATTGAGTCTAGGCAGAGCAGAGAAGCACTTCGATAAAAGCATCAATCTTCGCCGCCCACCTGGCAAACATCTCCTCAAAGCTCATCTTCATTGGTAAATCTCCTGAAGTAGCTGAAGACACCTTTGTTGCAGATGAAGAGGGAGAGGGTGGGAGAGGGGTCCCTGTTTTCTTAGAGCCGCCTGTTCCCTTCCCTTTACTCATTTTCCAGCTAGTATTAGACTATTTAAATGTACTAATAGGTAACTATTTAAGGTTAACAACTATTATAAATGGTTTAGTGAGTGTGGTGGGGGTGGATAGCCCACTTTTCCCAAGTTTTGGGTAGAGAACTGTGGACTCAGTCTTGCTGGGTCGCCGCCATCTTGGATCCCCCTTGACTGCATGTTTAAATGTATAGCAAAAACCAGGAGATTTCCCCACTCCTTAGTTTAGGCACTGACTCTGTGCTGGCTGGGCTTATAGATATATAGAAATATATAACCAGGAGATTTCCACTCTCCTTAGTTCAGGGCACTGACTCTGTACTGGCTGGTTAATTATGTATAACCAGGAGATTTACACTTTCCTCAGTTTAGGGCAGATTTACACTCTCCTTAGTTTAGGGCACTGACTCTGGCCTGTCTGGTGAAATATTGATATAACCAGGAGATTTACACTCTCCTCACTTTCAGGCACTGACCATGTGCTGGCTGGTCATACATATATATAGAAATATATAACCAGGAGATTTCCACTCTCCTTAGTTTAGGGAACTAACTATGTGCTGGCAGGTTAAAATTGATATAACCAGGTGATTTTACACTCTGCTTAGTTTCTGGCACTGACTTTGTGATGGATTGTTAAATATATATGACCAGGAGATTTATACTCTCCTCAGTTTGGGGCAGATTTACTCTCCTTAGTTTAGGATACTGACTGCATGTTTAAACGTATAGCAAAAACCAGGAGATTTCCACTCTCCTTAGTTTAGGCACTGACTCTGTGCTGGCTGGTCATACATACAAAAAGAAATATATAACCAGGAGAATTCCACTCTCCTTAGTTTAGGGCACTGACTTTGTACTGCCTGGTTAAATATATATAACCAGGAGATTTCCACTCTCTTCAGTTTAGGGCAGAGTTACAGTGTCCTTAGGTTAGGGCACTGACCATGTGCTGGCTGGTTTAAATACATATATTTAAAACCAGGAGATTTACACTCTTAGTTTCGGGCACTGAGTATGCGCTGGCTGGTTAAATATATATAGAGAAATATATAACCAGGAGATTTACACTCTCCTCAGTTTACGGCACTGACTATGTGCTGGCTGGTTTAAATATAAATAACCAGGAGATTTCCACACTCCTTAGTTTAGGCACTGACTCTGTGCTGGCTGGGCATATCGATATATTGAAATATATAATCAGAAGATTTCCACTCTTCTTAGCTTAGGGCACTGACTTTGTACAGGCTGGTTAAATATATATAACCAGGAGATTTACACTCTCCTTAGTTTAGGGCACTGACCACGTGCTGGCTGGTTTAAATATATATATTTAAAACCAGGAGATTTACACTCTTAGTTTAGGGCATTGAGTATGCACTGGCTGGTTAAATATATATAGAGAAATATATAACCAGGAGATTTACACTCTTCTCAGTTTACGGCACTGACTATGTGCTGGCTGCTTTAAATATATATAACCAGGAGATTTCCACTCTCCTCAGGCACTGACTATGTGCTGGCTGGTTAAATATATATATATATATATATATGTAAAATCTGGAGATTTATACTCTCCTCAGTTTAGGGCAGATTTACTCTCCTTAGATTAGGGTACTGACTGCATGTTTAAATATATTGCAAAAACCAAGAGATTTTCTCTCTCCTTGGCTCAGGGCACTGACTATGTGCTGGCTGGTTAAATATATAAAACCAGGAGATTTACACTCTTAGTTTAGGGCACTGACTATGTGCTGGCTGGTAAAATATACATATATAGAAATATAAAACCAGGAGATTTCCACTCTCCTTAGATTAGGGCACTGACTGTGTACTGGCTGGTTTTATACATATATAAAACCAAGAGATTTACACTCTCCTCAGTTTCAGATCCTGACTTTTTTCTGGCTGGTGAAATATATATATAACCAGGAGAATTCCACTCTCCTTAGTTTAGGCACTGACTCTGTGCTGGCTGGTAATATATATATATAGAAATATATAACCAGGAGATTTCCACTCTCCTTAGTTTAGGGCACTGACTCCGTATTGTCTGGTTAAATATAGATATAACCAGGAGATTTACACTCTCCTCAGTTTCAGACTTTGTGCTGGCTGGTTAAATTTATATAACCAGGAAATTTACACTCTCCAGTTTAGGGCAGATTTACTCTCCTTAGTTTAGGGCACTGACTGCATGTTTAAATATATTGCAAAAACCAGGAGTTTTCCACTCTCCTTAGTTTAGGGCACTGACCGTGTCCTGCCTGTTTAAATATATAAAACCAGGAGATTTTCACTCTTTTCAGTTTAGGGCAGATTTACACTCTCCTGAGTTTCGAGCCACTGACACTGTGCTGGCTGGTTAAATATGTATAACCAGGAGATTTACACGTGCGTGGGCAAACACGTTACTGGGACTCGCTCCCAAACGCTTGATTTCAGACCACTTCCTCTGCAAAGCTGCGCCTTCTGGGCCTCACCAGAGCAATTGCTGTGACTGCCCTTTTCGGAGGCAGAGGGGTGCCAACTCTCCCAGCCCTGCCATGGTATCGTGAAACGTGCCCCAAGGCAACAGGCAAGAACCACTCGGCCTGGAGCACCAGCCCGTTAACAGGAAAGCCGGCTCCCCAGTGACCTCCCGCACCAGACGGTCATAGCCAGATCGATCAAAGTGTGGACCGCAGCGAGGTCACCCCTCGTACCACGCTCACGGGTCCGGGTTGGAAACCTGGGTGACGAGCACCGCAGGGCAGCTGAGCCATCGCACTCACCGGGTGGCAGAGCAAGGACCAGACGATATAATTTAGTGGCCATCCACTACCAGAGCCGGTTGTGCGGTGCGTGAGGCCTGCTCTCAACGTAAGAGACTTCAGGGAGTGCTCAGGCAAGAGTCAGCCCGCATCCTTCCTGGCAGCACCCAAGGGAACCAGGCCACTTGCGATCTTTTCAACTCATGTCATTTTTTAAAAGCAAGTGCCTGTGGAGGGATGGCCGGAGTCAACGTGGGGTTTGCCCGCCCTCCAATCGTGTCAAGAGACCGTCGCACAGGCCTCTGACCGACTCTTAGAGCAGACAGCAAGAGTTGGGTCAGTCTGTCAAAAATTTGACACAAGTGTCAAACATTAGACTTGCGAGAGCTCTTCGGCATGCACACCGGCCTGTCATTCAAGTTCTCTGCCCGTGGAACCGTTTTTCGGATGCCTTTCAAAGTGGTCCAGCGCCGCCATTTTGTTGCCAGAACTCTCCGGGTACCCCGCCAACCTCACTGTGGAACAATGTCAAGTGGCACTGAATGGGTCTGAATTTCAAATTCGACTGCTTCGCTCTGGAACTCGAGCCGGGCAAAACCGTTTGGAATTTTCCGGGTCCCGACTTCCGCGGCAGACCAAGTTAAAGTTTTCGGGCTGCAGACTCAAAATGACAGCTGGCCAACCGCCGGGCTCAATTCGCCCAGTTCCTCCGGCACTTCGGAACTCATCTTCGGCATGAGGTTTTGGATCTTTCCCGATGCTTTGGCATTTTCCTCCACAGACACTGAGAATATTTTTCACTCTTGGCTGAAAATTTTTCTAAGTCCTTTTTTTCTAAGTTTTTCTGGTTACTGAGTTCACACTTTTAAACATTTTCGGGCATTTTTCTAAGTTTTTCATGTTACGCATTTAGCACTTTCAAACACTTTCCTATGTTTTCCTAATTACTGACTTCACACTTTTAAACATCTTCGGGCATGTCCCTAAGTTTTGAAGTTCACTCATTCGGGACTCTCAGACAACTTTCCTAAGCTTTCCTGGTAACGTAATTCACATTGTTGAGAACTTTCGAACCCTTTCCTAAGCTGTGCTGATTACTCACTTCACCTCTTCAGACCCTTGTCCCCGTTGTGACAGAGACCACTTCCCACCGTGGGAAATGGATGAAACCCGGCTTGAACATGGAAACGGTCCACCCTCAAAGGCGAGACAGTCGGCAAAACCGCCGGGTCAAATCCGGCTGAGCTAGCCGGCCCCGAAGTCTCAATATCGGTATGAGCTCTCACATTCACTCCCATTCCCAGTTAGACCACTTCCCGCCCTTGGAAATCGTGGAGACTCGGACAGAACCCCGATGACACTCGGCCCTCGAAGCCAAGACCGTAGGCAGAACCGCTTGGTCAAATCCGGCTGAGCTACCCACCGACTGGAAGTCTCAAGGTCCCTCTAAAGTCGTGGATTCACCTCCTTGGAAAATGCACCGCAAACATTACCAAAACGGGAAACCGAACACTAAAACTAAGCCTAACCCTTTCCCTGTCCCTAACTGGAAACCGAACACTCACCCTCAGCCTGACCCCACCGCCGGTGGCACTCCAGACAAACACCCCCTTCAAAACCAAAACCATCCGGCAATGCCACTCAAAAAGGACCCAAACTCAGAAACACCACCTTCAAAAGGCACTCCTTCCTCGGCCACACTACCGGGGCATACTCCCCTCGGCGATAATTAAGCCCCCACAACTAACTGAAGCCAACCGCAGCCGCAACTTGAACAGAGAATTCAGTAACCAATTCAAAAATGCACTTGGTTACTGACTTCTCCTGACTCAAAAATATTCAAAGTGTCGCTGGTTATGGATTTGTACTGACTGAAAAATATTCTAAGTGCCAGGCTAACTCAGTAACTTACCTCTTCAAAAAGCGAAGAGTTGGAGGAAAAAATAAAAATAAATGTCCCCTGCAGCTTAACATGCCCCCGTGGCCAGTGGGTAACACGACCCACACCCTGCACACCGGTCTGACGGCATCGCGTAACTGCTCCTGGCCAGGGAGCAGCACGGATGACCGCCAGGCGCCAGCATGCCGAGGTGGTGCAGCAAGAAGAGCGTAGGAAAAACACCGACCGACAAACTCACCGACCTCTCCGCCACCCCCACGCACACGCAGAGCCGCCGCCCTCGCCTCAGCACGTCACAACCATGGCCTGACTACCGTGGCCGCCAACCCCGGGCAGGCGCACGCACGAACACCTCCGGGGAGAGGTGGTGCGCCTGTGGGCATGAAACGGTCGGCAGGGCGTCGGGTTCGATGCAGGGCTCGAGCAAAGGCCAAGGTAACGGACGGGTGCGTACGGACGTGCATGGGAGTAAATTCTCGTGCACCGGTTACCGACAAAAGGTTGGCTCGAGGGATGACTTTCAATAGATCGCAGCGAGGCAGCTGCTCTGCTACGTACGAAACCCTGAGCCAGAATCAGGTCGTCTACGAATGATTTAGCACCAGGTTCCCCATGAACATGAGGTGCAAGTAAAGGAGAGAGGCAGCCCCCATACGGCCGCACTCCAGACCAGAATCGAATGGCGATCCGCACCTCAGGGCGGGACGTAGCTCAGACCCCGGCTCTGATTGGGTAAGAGCTCTGTCGATCCAATGGTCTAAGCCAATAGGGAACGTGGTCCTGCTTGGGCACCGCCCCCAGGGGGTGGATCCCTGGAGAAACAGGGGCTTATGGGGATTGGGGAAGGAAAGTTGGGTTGAGAATGATCAGATCAGCCATGGTCTGACTGAAAGGTGAAGCAGAGTTTGGGAGTGAATCCCTTCCTTCTGTTGTTCCATCTTATGGCGATCCCTGTTCCATTGGGACAAGAACCTTCCACACTCAGTCCCGTCAATGTGACCATTCACCTGTTTGGGGCTAACACCATTTCATGCGGTGGCTGGTGGATCAGAGTGTGAGGAGTAATTATAAATGTTGTTATCTGCAAAAATCACAACGCTGAATCATGAAAGAGGAAGGGGGTGTGTAGGTTAAGCTTGTGCAAACAGTTATAAGCATCTGTTTCCCACTTCTGCAAAAACATAAAAAACCCACAATCAATAGGTGATAAGGCTCAGTGTGGATAAAGAATGGGAGGAAATGTTGCTTTAGCAATGCAAGGAAGCAGATGGCAGTGGAGGAGGATACATTAACAATGGACCACAGCAGGATGTGGTGAAATGGCCAAGCAAGACTTATACTTTGTTATGCACAAGGCCAGATAAGGCAAGAGATAAACAACAGTAACGGGCGCCGGGTTTAGAATAGTGGGAGGAGGGAAAGAGAATTGAATTGTATATAAGTTTTGTACTTGTTAAGCTCGGTGTGTCTATCTTATAGGCGCCACGCTATAATAAACAATACTGCTGCTTCAGATCTTGTCTCGGACTGAAATTATTGAAGTGAGTGGGTTCTATTTCCCACAATTGGGGGCCTGTCCGGGATATTCTTCGATCGCCGCGGGGGGGGGGGGGGAGTGGCTGGCCCTGTACACTGGGAAGACACGTCCCGTTCCCGATTGAGGAGCGGGCTCGTGTCCCTGTTTGGTCCGCTCCCTTGGGTGACTGGTACAAATCCCACAAGAGAGACATCTGAATCAGACAGTGAACGGAGGTCGATAGAAAATATGGCAAAAAGAGGCCAGGCAACTCTGTGCACAGACCAAGGTAAGAAAACTGACTTTTAAGTATTGCCTTGGTTGCTGGGAAAAGGGGTATTTAATCGCTGAGGGACTGGCGAGGTCCCTGAGAAATGACGGATAGGCAGAGTAAGTCAAACTGCGATGGAGTAAAGGAAGAAAAAGTCCCTGGTAACATTCCTCCAGAAGTTCCTTAGGGAGGATGTTGTGGAAATGGACAAGTAACACTTGTACAAGGGAAAAGGATAAAAAGGAAATGATGAAATATTGTTGTTTAGTATGGACCAATCCTTCGTCCGGCTGTCTTCTGGCCAAAGTACGGTTCAGACGAGGATTGGCTATGTCAGTATTTAGGTATGTATGTGAATGAAAAACAACCTTTTAGTCAAGAAGAGGCGGACTATGTGTCCTGTTGGAAGGGCAGTTTGGGAATAATGGTAGTAAAGACAAGGGATTCCCCCTCTGCCCCACCCAATTCCTGCTCCCCCCCCTTCCCCTGTACCATAAAATCAGATTAAGTGGAAATGTGGGAGGAGGAGAGACAGACAGACTGGGACAGGGAATGGATGACCCACAAGAGGAGGAAGAAGGGGCTGTGGACGGGGATGTTGTTGTCCCAGTCCCTCAATCCTCAATGAAAGGAAGGGAAGATAAAGTAGACGTAGAGGAGGCCTCCGGAGTATCTAAACCAAAGCCTAAGGGGGAAAAACACAAACAAAAAAAGGGGAAGAACGTAAAGAGTTATCCTCTTCGGGAGATACCAATAGGGGACAAACAGATTGGGTTTGTAAGTGTCCCCTCCCCAGTGGGGATGTCAGAACATTTAAAAAGGAGATGAAGGTCATTTTTGAGGATCCGGTAGGGTTGTCTGAACAAATTGATCAATTTTTGGGGCCCAGTCTGTATACGTGGGCTGAGTTAATGTCTATTGTGAATATACTATTTACTGGGAAAGAAAGGGGACTTATACAAGGAGCAGCCATTAAAATATGGGACAGGGAACACCCGATTGGAAATGGGGATGCTGGACAGGGTAAGATTAAGTTTCCCCTCAGAGACCCCCAGTGGGAAAATCAAAACCCAGAGCATAGAGAAGAAATGAGGGAATTGAAAGACCTGATTCTAAAAGGAATAAGAGAGGCAGTTCCAAAGTCGCAAAATTTGACTAAAGCCTTTGAAGTTAGACAGGAGAAAGATGAGACTCCTTCAGCTTTCTTGCAAAGACTAAGAGACTCAATGCGTAAATACTCTGGAATGAACCCTGAGGACCCAGTGGCACAGGGTCTTTTGAAAGTACATTTTGTGACAAAGGCATGGCCAGACATACAGAGAAAGATACAGAGGATAGAAGGGTGGAGCATAAAACCATTCGATGAATTATTAAGAGAGGCACAGAAAGTGTTTGTTAAGGGAGAGGTTGAGAGATATAAACAGAAGGCGAAAATGATGGTAGCTACGGTTGATGAGGTAGTTAAGAAAAGAATGGGACCAATAGTGCGCAATTGGGTGTCAGCATGGAGGACAGAGAGGGAGAGGGAGAGGACAAGGAGGAGCATTTGATAGAGGGTTCGGGTGACGGGGCAGAGATGGAAGTCTCCACAGGCAGGATGCTATTATTGTGGAAAGATAGGACATTTTAAGCGGGAGTGTCCTGATCTACAAAGGGAAGAAAGGACAATCCCGCTTATGAATTTTGATGAAAAATAGGGGTGTCAGGGGTTCCTGCCCTCGGGGACCCACCAGGAACCCTTGATAAACTTGAAGGTGGGACCCTGTAGGGAAGAGGCAGTCCTCCTAGTAGATACGGGGGCAGCACGGTCATCGCTGTAAAAAGTCTGAACAAAAGCAATTGCTATGCATGTGCCTCCGGTAGGCCAGTGGCCCAGGTGGTTCCCTTTCAGCTCGGGTGGAAGTGAGACAGGAAGGGCATGAAATGTATGATAGCCCTGTATCAGGATGAGACTGCATGGAATGATAGGCACTGTACCTCCCTATCTCTGATGTTCCCTCCCTTGGAGAAGAAAGATGTACAAGTTTCCCCCACATTTTCTGTTACAGTTGGAAACCACACGTTGTATGTGTAGATGAGGTACAAGTCGATCTAGAGATTTGTGGGAGCTGAAATTGTGTACATAGATTAAAAATGTTACCGAAACGGAGAAAGGAGGGAACTATTCAGCACTGAAGGTTCCCCGAGTGGATCTGTGGTGGGACTGTGGAGCAAAATATTGAGACCCACCCTCCCTCCGGATTGGAGAGGGATATGTGCAATTGTACAATTGGCAATTCCATTTACCCTGGCATTTGAGAAGGAAAAGATAGTAGGGAAACAGGGAAGGGATAAGAGATCACTGTTAGACACTTCTTTCGATGACAGTATTTATCTCAATTCTGTAGGAGTCCCGAGGGGGGGTACCTGATGAGTTCAAGGCTCGTAACCAGATTGCAGCAGGCTTTGAGTCAGCTCTCTTTTCGTGGGTAACAATTAATAAAAATATAGATTGGATAAATTACATTTTCTATAATCAACAGCGATTTAAAAATTATACAAGGGATGCGGTTAAAGGAATATCAGAACAGCTTGATGCGACAAGTAGGATGGCATGGGAAAACAGAATGGCCCTTGATATGATTTCAGCAGAAAAAGGGTGTGTGTGTGTGATGTTAGGAGGAAGCTGTTGTACTTTTATTCCTAATAACATTGCACCTGATGGTTCAATTACTCGGGCCTTAAGGCGATTGACTACCTTAGCAGAGGAACTAACTGAGAATTCAGGAATAGACACAGCTCTCACGGGATGGCTTGAATCCTGGTTTGGAAGATGGAAGGGGGTGGTAGTTTCCATCCTTACTTCCCTGATATTTGTAGTCGGGGTATTGGTAGCCATTGGCTGTTGTATCATACCCTGTATATGAGGGCTCTCCTAAAGACTGATTGAGACAGCCTTAAGATGCCCGTAAAAGGAAATCAGACAGAAGAACTTTATCAACTAAATATTGAGGAGATGAGTGAGACCAAGATGGATGAAATCTCCGGAATGATGCTTGCGAATTTCGGGGGCGATGCTTGAAAGAAAAATGCAGAAAGTAATAAATAAATGGTAATTAAAGAAAAAGGGGAAATTGTGGGATATGGTAAATTAATGTTACTTCTGCAATTCTAATTGATTATAAAAAAAATGAACTCACATCAGTGTGTAATTGTTTCATCCAGGAGCTGAGTCAACAAGAATGGGAACTATGTGGAGGAAATGCATAATTTTTTTTTGTATTAGTGAAAAATATATGCACGAAAGAAACGGGACTACACAACAATGGTACAAAATGCAGGCACTAGATAAGATGCTGTGAAGACAGGCAGTTAAACTCAATATGCCTGTACAAACAGTAGGTATAAACATCTGTTTCCCACTTTTACAGAAACACAGGAACAAACCCCAATTAAAAGGGCTTAGTGAAAAGATGCTGTGAAAAGGCAAGGATGTGCCCACAGCAGGATGGGGTCAAATGGCCTTGAGAACAGGAATGAGCATGTTTTTCACAGACAAGACCGGATAAGACACGAGATAAACAGGAGTAATGGGTACCGGTCTTAGGGAAGTGGAGGGTGTAAACAGGGGGGAAACAATGAAATAAGGAAAAAATATATAGGAACCAAATTATATAAATATCGAGTATTTGTTGAATTCAGTGTGTTTTGTCCCTGCCTTGTGGACATCACACCCACTTGCAAGTGTGAAATAAAGGGCACTACTGATTCAGATCTTGTCTCGGACTGAAATTATTGCAGTGAGTGAGCTTTGTTTCTCACACAATCTCTCAACAACATCCAAACACTAACATCTCGGGCGGTGAGCTGAGTTTTCATTCCAAAGCCTAGGAAATATTTTGAAATGCTGGGTTAGCTGATTAAAACACTTACTGCCTGCAGTGACAGCATTGGGGCAGCTGGGGCACAGCAAGATCCCACATGGTACAATGCAGCAGCAGCTAATTACTCTGATCACTTTCCCCCCACTGTGATGCTGCCTCAGTTTAATTATTTCCTGTCACCCCAGAGTCAAACATTGCAGTGAGTTCACAATCTCAAAATGCCTCTCCCTCTCTCTCCCCTTCTGTTTCCCCTGCTCTCTGAATTTTTGAAACCTTTCTCTCACTGTTGAATTTTCTCATCCTGTCCTCTCTATAACCCACATGAGTCTGACTTTATGGTAAGTCTTTAGAGAGGGTCACATCTTTTGATTTTTAATTTACCCCTCGGGAAGTTCGACCTCTCAGATCCTGGGGATTGACATACTTTAACCACAGACTTCAAACTTGTTTTAAAAATGACAGGGCCACAATCCAAGAGGAGCCAGTTACCCAGAGGCCTCTAAAACCCAGGGTCCCCGAGAGAGGAGATTAAACCTCAGGGTTAAATAGACACACAACTCACGTGAGCCCCCACGGGGTGCAGCCTCAGGCCTGTGCTCCCCCTCTGGAGGCTTTTCTTTCCAGGGCTCGAACATTTTGGATCTTCATGTTGCAGCTTTCCAAACAAAAGTTCCTCGGGATAAAAGAGAGAAAAGATGAGTTGAAATGGGGAGCGAGAGCATTTTGAAGGTAAGTTACACAGCAAGATCCCAGGTTTAAAAGCACCTCTGCCCATCCCCAATGTATGAATGTATCTAACACAGTCAGCAGTTAGGGTGGAAAATGGTGTGGGAGCAGATCTTACCAGGGATTGGAGGAGGATAGTGAGGGAAAGGCATCAGATTATTACACTCTGCAGTGACCTGGGATCGATTGCCTTTTACTGAAAACAGTTCCCAACTTGTATGTGCCTGTAGCTCCCTCCAGTCTGACACCCTCGTTACCCTCTATCCTGTCTGCTGTCCCTGAGCCAATGGTGTATTAGTTCTGTTACTGACCCTTCAGTCCTATGGGCATCAATTTTCTCACAATTCCAGTTGGAGACCTTCTCTCATCCACGTGAAGGAATTGGACCCTGACAATTCCATTTACACTGTCTCCCAACAATCTTCATAGGATCCATATCACAGAGGTTAGACAGGTGTTCCCCAGCAAACACTCCCAGGGCAGAGGGAGCACAGGGTTCCAGACGACATAAAGCTCCCATTAAACTGTCCCCATTTAAATCTCCAGGGCAGGTAGAAAATAGAGTTAGATACAGAGTAAATCGCTCCATACACTGCTGGAATGTGACATTATCTCAGGCATTCACTGTGTGAGAAACAAAGCTCACTCACTGCAATAATTTCAGTCCGAGACAAGATCTGAATCAGCAGAGCTCTTTATTTCACACTTGCAAGTGGGTGTGATGTCCACAAGGCAGGGACAAAACACACACCGAATTCAACAAATACTCGATATTTATACAATTTGGTTACCACATATTTTTTCCTTATTTCATTGTTTCCCCCCCTGTTTACATCCTCCACTTCCCTAAGACCCTCCTGCTTATCTCGTGTCTTATCCGGTCTTGTCTGTGAAAAACATGCTCATTCCTATTCTCAGGGCTGTTTGCCCTTTGCCTGCTTCCCTAACCATGATTTACTCCTTCCATTGGTGCTGCTCCTCTCAGCATCTTATTATTAAGACTCATTTAATTGTGGTTTTGTTCCTCTTTCTGTAAAAGTGGGAAACAGATGTTTATACAGGCATATTGAGTTTAACTGTCTGTTTTCAAAGCATCTTATCACGAAGCCCTTCTAAATGGCTTTACCATTTGTTACATCCTTAGCAAACCAATTAGCATTTCCTCCACAGAGTTCACATTCTTGTTGACTCAGCTCCTGGCTGAAACAATTGCACACTAATGGAGTTCAGTTATTTTTTATATAATGAATTTTAGAATTGCTGAAGAAACATAAAATTTCCCAAATCCCACAATTGCCCCTTTTTATTTCTTTACCATTTGTTACCTTCTGCATTTTGTTTTTTTAAGCATTGCTCCCGAAATTCACAAGCATCATTTAGGAAATTTCATTCATCTTGGTCTCACTCATCTCCTCAATATTTACTTGATAAAGTTCCTCTGTCTGATTTCCTTTTAAGGGCATCTGTTTCATTAAGGTTGTCTCAATCAGTCTCTGGGTGAGCCCTCGTATACAGGGTATGATACAACAGCTTCCTCCTACCATCACACACACACACCCTTTTTCTGCTAAAATCATATCAAGGGCCATTCAGTTTTCCCATGCCATCCTACTTGTCGCATCAAGCTGGTCTGATATTTCTTTAACTGCATCTCTTGTATAATTTATAAATCGCTGTTGATTATAAAAAATGTAATTTATCCAATCTACATTTTTATTAATTGTTACCCACCAAAAGAGAGCTGACTCAAAGCCTGCCGCAATCTGGTTACGAGCCTTGAACTCATCAGGTACCCCCCCTCCCCCAGGGACTCCTATCGAATCGAGATAAACCCTGTCATCGAAAGAAGTGTCTAACAGTGATCTCTTACACCTTCCTTGTTTCCCTACTATCTTTTCCTTCTGAAATGCCAGGGTAAATGGAATTGCCAATTGTACAATTGCACATATCCCTCTCCAATCCAGAGGGAGGGTGGGTCTCAATATTTTGCCTCCACAGTACCATCACAGATCCGCTCGGGGAACCTTTAGTGCTGAATAGTTCCTCCTTTCTTCGTTTCGGTAACATTTTTAATCTATGTACACAATTTCAGCTCCCCCAAATCTCTAGACCGACTTGTACCTCATCTACACACACACGACGTGTGGTTTCCAATTGCGGCAGAAAATGCAGGGGAAACTTGTACATCTTTCTTCTCCAAGGGAGGGAACATCAGAGATAGGGAGGAACAATTCGTATCATTCTCATTCCATGCAGTCTCATTCTGATACAGGGCTAGCATACACTTCATGCCCTGCCTGTCTCGCTTCCACCCGAGCGGAAAGGGAACCACCTGGGCCACTGGCCTACCGGAGGTACATGCATACCAATTGCTTTTGTTCAGACTTTTTACAGTATACTTTACCCATTCAACCCAGGCATTTGCATCCCTGTACCCAGTTTCTATTTCGATAGTCTGTTTCAAGTCCTTAACCTCTATAATTTTTACTACTTTAGGATCAGTGGGGGGGGGGGGGGTGAAAGGTTGTATCTCATTATCCAGTAATTCCGCCCGTTTTCCCTGTCCTACGTTAATTCGAAAACAACAGCCCACGAAGTGTTTCCCATGTGCTTTCATTTCTATCCCTATTACACCACGTACCATCCCCAAGGCCATCCCCATAGGACTTAAGATGTATCTCTGAACTGCGGTACTGTCTCTGAATATCGACATCCCCACAATTGACTAAGCTGCATGCATCAGCGTCTATTACTTGTGGATTATCAGACTCAGAAACCATTTATAATATATATGAAAAGGATATTTGACAAAATCCCAATACTAAGAGGGCTAGCATCATAACTCTAAGCATTCCCAGTACTTTAAACATCATGCTGAAGCACAGAATGACTCAATATACAATTCTACAGAAATAATCCCGCGCTCACGTTGCCACTGTATAATCAGTTACTCAAAGTCTCTTTAGTCTGAGTTTCAGCGGGTCTTGTGTTGGTTCGGCTGTCCAGACTTCTTCCTCAACTGGAGATTCCACTGTCCCTTTGATCCGAGTGTAGTGAGTCCAGCCTTTCTCCACTGTCCTTATTGCCGTTACGGTAGTCAAAAGAGCCTGGTACGGCCCTTCCCAGTCCGGCTGCAATTTAGTCTCTGTCCATGATTTTACTAAGACCCAATCTCCCGGCTGGATGGGATGAACGGTGAATTCTAGGGGTGGAGTCTGTGCCAATAAACCCTGTTTCCTGAGGAAAGACAAAAATGAGGACAAGCCCAGTATATACTTCTTTAAGAACAAATCTTTAGTTTCGGGAATTGGCAATTCTCCATTCGTTCCCAGATAAGGTAATCCAAATAAGATTTCATAGGGGGATAGTCCCAAATCTTTCCTTGGGGCTGTTCGTATTCGCAAAAGAGCTATAGGTAAACATTTGGTCCAAGGGAGTCTGGTTTCTATTATTAATTTAGAGGGCTGTTGTTTGAGTGTTTCCAATATTGTTTTAGACACCCCACTCGCAGTGGCGGTAGCTAGGGGGTATGCCTCAACCCAACTGGATAAATGATCTACTCTGGCCAACATATATTTTAGTCTCCCTACCCTGGGTAACTCAGTATAATCTACTTGTATACTCTGGAAGGGTCTCAATCCTGGTCTCTTCCTCCTGGGGTCTGTTTTCTCAAGACTTTTTTATTTACCTTTCTGCTGATTATCACTTGTATATATTC
Source organism: Hemiscyllium ocellatum (assembly GCF_020745735.1). Classification (NCBI taxonomy): domain Eukaryota; kingdom Metazoa; phylum Chordata; class Chondrichthyes; order Orectolobiformes; family Hemiscylliidae; genus Hemiscyllium; species Hemiscyllium ocellatum. The sequence goes on from NC_083442.1 coordinate 6,624,771, forward strand.
CTTTACATCCATATTCCTTAAGAACTAAATCACAAGTTTATCAAGGGTTCCTGGTGGGTCCCTGAGGGCAGGAACCCCTGACACCCCTATTCATTATCAAAATTCATAAGCGGAATGGCTCTTTCTTCCCTTTATAGATCAGGACACTCCTGCCTAAAATGCCCTATATTTCCACAATAATGGCATCCTGCCTGTGGAGACCTTCATCTCTGCCCCTGTCGCTCAAACCCTCTATCAAATGCTCCTCCTTGTCTCTCCCTCTCCCCTTTCCTCTCTGCCCTACATGCTGTCACCCGCCGCTCCGGTTGCTCACTATTGGTTCCATTCTTCTCCTAATTACCTCATCAACCGCTGTTACCATAATTTTCGCCTTCTGTTTCTGTCTCTCATCCTCTCTCTTTACAAACACTTTCTGTGCCTCTCTTAACAGTTCATCTAACGGTTTTTCGCTCCACCCTTCTATCTTTTGTATCTTTCTCTGTATGTCTGGCCATGCCTTTGTCACAAAATATACTTTCAAAAGACCCTGTGCCACTGGGTCCTCAGGGTTCATGCCAGAATATTTTCGCATTGAGTCTCTTAAACTCTACAAGAAAGCTGAAGGAGTCTCATCTTTCTCCTGACTAACTTCAAAGACTTTAGTCAAATTCTGCGACTTCGGAGTTGCCTCCCTTATTCCTTTTAGAATCAGGTCTTTCAATTCCCTCATTTCTGCTCTCCGCTCCGGATTTTCATTTTCCCACTGGGGGTCTCTGAGGGGAAACTTCATCTCTTCCTGTCCAGCATCCCCATATAAGCCCCCTTTCTTCCCCAGTAAATAATATATTCAAAATAGACATTAACTCAGCCCACGTAAACAGACTGGACCCCAAAAATAGATCAATTTGTTCAGACAATCCTACTGGATCCTCAACTAGGACCAGCATTTCCTTTTTAAATGTTCTGACCTCCCCACTGGTGAGGGGAGGGGCACACACAAACCCAATCTCCTTGTCCCCTATTGGTACCTCCCGAAGGGGACATGTCGTTACGTTACTCCCCTTTTTCTTTTGTTTTCCCCCCTTATGCTTTGATTTAGGCCCTGCGGAGGCCTCCTCTACGTCTACATCTACTTTAGCTTCTCTTTCTTCTGCCGAGGAGTGAAGGTCAGGAACAACAACATCCCCGTCCACCACCCCTTTGTCCTCCTCTTGTGAGTCACCTGTTCCCTGTTCCTGTCTGTCTATCTCCCCTCCTCCCCCGTCTTCACCTAATCTGATCCTATGGTACGGGTGGGGGGGGCAAACAGTTAAGGGACTGGGTGAGGCAGAGGGGGAATCCTTTGTCTTCACTACCAGCATTCCCAAACTGCCTCTCCAACAGGACGCATAGTCCGCCTCCTCTTGGCTAAAAGGTTGCTTTGCATGCACATACTGACATACCCAATCCTCGTCTGAACCGTACTTTGGCCTGAAGACGGCGGGATGAAAAATTCCTTAGTCCATACAAAGCAACAATATTTAATCATTTTCTTTTTATCCTTTACCCTTGTACAAGTATTGCGCGTCCATTCATGCAACATCCTCCCCAACGGACTTTCAAGAGGTATACTGCAAGGGACCCCACCTCCTCTTTCATTGCCTTGTTATCCCCAGAGGCTTGTCCCTTATCCACGGCACAATGCATATTGAGTTCCTTCGTTCGTCCCTTACTAACTACTAATACTCAATCCCAGCCACCAAGGCAATACTTAAAAGTCAGTTTTCTTACCTTGGGCTGTCAGGTTCAGATGTCTCTCTTGTAGGATTCGTACCAGTCGCTCAAGGGAGCGGACCAAACCGGGACATGAGACCGCTCCTCAATGGGGAACGGGACGTGTCTTCCCAGTGTCCAGGGCCAGCCACTCCGCCCGGCGATGGAAGAACTTCCCGGACTGCCCCACGTTGGGCACCAATTGTGAGAAACAAAGCTCACACACTGCAATAATTTCAGTCCGAGACAAGATCTGAATCAGCAGAGCTCTTTATTTCACACTTGCAAGTGGGTGTGATGTCCACAAGGCAGGGACAAAACACACACCGAATTCAACAAGCACTCGATATTTATACAATTTGGTTACCACATATTTTTTCCTTAATTCATTGTTTCCCCCCCTGTTTACATCCTCCACTTCCCTAAGACCCTCCTGCTTATCTCGTGTCTTATCCGGTCTTGTCTGTGAAAAACATGCTCATTCCTATTCTCAGGGCTGTTTGCCCTTTGCCTGCTTCCCTAACCATGATTTACTCCTTCCATTGGTGCTGCTCCTCTCAGCATCTTATTATTAAGACTCATTTAATTGTGGTTTTGTTCCTCTTTCTGTAAAAGTGGGAAACAGATGTTTATACAGGCATATTGAGTTTAACTGTCTGTTTTCAAAGCATCTTATCATGAAGCCCTTCTAAATGGCTTTATCATTTGTTACATCCTTAGCAAACCAATTAGCATTTCCTCCACAGAGTTCACATTCTTGTTGACTCAGCTCCTGGCTGAAACAATTGCACACTAGTGGAGTTCAGATATTTTTTATATAATGAATTTTAGAATTGCAGAAAAAACATAAAATTTCCTATATCCCACAACTGTGAACAGGTTCTGGAATTTGCATTTCAATCACCTTCAAAGAACTGTCTCCATTTGCTATCTCTGCAAGGATCTATGAATGAAAATGGCTTTTGACTCATTCCCCTCTCTCCCTTGCTGTCAGAGTTCCAAACCCAAATGAGTCAGCCAGACATCTCAGCTTTGTTCACAGCCACCATTTTGTTTGACACAGCACTGATATTGAATTTATAAATAGGGAAAAGCAAGAGAGAGTAAAAAGTGAGGTCTGCAGATGCTGGAGATCAGAGCTGAAAATGTGTTGCTGGTTAAAGCACAGCAGATTAGGCAGCATCCAAGGAACAGGAAATTCGACGTTTCAGGCCAGAGCCAAGAGAGACTAGAGACACCAATACACTTGGAACATATTGAACATTGGCCCCACACTAACATCTAAGATTCTCTGACTCTAAATCCGTGAAGCTGAGGTTCTGTCTCAGAATTTTCCTGTTGTCAGTGTGACTCCTAGAGAAAAAAAACAACACTCTCTGAATTATATTTCTTTATTTCCTGTGTGTTCGTGTGTATGTGTGTGTGTGTTGATGGACTTTAAGGCTCAACCTACAAACTTATTATCTTTTATGTATGAGCCAAAGTCCTGCGTGCTCTTTAAAATAAAGCAATAAGGAAATATATTTAATCCTGCACTTTTAGTTTTATTCTAACAATAAGTGGATAAAGTATACAGAGCTCTGGGTCTAAACCTTTCTGTCCCTGACAAACTACTAAGTCAGTCAGTTCACAAAGAGAAAAGACCCCTCTCTGTCCCTGACACAGTCTTTTATACTGTACAAAACATCGTACCATCACTCAAGTGTAACTGTCTTCTCATTGGCTGTTGCTCTGATTCCATTCCCCGCCTCCTCGCATTTCCGGCTGTTTGACCTCACGTGACCTTCCCTTTTTCGAAGACAAAGGACCACCATGCGGTCTCCTTTCGAGCACGACCCGGCAGTCTCACCCACTTCCGGGGCGCGAAACGGCCGATCACGTGACCTCCGAGCCGAGGACACGCCCCCAAGCCCGACAATCAGAGAACACGCCCCCATGCCCGACTATTGGAGGACCACGTGACCTCCGAGCCGAGGACACGCCCCCCAGGCCCAACAATTTAGTTTTCCAGGTAAGTTAAGTTTTTCTTATATATATATTTACAGTGTGTGTGTGTGTGCGTGTATATATGTTTCTGACTGTGAGTGAGCATATCTGTGAGAGCGAGAGACTGTCTGTGTGTGTCCAACTTGAGTGTCAATGATTCCGTGATGGTACTCCTAACACTCACAGCCTCACACTCACACTCACACTCACTCACTCACTAACACAAAGACACACACTCACTCATAACACATAATCAAACACAAATACACAGACACTCACACACACACTCATACGCACACATTTTCATGCACAGACACTGACTCTCGCTCACACATCCCTCACACAAACACTAATACCCTCTCACTCTCTTCCTTACTCACTCTTCCCCTTGGTGTGGGTACAGTGCTTTGCATATCGAATATCAGATACCCAAGAGTGAATTTCTGACTGGAGTCTAATCGAGGGTTCAGTGGTGATATACATTCGGAGTAACAGGTACCATGGGCTGAGTTACAGCTTGGAATTTAATTGAAGGTTTCAGGGGGATTTATATACAGAATAACAGAGACAGAAGAGAGTTATAGACTGGACTCTAAACAGGATAGAGTCATAGAGATGTACAGAATGGAAACAAAGCCTTCGGTCCAACCTGTCCATGCCGACCAGATATTCCAACCCAATCTAGTCCCACCTGCCAGCACCCGGCCCATATCCCTCCAAAATCTTCCTATTCATATACAAATGCCTCATAAATGCTGCAATTGTACCAGCCTCCACCACATCCTCTGGCAGCTCATTCCATACACGTACCACCCTCTGGGTGAAATAGTTGCCCCTTAGGTCTCTTTTATATCTTTCCCCTCTCACCCTAAACCTATGCCATCTATAAGATGTTTGATTACTTTAGCTATAGACTAATATTTAACCAGGCGTGATTTAAAGACTGGAATCTAATCGAGGTTATCAAGGAGGTTTATACACAGAGAGACTGATAACTGGGAGTGAGTTGCAGACAGGAATCTAATTGAAGATATGGGGGTGGTTTATATACAGAGAGACAAATACCCAGGAGTACCTCACAGACTGGAATGTAATTGAGGAATTCAAGGTGTTTTTTATACAGCGTAACAGTTTAAAGTCTGGTTGAAGATTTGTAGCTCGGGTGTCCGTTGTTGTGGTTCTGTTCGCCGAGCTGGAAGTTTTTGCTGCAAACGTTTCGTTCCCTGGCTAGGGAACATCATCAGTGCTATTGGAGCCTCCTGTGGGGCTCCAATAGCACTGATGATGTTCCCTAGCCAGGGAACGAAACATTTGCAGCAAAAACTTCCAGCTCGGCGAACAGAACCACAACAGCATAACAGTTACCCAGGAGTCAGTTTTTGAGAGGATAGAAATTACAGAGTCATGCCATAAGACCATAAGAAACGAGACCATTCAGGCCATCGAGCCAGCTCCATCATCAACCATGGCTGATAGGTTTCTCAACCTCATTCTCTCCTTTCTCCCTGTGACCCTTGATACTCAGGAACCTATCTATCTCAGTGTTAAATATACTCAGTGAGCTGGGCCCCAGCCTTCAGTGGGAATGAATTCCACAGATTCCCCACTCTCTGGCTCAACAAGTTTCTCCTTATCTCTGTTTTAAGATCTCTTCCCTCTACTCTGAGGCTGTGCCATTGGGTCCCAGTCTCTCTGACCAAATGGAAACATCTTCCCATCATCCGCTCTGTCCAGGCCATTCAGTATTCTGTAAGATTTAATTAGATCCTTCGTCATCCTTCTTCTGCACCCTTCCTCAAACTTTGCACATATATTGAGGTTTTTATTGCTGGGACCGTTCTCGTGAACCTCATCTAAACACCCTCCAGGGTCAGTGCATCCTTCCTGAGATATGGGACCCAAAACTGTGTACAATTTTCCAAATGTGGTCTGACCCCAGCTTTATAGAGCCTCAGAAATACATCCCTGCTTTTATAATCAAGTGATCTCAAAATAAATGCCATCATTGCATTTACCTTTCTAACTAATGACCCAACCTGCAGGTTTACCTGAGACAATCCTGGACGGGAACTCCCAAGCCTCTCTGCGTTTCAGATTTCTGAATTTTCTCCCCAATTAGAAAATCGTCCATACCTCTCTGCCTCTATTCCTCCGACCCAAGTGCATGACCTCATACTTTCCCACATTGTAGTCTATCTGCCACATCTTTGCCCACTCTCCTAACCTGTCCAAATCCTTCTGCAGCCTCCCCGCCTCCTCAATGCTACCTGTCCCTCTACCTACCTTTGTATCATCGGCAAACTTAGTCAGAATGCCCTCAGTTCCTTCATCTAGATCGCTAACACAGAAAGGAAACAGGCCATTCGGCCTAACTGGTCCGTGCTGACCAATTTTCCTAAACTGAGCCAGGCCCATTTTCACTTTTCCTATCCTCACACCTATCCTAATGTCTTTTAAATGTTGTAATTGTACTCATCTCTATCACTTCCTCTCCTTCCATATACACACCACTGTCTGAGTTAAAAAGTTGCCCCACAGGTCCCTTTTAAATCTTTCCCCTCTCACCTTAAATGCATCCCCTTTATGATTTTATAACCCTCTGTACGATCACCCCTCAGCCTCCTGTTCTCCAAGGAAAAAAATCCCAGCATCTCCTTATAACTCAGGCCTTTCAGTCTTGGTAACATCCTTATAAATCTGTTTCCAACCCCTTGCAGTTTAATAACCAGTTTAACGGGCGACACGGTGGCACAGTGGTTAGCACTGCTGTCTCACAGCACCAGAGACCCGGGTTCAATTCGCGACTCAGGCGACTGACTGTGTGGAGTTAGCACGTTCTCCCCGTGTCTGCGTGGGTTTCCTCCGGGTGCTCCGGTTTCCTCCCACTGTCCAAAGATGTGCGGGTCAGGTGAATTGGCCATGCTAAATTGCCCGTAGTGTTAGGTAAGGGGTAAATGTAGGGGTATGGGTGGGTTGCGCTTCGGCGGGTCGGTGTGGACTTGTTGGGCCGAAGGGCCTGTTTCCACACTGTAAGTCTAATCTAATCTAAACCCCCTTCCTACAGCAGGGTGAACAGGATACTATGCAGTCCTCCAAATGTGGCTTCACCAATGTCTTGTACAGCTGTAACTTGACGTCCCAACTCCTGGGCTCAGTGCTCTGCCCGATAAAGGCAAGCCTGTCAAATGCCACCTTCACCACCCTGTGACCCTGCCTACCTGTGGCACCACTTTCAAGGAACTATGTCCCTGCCCCCCTTGGTCTCTCTGTTCAACAACACTCCCCAGGGCACTACCATTAACTGTGTACGTCCTGCATGTGCACACTCTCTCTCACTTGCACATACACTCCCTCACTCACGCTTGCAATCTCTCTCTCTCACGTGTACACTCTCTCGAGCAAGTCTCCAATTATTGATGCCCATTTAACTGTTCTCTGATATACTTCTTACACGGATAGGTTCCCTATTCACATTTGTTCATTTTGGGGTCCGCTGAACTGAAACTCCAATTTCCTGATGCTTGCAACATTTCTCCTTTTTAGTGATTCCCTGTCCCTATTCTCCCATTTAGACTTGCTCTGCTCCAATTCTCTAATTTATTGGCACTCCCACCAATTTTCTAATGTAATGGCACTGTGTACCAAATCCATCTACTGATGCCCCACCAGTTCACTCATTTACTCATACCCCGATACTCATTCTTCCATTTACTGATGCCCAGCCCAACTCAACCATTTAGACGTGCCCTACTCAAATTCACCCATTTACTGGTGCCAGGCCCCAATTCTCATCCCACTGTGCACCAGTTCTTCCATTTAGTATTTTCTTACAACAATTGTCCCATTTAGTGGTCCGCTGCCAGAATTCTCTAATTTTGGCGTGCCCTGCATCAAATCTCGAAATTACCAATCCTGCACAAATCCTCCCTTTAGTGATGAACTGCACCAACTATCCCATTGAATACTGTCTGGCCCCAGTTCTCCCACTGAGTTGTTGACACCAAAATTGGAGGTGTAGTGAACAGCAAAGAGGGTTACCTCAGATTACAACTGGATCTTGATCAGCTGGGCCAATGGGCTGAGACATGGCAGATGCAGTTTAATGAGATGAATGTGAGGTGCAGCACTTTGGGAAAGCAAATCTTAGCAGGACTTATACACTTAATGGTCGGGTCCTAGGGTATGTTGCTGAACAAGGAGACCTTGGAGTGCAGGGTCATAGCTCCTTGAAAGTGGAGATGCAGGTAGATGGGATAGTGAAGAAGGCATTGGAATGCTTTACTTAATTGGTCAAGTATTGAGTACAGGAGTTGGGAGGCCATGTTGCAGCTGTACAGGACATTGTTCAGGCCACTGTTGGAATGTTGTGTGCAATTCTGGTCTTGGAAAGATGTTGTAAAACTTGAAAGGGTTCAGAAAAGATTTACAAAGATGTTGCCAGGGTTGGAGGATTTGAGCTATAGGCAGAGGTAGAACAGGCTGGGGCTGTTTTCCCTGGAGCATCAGAGGCTGAGGGGTGACCTGATAGAGGTTCACCAAATCATGAGGGGCATGGAAAGGATAAATAGACAAAGTTTTGTTCCTGGGGTTGGATAGTCCACAACTGGAGGATGTAGGTTTAGGGTGAGAGGGGAAAGATATAAAAGAGACCTAAGGGGCAACGTTTTCACACAGAGGATGGTACATGTATGGAATGAGCTGCCAGAGAAAGTGGTGGAGGCTGATACAATTGCAACATTTGAAAGGCATTTGGATGGGTATATGAATAGGAAGGGTTTGGAGGGATATGGGCTGGGTGCTGGCAGGTGGGACGAGATTGGATTAGGATAACTGGTCAGCATGGACCGGTTGGACTAAAGGCTCTGTTTTCCTGACTCTAAGTACTGAGGTACAGTAGACCTGCCCCAATAATGGTCTCTGTCTCTGTCTCACTCTTTCACACATGCACACATGCAGTTACTGATGGACAAGGAATGACAGAATACTATGAGCATCTTCAAATATTAAAGCTCCATGAAACAATCCTGGGAGGGGTTGTTGGGGACAGTGTAGAGGGAGCTTTACTCTGTATCTAACCCTGTTCTGACCCTGCCCTGATGGGGATACAGTGAAGGGAGTTTTACTGTGTATCTCACCCCATCCTGTCCCTGCCCTGAGAGTGTTTGATGGGAACAGTGTAGGGGGAATCTTTATTCTGGAACATAGGAGCAGGAGGAGGCCATTCAGCCCCTTGGGCCTGTTCCATCATTCAATGGGACCATGGCTGATCTGTGGCCTAACTCCACATTCCTTCCTTTGGCCCATATCCCTCAATATCTTCACTGAACAAAAATGTCTCTCTCTCCGATATAACCTGAACGACTGATCCAGCATCCACTGCTGTTTGTGGGAGAGAGTCCCAAACCTCTCCCACCCTTTGTGTGTCAAAGTGCTTCCTACCATCTCTCCTGAACGCTCTGGGCCCTCATTCTCAGACTCTGCTCCCTCTCGGTCTAGAATCTCCAACCTGTGGGAATCGTTGATCTTGATCGATCCTGTCTCATCCTGTTTATACCTTGAAGACTTTGATCAGATCACCCCTTAACTTTCTCACTTCTGGAGGAAAACGGCCTCATTTGTCGCGTGTCCCCTCAGAATGTAACCCCTGAGCTCCAGGATCATTGTTGTAAACCTCCTTTGTGTTCCCTCTCTGTACTCCAAACTGATATCCACATACTTGCTGACACTGAACTCCATCTAACACAGCTTTGTCCATTCACCCAGTCTATCAATATCCCTTTGTAATGTTAAGGTACCATCTGCACTGTCTACAATGCTGCCTAACATTGTGCATAACCCCATGCTGTCCCTATCCTGTGTGTGTTTGATAGGAACAGTGCAGAGGGATCTATACTCTGTATCTAACCCCAGGCTGCACATGTCCTGGGAGTATTTGATGCAGACAGTGTGGAGGGAGATTTACTCTGTATCTAACCCCATGTTGTCCCTATCCTGGGAATGAATACACCATTGGCTCAGAGACAGCAGACAGGATAGAGGAGAATGAGGGTTTCAGGTTGGAGGGAGCTACGGACAAATACAAGTTGGGAACTGTTTTCAGTAAAAGGCATTCGATCCCAGGTCACTGCAGAGTGTAATAATCTGATGCCTTTCCCTCAGTATCCCCCTCCAATCCCTGGTAAGATCTGCTCCCACACCATGTTCCACCCTAACTGCTGACTGTGTTAGATACATTAATACATTGGCAATGGGCAGAGGTGCTTTTAAACCTGGGATCTTGCTGTGTAACTTGCCTTCAAAATGCTCTCACATTCCCTTTCGAGTAATCTTTTCCTTCTTTTATCCGGATGAACCTTTGTTGGGAAAGCTGCAACGTGAAGATCCAAAATGTTCAGGCCGAGGGAAGCCTTGGCCAAGCTCCAGAGGGCAACGTGGTTCTGAGGCCTGAGGCCTGGTTGACAGGCTGCACTCCGTGGGGCCGACATGGATTGTATGTTTATTTACCACAAGGTTTAATCTCCCCTGGGATTCCTGGGTTTTAGGTGCCTCTGGTTAACTGGCTACTGTCAGATTGCGGCCCTGTCATTTTAAAACAGGTTTGAAGCCTGGCATTAAAGTATGTCACTTACATAAATGATTTGGATGCGAGCATAAGAGGTACAGTTGGTAGGTTTGCAGATGACACCAAAATTGGAGGTGCAGTGGACAGCAAACAGGGTTACCTCAGATTACAACAGGATCTGGACCAGATGGGCCAATGGGCTGAGAAGTGGCCGATGGAGTTTAATTCAGATAAATGTGAGGTGCTACATTTTGGGAAAGCAAATCTTAGCAGGACTTATACACTTAATGGTAAGGTTCTAGTGAGTGTTGCTGAACAAAGAGACCTTGGCGTGCAGGTTCATAGCTTCTTGAAAGTGAAGTCGCAGGTAGATAGGATAGTGAAGAAGGCGTTTGGTATGCTTACCTTTATTGGTCAGAGTGTTGAGTACAGGAGTGGGGAGCTGAAAATGTGTTGCTGGTTAAAGCACAGCAGGTTCGGCAGCATCCAAGGAACAGGAAATTCGACGTATCGGGCATAAGCCCTTCATCAGGAATCCTGATGAAGGGCTTATGCCCGAAACGTCGAATTTCCTGTTCCTTGGATGCTGCCTAACCTGCTGTGCTTTAACCAGCAACACATTTTCAGCTGTGATCTCCAGCATCTGCAGACCTCATTTTTTACAGGAGTGGGGAGGTCATGTTGCAGCTTTACAGGACATTGGTCAGGCAACTGTTGGAATATTGCGTGCAATTCTGGTCTCCTTCCTATTGGAAAGATGTTGTGAAACTTGAAAGGGTTCAGAAAAGATTTGCAAGGATGTTGCCAGACTTGGAAGATTTCAGCTACGAGGAGAGGCAGAACAGGCTGGGGCTGTTTTCCCTGAAGCGTCGGAGGCTGAGGGGTGACCTTATAGAGGTTTGCAAAATTATGGGGTGCATGGATAGGATGAATAGACAAAGTATTTTCCCTGGGGTCGGGGAGTCCAGAACTAGAGGGCATAGGTTTAGGGTGAGAGGGGAAATGTATAAAAGAGACCTAAGGGGCAACATTTTCACGCAGAGGGTGGTACGGGTATGGAATGACCTGTCAGAGGATGTGGTGGAGGCGAGTACAATTGCAACATTTAAGAGGCATTTGGATGGGTATATGAATAGGAAGGGTTTGGAAAGATATGGGCCGGGTGCTGGCAGGTGGGAACTAGATTGGGTTGGGATATCTGGTCGGCATGGATGGGTTGGACCGAAGGGTTTGTTTCCATGCTGTACATCTCTATGATTCTGTGTCCATCCCCAGGATCTGAGAGGCAGAATTCCCTGAGGGGGAATTAAAACCCAAATGATGTGTCACTCTCGAAAGACTTGTCATAAAGTCAGAGTAACATTGGTTACAGAGAGGGTAGGATGAGAAAATTTGACAGTGAGAGAAAGAGAGTGAGAGAGAGAGAGATTTGAAAAATTGAGAGAGCAGGGGAAACAGAAGGGGAGAGAGAGAGAGAGAGGCATTTTGAGATTGCGAAATCGCTGCAAAGTTTGATTCTGGGATGACAGGAAATAATTAAATTGAAGCAGCATCACAGAGGGGAAAGATGATCAGAGTAATTAGCTGCTGCTGCATTGTTAGATGTGGGATCTTGCTGTGCACCAGCTGCCCCGATGCAGGCAGTGAGTGTTTTAATCAGCTAACTCATTATTTCAAAGTTTCTCCAAAGCTTTGTCATGAAAATTTAGCTCATCACCCGATGTGTTTGTGTTTGCATGTTGCTGAGAGAGGAAAACCTGGGATCTTGCTGTGCTCTCTTTCTGTAATGATTTTCCTCCTTTGCCTTTCATCTAATACTGTCTCTTTCCTCCCAAGGAACGTAAGGGGTATGGAGAGAGAGAGAGAGAGAGAGAGAGAAACCAATCCATTCTCGAGAGCAGGAGGAAGCTGAGCTGGGACAGGGAGAGTAGGGAGAGAATAGAGAGAGAATGAGAGAGCGAGACAGATGGAAGAAGTGAAGGAGAGAGAGAGTGTGTGAGGGAAGGAGGGAGAGAGGGAGGGAAGCAGCTGGAGGGGGCAGGTTAAACATGGAGGGAGGGACAAGATCCAGGCTCTGAGACTGACTTCCTTCCATCGAGTCACTGCATCGAGTCTCAGAAAATAAACCCTTGGGGTGGGGGCTCAGTCAGAAAGCATTTACCCCCTGGGTCCCAGTGAAATCTGTTCCCATTCTCTGGGTTTAAAACCAGGGGGAAGTGCTGATAAAATGGGGAGCTTTGGGAAGTCACTCAGTGATGGGATTTTGTTTTGTTTTTCTTGTTTTTTGATTCAAAAGATCTTGGCTTTGACTTAATCAACTCCCATCTCTCTCTCTCCCTCCCTCACACCGCCAACACCGGGATTTTCTCTCTCTGTGTCTGTCTCCGTTTCTCTGTCCCTAATCTTGTTTGTGTTATCTCTCCACCTCAGTATCTCTCTCTCTCTCACACACACATAATACACTCTGTCTCTCTGCCCCCCACCCCTCCCTCTCTATACTCCTAACCCTGAGGGTGATTTGGACTCAGTACCATATGGTGCTGCATATGTAATTAACACAGTGGGATCTTGCTGTGCCCTGGGTCTCCTGTTGTTGTCCAAACTGTGGGGATGGGGTGGGGCCGGGGGGAAGCCTGGGGACTGGGATCTTGCTGTGCATGAAGACACACACAGTTGAATGGCCGATCAGTCTCTGCACACACTCCCTGTGTCCCCCTCCCCCTCCAGCCCAGGGCCTGGGACACATTGAGGGGTGGGGGTGGTGAGGGAGGGTGGGGAATTGTACACAATGGAGACACAGAGGGGGTTTTTATACAGAGATGGGGGGTATGGATAGAAGGGACAGTTTGGGGTAGGGGGTAAATGAAGGTGCACAGGGAGGGGGCAATTCGATCAGGGAAAGAGGGGAAAGTGGGTGGGGCTGGAAAATTCCAAGGGGGGTGGGAAATTGAGGGTTGGGTCACAAATTAGCCGGACTCGGGGTGTTACGTGGGAATGGGGCAGTAAACGTAGGGGGAATAGAAAATTGGGGAAGGGCCCAATATTTGTTTGAGGGGGGAATGAGAGAGAGAACCCGGGGAGGTGTTGGAGAAGAGACTGAACATCGGGAGGAGGGGAGGCGGGATTCTGGGCAGGAACATAATTGGGGGGAGGGGAAGGGCACAATATTTGGGAGGGGGCGGGGGCAGTGACAATGATTGAGGGAGTTTACATAAAGTCCCTGTCTCAGGGGGTGGGGGTAGAGAGGAGGCCTGGGCTCTTGCTGTGCAGTAAGACAGTCCCTCCACAGGTCAGTGAGTGTAAAGATTGTACTCACTGTGTTTCCCCACCCCCACCACCATAACGGGGTTGGTGGGGGTGGGGGAGGAGGGGTGATCATGATGGGGGGAGGCCAGTTTGAGTAATGCTGCACAGGGGGAGCGGGGTTGTAGGGGTGTGTGAGACCGGGAGGTGCATTTTTCAGGGGGAGCCAAAATATATGAGGGAAGAGCAATATGTTGTGGGGGGGGAGGAAGTGGTGGTGGAGGGGGGAAGAGACAGGAGGCAGGAATTGCAGGAAAGTAAAATCTGGGAGAGAGGCTGAATAATGAGGAGGGGAAGATTGGCAGATATGACAAAGAGTAAGATCATAGAATTCTGTCCATTCTCTATCGCTGGGTCATTCTCCAATTTTCTCTGACCCATCAGTCTGTTACACACCTTATTGGCCTCATAGATTTGCCTCACTGTCAGAATGTTGGGAAATAGAACAAAAGTGAATGATAAAAATGGTGTTAAAATGTTTCGGACTACTTAAAATGTTCCCACGGATGGTCTTCAGAATAACTGGGCCTGGTATAACAGTCCCTTGCCATCCCTGTCCTTCCTCCGTAGTGGAGTATACCCATTCTGAAGTCTGATCAGCAGGTCTTTAAACAACGCCCACATGGGAAATATGGACTTGCTCAATAACAGCTCCTCCCAATTAACTCTCCCTAGCTCCTACTTAATAGTGTCTTAATTTACCCACCCTGAATTCAGGACCTTCCCTCAAGGTCCTGACTTATCCATATTCATCGCGATCTTAAATTGAAGGAGTTGTGATCACTGTTTCTAAAATGCTGTCCCAGTGAAAGGTCAGTCATTAACCAATACAAGGTCCAGTGAGGCCTTGCCACAGTGAATCAGATCGCACATTGGAGGAACAACATCTCATCTTCCACCGGTGCTGCCTACAGCCCGGAGGACTCAACATTGAGTTCTCCAATTTCAAATAACCTCCCTCCCCATCCACCAACTCCCTTTCCAACCCCTCACCCTCCCTTCCACCCCTCCCTGCCACCAATCGGATTCATTCCTGCCATTGACCATTCAGGCCGTACCCTCTACCTGTGTTCACCTCAGCACTCCATCCCTCTCCCCACCCAAAACCCTCCCCCACACTCCCACCCTTTATCAGCAGCTCCCCTTACCCCCACTCCTGAAGTATTGACCTCTCCACCTCCTGATGCTGCCTGGCTTGCTGGGTTCTTCCAGCCTCCTGCTTGTCTCCGATGGTCAGTAAGGTGACAGACGGCTCCAAATGTGGTGGTGGGGGAGTGAACATTGAAGGAGGTTTACCTCAGTGTTAAACAGGACCTTGATCAGACCGGCCAATCAGGAGCTGATACAAGGTTGGGTTTTAGGAGCTGTTTTACAGATGGAAACATAATCCTTGCTGATGGTCCATCGATCTTTCAATTGATCCCAGGCTCCATTATGAAGGCCCAAGCAAACAGAGTTCACCCAGAGTCAGTTCCCACTGAGCCCAACGGAGTCAGTGAGAGCCACAAAACCTTCTCATGGCAGCACTGAGGGGGGGTTGGCTCATCTGTCACATCCAACCCCATTCCCCAGTGTCGGATCCGGTCTGTCACTGAGCCCTCTGACTGGGCCGTGGATTCCCCACCAACACAGCGGCTGTTTGGTGGAAAGAACCAAATAAAGAGATGGAGTGATATCAGCATCAGGCTGGGGGGGAAGGGAATGGAACCAGTGAAAGGAAATCATTGCTGAAAATACATCTGTAATCAAAAAACACGGATTATTTACAGTATATTACTCTGCGTAATAGGAACATTCCCTTTTTTATTTAGTTGTGTCCAGATGAGTGGATGAGCGAATTCCGTGAGGACAGGAGCCTGCCATTGCTGTTCCCACTCCGGCCTGCAGTGACCGATGATACTTGCCTCCAGGTCATTGACCTTGTATCTGGTTCTCTCACTGACAACTGGTTGCTGGGGATGATGTTATTCTGTGCATGTCTGATTCCTCTTTCAGTTATACTTTTATTATCCAGCTTTGTATTAACGGTTGCTGATTGCTGACAACACTTCCCACTGTTTTGCTCCTCTTTGGTTTCGCTCCTCAGATGGAATCATTCCTTGCCCATTAGGAAAGGAGTGTTACCGTGTTGCTGCTCCTCCTTCTCCTGTCAGTCCATTCCTCACCTGGACCCCTCATTCCATTATCTGCTGCCTTTAATGTTTACTCTCTGTTATTTGGATTTATTCATCAATTGAATTATTTTTATAACTGGATATTTCAGGGCATGTTTTAACTGGTCTCTGAAACTGTTCTGTGTCACCATGTAAATAAGTGCATTGGTGCAGCAGCTCAGGTCCCGCAGCATATATGAGGCTTGTGAAAAGACACCGAAAGCAGTAGAATCCAAGGAATGTGCGACACGAAAGAAACGTAAAATATCCAGCAACCAGAGAAGTATGAAACTTGCAGATATGGCAAAGAGTAAGATCACAGATTTCCTTCTGCTCTGTATCTCTGGGTCATTCTCTATTTTTCTCTGACCCCTGAGTCCCTTACGCACCGTAATGGCCTCAGAGATATTTCCGACAGTCAGAACATTAAGAAAGAGAATAAAAGTGAATGGGAGCATTGGTGTTAAAAATTGCTCAAAGTATTGAAAACTTGCCCACCGGCGGTCAGTAAAGTAACTGTTCCTGGTAGAACAGAACAATGGAACATTGTTGATGATCTTTCCACGTTTAAATCGAAAATAGTTGGGAACATTTTTTAAAAAAAAGAAAATACAGATTGTTGCTAGAACTCTAATTGAAGTATTCTCTGTCCAATACTTAGTTTTCATCTGACGAAAACAAATGGTGATAAATCGATCAAAGGAGAAAGTAACGGTGAACCAGACAGAACAATCAATGGCCCAGCAACTCAGTACATAGATGACACTACACACAGGAGTGATGTCCAGGAAACACCGTGGATAATAATATGTTCGAAACCAGCGAAGTACGATTTCGAAAGCAATGAATAGCAGATCCGACGTTGTCATAGCCACCAGATAACGAGTGGTGCTTTTAGACAAACCACACTTGCCCCGAGCTAAGATTAGAATCACCACTAGACTTACTGCAAAAGAGAGAGAAAGGAACAAAGAGACTTGAAGTTACTGATCAAATGTATCTGTGCCCGAGCCCAGACTATAAGCATTTTATGCAAAATTGAGGACTGCAAATGCTGGAAACCAGAGTTTAGATGAGAGTGGTGCTGGAAAAGCACAGCAGGTCAGACAGCATCTGAGGAGCAGGACAATCGTCATTTCAGAATAAAGCTCTTCATCAGGAATATCACACAAACGTTTAAGATTCTGAATCATTTTCACTTTGAAAATACATAGGGGTGAACACAAATAGGAGGTTAGTCTCAGAAACACAGTGACGTATTCAACATTTTCTTGGGGTTGACAGTGGTTGATTTATTCTGCTTTGTACATTGCTCAGGCTCACTGGAGTTGTAAATTAGATGACAGTATCCACACAAACACTCCCAGGATCATTAAATCAAAGAGTGGATACACCTAACCCAGACATGGATTACAAAAACATCCTGAATTCAGTTTTGGAGCCTTCACAGTTGAGTTTATTCCTAACATTCTGCACCCACACAACATGATTTACAGTACACGGCACTGGATCACTCAACCGTGTCTAGGAATGGATGGCGTCTCAAATATGAACAAAGAAATGATAGAGCATTGAGCCCCTCACTCTGAACATCCTGGCAAGCTGAACTAAGAAGATATTCACCAGTGAATCCAACCACAATGTCCCAGCTTGGATACCCAATGAAATCAGGATACTTCAACATTTGGCACTGACTCCCCACAACCTGTCAAACACTGTACCGAAACCTCCACCCAAACCCAGACATGAGGAATATCCCAACAGTTAAGGAGAATCAGGGACAGAGTTGAGTATGGTAGCCATTACAAAAGAGAAAGTGCTAAAAAAAAGTCCCAAATGATTGGAAAATCACTGTTGTAACCTTCTTGTTCAAGAAAGGATCAAGACGAAAGATGGAAAATTATAGGCCGATTAGCCTAATCTTGGTTGTAGGTAAAATTCTAGAATCCATCGTTAAGGATGAGATTTCTAAATTCTTGAAAGTGCAGAACAAGTCAGCATGGATTTAATAAGGTGAGTTCGTGCCTGACAAACCTGTTAGAATTCTTTGAAGAGTTAACAAGTGGGTTAGACCAGGGAAACCCAGTGGATGTTATCTACCTAGACTTTCAAAAGGCCTTTGATTAGGTGTTTCACAGGAGATTGTTGAGTAAGGTGAGGGCCCATGGTGTTTCAGGTCAGCTACTGACATGGTTTGGGGATTGGCTGTCTGATAGAAGGCAGAGAGTTGGGATAAAAGGTTATTTTTCAGACTGGTGGTTAGTGACATATGGTGTCCTGCAAGGTTCAGTGTTGGGGCTGCAGTTGCTCACTTTACATATAACTGATTGGGATGAAGGGACTGGGGGCATTCTGGTGAAGTTTGCCGATGATACAAAGTTCGGTGGACAGGCAGGTAGTTCTGAGGAGGTGGGGAGGCTGCAGAAAGATTTAGACAGTTTAGGAGAGTAGTCCAGGAAATGGCTGATGGAATTCAACGTGAGCAAATGCAGGGTGTTGCACTTTGGAAAACAGAATACAGGCATGGGCTATTTTCTAAATGGTGAGAAAATTCATAAAGCTAACGAACAAAGGGATGTGGAAATGCTAGTCCAGGATTCTCTAAAGGTTGACTTGTTGGCTCAGGCCTGTGGTTAAGAGAGCAAATGTAATGTTGTCATTTATTTCAAGAGGGTTGGAATATAAAAGCAGCGATGTGCTTCTGAGACTTCATAAAACTCTGGTTAGACCCATTTAGAATACTGTGTCCAGTTATAGGCCCCACACCTCAGGAAGGACATACTGGCACTGGAGCGTGTCCAGCAGAGATTCACCCGGATGATCCCTGGAATGGTAGGCCTAACAAATGATGAATGGCTGAGGATCCTGGGATTGAACTCATTAAAGTTTAGAAGGTTGAAGGGAGATCTGATAGAAACTCACAAGCTAATGTGTGGCTTAGAAGGGGCGGACACTGGGAATTTGTTTCTGTCAGGCGGGGAGACGAGGACCCGTGGGCGCAGCCTTAGAATTAGAGGGGGTCCATTTAAAATGGAAATAATGTGCTATCGCTTGGCATCTGAAACTATCACTTTGGATTCAGGCCAATGTGAAAGTTGAAGAGAGATGATGGCCTCAATGTCTTATCACGAGATTATTAATTCAGAGCCCGATGTTCGATGTCCACCATGGCAGATGGTGGAACTTCAATTCAATCTAAATCAAGACTTCTACTGTCTGATGGTGACAATGAATGGTTGTCAGTTGTTAGAAAAGAAAACATCTCACTCACTAATATCCTTTAGGGAGTGTAATCTGTCATCCTTTCCTCGTCTTGGTGTACATGTGACTCCAGATCTATAATAGTCTGGTTTATTCTGGTCAATAAGGGAAGGATGGTAAGTGTTGGCCTAACCAGCGACACCCATAACCTTTCAATTAATAAAAGCAAATGGAGCTCCCTGTGCACAGATAACCCACTGCTACTGAAGAATGCTCGCTTTTTAGACCACTCCCTGGTATTTGAACATTCCCATACTGAGTCCATCGTCTCAACTATGAAATTCCCAAAATGGATCCTAAAACCCCCTCAGTGTAGATACCTGGAATCGGGAGCACCAATACATTGGCCAGGACTTGGCATAGACAACCGAGGCAATGGGTTTTGTCTCCTGGCTTTGAGACCATCCAGAGTTGGGAAACTCATTGGACTTGACAAATTAAGCTATGACACGGATTATCCACTGGGATAACTGATTTCCTGAATTCAGCACCTAGCACCCATCCTTTCACCTTGGACATTTGTCCCACTCTCTGCTGTATAGGATATTCCCTGAGAGACAAACCAGCCCTCGGGTTCAGAGATCTCCCCTTGAAGATGTGGAAGTGGTGATTACTTTAAAATGTACACATGGAGTGTAAGCTTTAACTGTCAGGTACATGATGGTGTCTCTGTGCATCTGCGGCCCCTGTTCTTCCAGGTGCTGGAGGTCATGGGTGTGTGAGGTGCTGGTAAAAAGAGCCCTGCCCTGTCCCTGGGTTGTATCTTGTTGGTGGTATTCATTGCTGGCCGTGGTGTCATTGGTGAAGAGAGTGTGTGCTCAATGGTCAGTGGGGAAATTGTGACAATCAGCTGTTTGTCCTGGACAATGTGAAACTTTGGGAATGTTGCACTCAGTGTTGCATGTGAGCTGCACTCAGCCAGATATGTAGCTTTAGGGTACAGGCCCTTGAGTGTAGGGAGGTTAGGAATAATGCAGCGATCTCTAAGGAGGGTGCCTGTAACCAGAAAGGTGGATTGAAGTGTGTATACTTCAATGCCAGAAGTATAAGGAATAAGGTAGGTGAACTTGCAGCGTGGGTTGGTACCTGGGACTTCGATGTTGTGGCCATTACAGAGACGTGGGTAGAACAGGGACAAGAATGGCTGTTGCACGTTCCAGGGTTCAAATGTTTTAGTAGGATCAGACATGGGGGTAAAAAAGGGGGAGGCGTGGCATTCCAAGGGAGTCCTAGAGAAGTAGAGGATAATATTGCGAGGATGATTCAGGAAAAGAGTGAAGGTAGCAGGGTGGTTGTTATGGGGGACTTTAACTTCCCAGATATTGACTGGGAGAGCTATAGCTCGAGTTCATTAGATGGGTCGGTGTTTGTACAATGTGTGCAGGAGGGTTTCCTGACACAATATGTCGACAGGCCAACAAGAGGGGAGGCTATATTGGATTTGGTTCTAGGTAATGAACCAGGCCAGGTGTTAGACTTGGAGGTAGGTGAGCACTTCGGGGACAGTGACCACAACTCGGTGACTTTTACTTTAGTGATGGAGAGGGATAATCGTGCGCCGCAGGGCAAGAGCTATAGCTGGGGGCAGGGAAATTATGATGCAGTGAGGCATGACTTAGGATGTGTGGATTGGAAAAACAGGCTTCAAGAGAAGAACACTAATGAGATGTGGGGATTGTTCAAGGAGCAGCTACTGCGTGTCCTCGATAGGTATGTACCAGTCAGGCATGGTGTAAAGGGCCTTGTGAGGCAGCCGTGGTTTAGTAAGGAATTGGAGTCCCTTGTGAAAGGGAAGAAGGCGGCATATGTAAAGATGAGGCGTGAAGGTTCAGTTGGGGCGATTGAGAGTTATAAGGTAGCCAGGAAGGAGCTAAAGAGGGAGCTAAGAGAAGCGAGAAGGGGACATGAAAAGTCTTTAGCTGGTAGGACTAGGGAAAACCCAAAGGCTTTCTATAGGTATGTCAAGAATAAAAGGATGACTAGGGTAGGTATCGGTCCAGTCAAGGATAGTAGTGGGAAGTTGTGTGTGGAGGTGGAGGAGATTGGAGAGACATTAAATCAGTACTTTTCATCAGTATTCACTCAGGAACAGGACACTGTTGCTGATGTGAATATGGAATCACAAATAATTAGAATGGATGCCCTGGAAATATGCAGGGAAGAGGTTTTGGGAATATTGGAAAGGATGAATATAGATAAGTCTCCTGGGCCTGATGGCATTTACCCCAGGATCCTATGGGAAGCTAGGGAGGAGATAGCAGAGCCATTGGCCTGGATTTTTATGTCGTCATTGTCAACGGGAATAGTACCAGAGGACTGGAGGATAGCGAATGTGGTCCCATTGTTCAAGAAAGGGAGTAGGGATAGCCCTAGTAATTATAGGCCAGTGAGTCTGACTTCAGTGGTGGGCAAAGTCTTAGAGAGAATGGTAAGGGATAAGATTTATGAACATCTGGGTAGGAATAACGTGATCAGGGATAGCCAGCATGGTTTTGTGAAGGGCAGGTCGTGCCTCACAAACCTTATTGAGTTCTTTGAGAAGGTGACTAAGGAAGTGGATGAGGGTAAAGCAGTAGATGTTGTGTATATGGATTTTAGTAAGGCGTTCGATAAGGTTCCCCATGGTAGGCTAATGCTAAAACTTCGGAGGTATGGCATTGAGGATACATTAGAGGTTTGGATTAGGAATTGGCTGGCTGGAAGGAGACAGAGGGTAGTAGTTGATGGATTATGTTCATCTTGGAGCACAGTTACTAGCGGTGTACCACAAGGATCTGTTTTGGGACCATTGCTTTTTGTTATCTTTATAAATGATCTAGAGGAAGGACTTGAAAGCTGGGTAAGCAAGTTTGCGGATGACACAAAAGTCGGTGGAGTTGTGGATAGTGAGGAAGGAAGTGGTAGGTTACAGCGGGATATAGATAAGTTGCAGAGCTGGGCGGAAATGTGGCAAATGGAATTCAATGTAGCTAAGTGCGAAGTCGTTCACTTTGGTAGGAATAACAAGATGATGGATTACTGGGCTAATGGTAGGCTACTTGGTAGTGTGGATGAGCAGAGGGATCTTGGTGTCTATGTACACAGATCTCTGAAAGTTGCCACCCAGGTAAATAGTGCTGTGAGGAAGGCATATGGTGTACTGGGCTTTATTGGCAGAGGAATTGAGTTCCGGAGTCCTGAGGTCATGTTGCAGTTGTATAAGACTCTGGTGAGGCCTCATCTGGAGTATTGTGTGCAGTTTTGGTCGCCATACTATAGGAAGGATGTGGAAGCTTTAGAACGAGTGCAGAGGAGGTTTACCAGGATGTTGCCTGGAATGGTAGGAAAATCTTATGAGGAAAGGCTGAGGCACTTGGGGCTGTTCTCACTGGAGAAGAGAAGGTTTAGGGGAGATCTGATAGAAGTGTATAAGATGATTAGGGGTTTAGATAGGGTAGATACTAAGAACCTCTTACCGCTAATGGAGTCAGGTGTTACTAGGGGACATAGCTTTAAATTAAGGGGTGGTAGGTATAGGACAGATGTTAGGGGTAGATTCTTCACACAGCGGGTTGTGAGTTCATGGAATGCCCTGCCCGTATCAGTGGTGAACTCTCCTTCTTTATGGTCATTTAAGCGGGCATTGGATAGGCATTTGGAAGTTATTGGGCTAGTATAGGTTAGGTAGGATTCGGTCGGCGCAACATCGAGGGCCGAAGGGCCCGTACTGCGCTGTATCCTTCTATGTTCTATGTTCTATGTTCTAGATAGTTGGAGAGAATTCAATCCCACTCCTGAGCGATGCTTTCAGGATGGTGGGGATGGATTGGAGAGGCAGGCAGGGAGGTTATTGTCACAGTAAGCAGAGTATCTGACATCCTCCCGTGGCCACAGCACCTGTACGTCTGGAACAGGTCATTTCCGCGTCAATGACTGGTCCGGGTTGTGGATAATAATGCACTCAGTGATGACAATGTCATAAAACACCAATGGGAGATTGGTAGATTCTCACGTTTTGAGATGGTCATTTCCTGGTGCTTGTGGGATATGAATGTTACTTGTCAATTATCAGCCCATGCCTGATGTTATCACACTCTGTATGGACACAGACCTCACTGTTATCTCAAGACTAGTAAATGGTGATGAACATTGTGTATTCACAGGCAAACCTCACTGATTTTGAAATAATGACGGAGGGACCAGCATTGATGAGGCGCCTGCAGATTTTAGGACCAAGGTACACCTGTAAAGAATTCCTGCAGAGGTGTACAACGGCTGAGATGACTGACCTCCCACAGCCAGAACCATCTTCACCTGTCGTCAGAATGAAACAAAAGAGTCGTCATCTCATTGACTCCAGTTTTTCAAGAGCTTTTCATTGTCAATATGTATTCATAATATTTTTGTTTAAGAGTTTCTTTTCTTTTCACAATTAAAGTGTCACTGTGTAAACGGTTGCAACTGATTGAGGAACAGATATTCAATCCTTCTGGAAATACAAGTCACCGATCCTGAGGTTGGTATATTACAGAGTTAACATGTTGTTGTGTTGGAAGGTCGGAGGCTATGGTATAAAAAACAAGCGATGGGTGACAGAGCTTGGGCTCCTCGCAGAATCAGAATGTTTGTCATTCACACATGTACAGAAGGGAAATGCTCATAAATCTGCAAATTGGATTTGTGAGCGGTGTTAGTGAAATAAAGGATGCAGGTATATAAAGAGCACTTTGTGATACAAATATGGAAATGATATTCCCACTAATGAGAGGGACCGTGACTGCAGCTCATGAATATGGAACACTCATTCTGGTTTAGAAACATAGTAATGGGAGGGGCTTCTGTAGTACATTAAAGCAGTATGTTAAATGTTCCATATTGTGGGCTCTCAAGTTTCTGTAAAGCTCCTTAACTTGATTATTAACCATAGTCAGAATTCTGCAAGTACTAAAGTCAGTTATTTGTTGAAACTGACATTTTAATTCCTATTATTAATTGTGGTTTTTTTTCATATGTTGCCTTAAAACTGATTGATGCTTAGTTCCCATCAAAACCTTTTCCTCCCAAGGAGGACTCACATCACAAAGCCAAGAGCAACGGTCGCTAGAAAATTCACTGTGGAAAGATTATGAATTACAAATTCAAACATTGTTAATCCAAATGTAACCAGGTACACCTATGAAATTTTGTTAGTATTCACTGTTGTATGTTAGAGATGGCACAGTGCTCAGTACTGCTGCCTGGGAGCCTAGGTTCAATTCCATCACTAGGTGGGGCGGGGGGAGTGTTTCCGTTGAGTGCTCCAGTTTCATTCCACATTCAAAGATGTGCAGGCTTGGTGGATTAACTACAGGAAATGCGGGGTTACAGGGAGAGGATGCGACATCTTTTGGAGGGTTGGTGTGTCTCAAATGGCCTGCTTCCACACTATAGGGATTCCATTTTATGATCTCAATCCTGATTAATGTACATTCGCACAGCAATGTCCCACAACTTGTCCTCATCTTACAAAGAATAATCAGGACCAATAGTATTATTTAAATCAGCATAATATGTCCATTGTGTATTTTACTGAATTAACATAATTACTCTGCCATTTTCCCTTTCTGAAAACAATTATTACATCTGTTCATCTCCAATGGAACATTTCACTTTGAAAACTTAGCATTGAACATATTCAACCAGCTGTCAAGACGTTCCCAGTTACAATCCATTGTATATTTACAAACTACATTGACAGCTCCATCAGTGGACAGACAGAAATGAGAAATCTCCTGGAAATGAAGCACCATGGGATTCATATCTATATGGTCCTACTTCCCACAGTGGTCAGATATTCTGTTTCGTCCAGTTTTCCACAACAGTGAAATTCTACAGTCAGAAGTACTCCTACTTACACAAGACCACTGGTGTAGGCTGTTCTCCTCCAGTTAGTGACCCACACTCAGTGTGAGTTTACTTTGAGAAATGCCCCCAGTAACATTTGGAAACTGGAGTTCGTTATTCCCCTTCGGCTAGGAACCCACACTCCGTAATATTCGAATTGAAAAATGTTCCCTGAATCACATTGTCACCGTCTCTTCAGGCTATTGACACATACACAATGCAGTTGGACAGTGCAAGACATTCCCAGTAAAACTTGCAATTGAGTTCATGAGTATTCTGCTGTTAGTGCTGAACACTCACTACAATACTGCATTTACAGTGAGCTGTGAAACGCAAGAACTCTGGCCCAGAAAATATCATTCCAGCAATAACCCCCACTCAGTCCAATTCGACAATGACACATCCTCCCAGTAACATGAGGCCACAGCAATCAGAGGGTCCCAGCCTGAGCTTCGTCATCCCCATTCAGTACAATTCCATGGTCAGTAATACCTTCACTGAGCGGGATTCCTGGAGATCTGGATCAGTAGTACACAACATTCTCGGAATGCCATGGTGAGTAACTGATCTCCTGACTTCCCCAAAGCCTGTCCACTACCTACAAGACACAAATCAGGAGTGTGATGGAATATTCTCTACTTGCCTGGATGGATGCAGCCCCAACAACTCTCAAGAAACTTGACACCATCCAGGACAATTCAGGCCATAGGATTGGCATTGCATCCACAAGCATCCTCTCCCTCCCCCACCGACGCTCAGTAGCTGCAGTGTGCAACATCTACAAGATGCACTGCAGAAATTTACCAAAGATCCTCAGACAGAAACCGTCCAAACCCACGACCAGTTCCATCTAGAAGGACAAGGGCATCATATATATGGGAACTCTAAAAGCTTCAGGTTCCATTCCAAACCACTCACCATTCTGATAGAGAAATATATCGCCATTCCTTTACTGTTGCTGGGTCAAAATCCTGGAATTCCCTCCCTAATGGCATTGTGGGTCCGCCCATAGGAAGTGGGCTGCAGTGGTTCAAGAAGGCAGCTCACCACCATCTTCTCAAGGGCAACTAGGGATGGACAATAATTTCTGACCAGCCAGTGATGTCCACATCCAACACCAATGAACAAATAGAATCATAGTCATAGATTCCTACAGCACGAAGACAGGCCCTTTGGCCCAAACTGGTCCGTGCTGACCAAATGTCCATCCAAGCTAACCGCATCTCCCTGCACTTGGCCTATATCCTCTTAATCCATTCCTATCCATGTATTTATCCAAATACCTTTTATCTCTTAATATAAACAGCTCAACCACTTCCACTGGCAACTTGTTCTGTATGTATACCACCCTCTGTGTAAAAAAATGTTTCCTCTCAGGTTCCCTTTTATTCTTTCCCCTCTAACCTTAAACTGATGCCCTTCAGTCCTTGATTCCCCAACCCTAGGAAAAAGATTGAGTGCATTCACCCTGTCCATGCCTCTCATGATCTTATGCTCCTCTATAAGATCCCTCTCCCTCCTCAGTCTCCTACGCTCTGAAGAAAAATTTCCGAGACAGTCCAACCTCTCCCCTAACTCAGACCATTGAGTCCAGACAACATCCTTGTAAATTTCTTCTGCACTCTTTCCAGTTTACTAACATCCTTCCAATAACAAAGTGACCAAAACTGAACACAATACTCCAAGTGCAGCCTCACTAACTTCCTGAATAACTTTCATGTAACTTCCCAACTTCTCAGTGCTGTGATTGATGAAGGCCAGAGTGCTAAAAGCCTTCTTCACTGCCCTGTCTACCTCTGCCTCCACTTTCGGAGAACGGTGAACCTGAACTGAAAGATCCCTCTGTTCCACTACACTCCTTAAGACCTCACACATCTATGTTTGACTTCATGTGCCATTTCTCGGCCCACTTCCCCAGCTGAGCAAGGTGCTGCTGCAATTTCTGATCACCTTCCTCACTGTCCATGATTCCGCCTATTTTAAGGTCATCAGCAAACTCACTGATAATTCCAGTATGCAAACTGAACATAATTTCATTAAATCACTGGATAATGCAACGTGCCCCCGCAGTGTGGACAAAAGATTTTCTTTTCTCAGGAGAGGAATTACACCACAGCATTAGTGTGGAATTGTTAACTGTGCACATTGGTATCACACGAGGAACTCGTACTGTCCTCATCCAGTGCCCAGTGAATCATGGGTAAAATGTATCTGTCATACGCAGCATTGGATTAGTGTTCAGACAGCACCCCACACCAATGAGTAGGATCCTCTCGGGTAGTGAAGACTGAACTCGAAGATAAGAATAAAATATTTCAAGAGAGCCCATGACAGAAAGCTGGTGCCCGACTCAGTCTCCTGCATTGTACTAACCTCTGGGCACAAGGGCAGTAACACATGCTCTGTGAACCTTACACAATCCTATTAAAGTCTGCACGACCGTACTGTACATCTTTTTACATATGGCCCAACTCACACGTCCTTTTGACAATCAAATAATTCAACAACACACATCACCATTGGAACACAGTACACAGTGATCACAGTCTCCCAGTGATCTGTCCTCACAAATATCACACCCCCATTAGTCCGCTCACAGGTTACACATAGGATAGTCAAAGCCATCCATGCTGACCCTCGTTATCACTCCATAAGTGACCTGCCCAACTCAACTGTTGCCCACATTGTCCCTGTGCTCCCATCCAGAGCCATCTGTCTGAGCAAGATCCACCAACAAAATCCCTTCACATCAGGGAATGGGAAACACCAGGTGGCACTGAGAGATGGGTTGTTACAAAACCCCTCTGACTGATAGCAGGGTTTGAACTACCACAGAGAGAGAGAGACAGACAGACAGACAGACAGAGAGAGTGTCTTGCTAAACACTTTCTTGGCCAGTGAGGGTCAGTACTCAGTCAAACTCCATCACTGTGGCCTCAGTGCAAACCCATTCTGCACAGTATGGAGGGAGAGACAATGCTGCACATTACTGAGGAGCCCCTTAATTGACAAAATATACACTCAAAACTCAGTCAGTGAGTATACTATTGTCTGACATTGGGATTTTCTTTGCCAAATAGAAATAAAATAATTACCATTAATAGTGTGGAAAAAGGCTGATTCGATGCAATAAATATGATTTAATACAACTTACATCGTCCCAAGACTTACCAGGAATACCAACACAGGCAAGGATGGTGTAGTATACTTTTCTGACCATTTGCCTTGGAAGATGCATTTTGTTGCTTGTGGAACAACCTCTCCTTTCCTGGTGCTGGGAATCTGTCAGAGTTGGAGAATTTGCTGGGTATTGGAGCTGACACAGTTCCACAGGCTTTATTTTATGTTGTGTGATATCCCCACTGGGAAACTGTGATCACATCTTCATTTTGAATAAACAGATGACGACAACATGTTTATTTTAATGATGTGATACCCGTGAGATTGAGGTCTCTCCTGAATACCCCAAAGACTGGATTAATCTTTTCCCATTGTGTCTTAAATATTAATTGCAAATTATCTTCAAACAACAAGATTTGTATTATTTCACACACTATCAGTCCCATCAAGATCTAAATAATTTGTTTTTTTCCCCCACTGATGCCCTTCATTTTGCTGAGGTCGCTCAATCATTCAGTACATCATGTTGTAAAGCTCCTTGTGATCTCTTCGACTGCCCACTGTTACACCACTGCTTTCCTTGTTCATTCAGTTATCCAACTCAATTGTGAAATGTTACCCGTGATCTAATACAAAAACTGATGCTGATGCTGATCAAAGCAATCAGTAGAAATTACAAGAGATAATATCTTTTTCAAAACAAATACAAAAAACCCGAAGCCAATTCAGATCCTTCCCTTCAGAATCATCGAATGAAAGAATCACATCGAACAGTAGAGGGCCTTTAGCCCATTGTATTTCTTCTGCCCATATTACACTAAATTCCCATTACTTCCTCTTTCCATCACTTGGATTATAGCCTTGAACGTTATGACGGTTCAACTGTTAATCCAAGTATGTTCTCAAGGTTGTGAAGTTTCCCGCCTGAACCACCTTCCCAGGCAGTGCAATGCAGGCCCCTACCATCCTCTGGGTGGGAAGATCTTTCCTCATGTCCCCTCAAAACCTCCTGTCTTCCAGCTTAAAATGATGCCACCTTACTATCTGTCCTTGAACAAGGGGAGCATCTGTTTTCTATTCACCCTGTCCACACGACTCAGTCCTATCCACCCCGATCACTGCTCTAAAGAAAGCAGCCTGAGCTTATCCAGCCTCTCTCTTCACAGAGACATTGCTACAGCTCAAGTAACATTCGGCTGAATCTCCTTTGCACTCCCTTCATTACAATCACATCCTTCCCATCGTGCAGTGACCAGGACTGTACACAATACTCAGACTGTGACCCAAACAAAGCAGCACCTCCCTGCTCTTATAATCGATGTCTCAATTGAGAAGGGCATGTGTCCTGTCTGCTTTCTTTACCCTATTAACCTGTCCTGCTGCCTTCAGGGATCTGTTAACAATCACCTCAAGATCTTTCTGTTCCTCTTAGTGTCCTGGTGTTCTGCCATTATTGAGTGTTGCCTTGTCTTGTGACTTCTGCCAAAGTGTATCACCTCAGATTTATCAGGGTTAAATTTCATCTGCCACTGATTTGCCCGTCTGACCAATCTGTCTGGATCTATCTATAACTGATGACTATTTCTCTCGCTGCCAACTACTCGGTCAATATTTGTGTGATATGCAAACGTATGTATCATCACCAACCTCCCCTTGTACCTACCCCCACACCACCATGCCTACCCTGCACACTCCCAGTGATTCCACCCCCTCCCCACACAAACATACACCTTTATCAATGTCATTTGTGATTATCACAAAGAATGAGTCACCCAGCACTGAGAGCTGTGGAACACCATTGGACACCAGCTTCCAATTACCCAAACAGCCTTCTACCAACACCCTCTGTTTTCACTGACTGAACCAATTTTAGAGCCAAGTTGCCAAGTTACTCCGGATGCCACGTGTTTTTACCTTCGTTATCTCCCATGTGGGTCCTGGTCAAAGGCTTTTCTGAACTCCATACAGCGTACAGCAATTGGCCTCCTCTCATCTACACACCTGGTCACCTCCTCAAAAAGTTCCCCCAGATTGGTTTGGCATGACCCTACTCTGACAAAGCTGTGCTGACTCTCCATGGTCAGGCTGTGTCTCTTGAAATGGAGATTAATTCCCTCCTTTGAAATTTTCTCGAATAGTTTCTCTAACACTGATATAACACAAACTGCTCTGTTATACCTGGTCTATCTTTATTGCCTTTCTTGAAAAGTTTGCTTTGATTTGATTTGATTTATTTATTGTCATGTGTACCAAATTCCAGTGAAAAATCTTTGTTTATGAGCAAAATAGGCAGATCGGAGTAAGCAATGATGGACAGATTAGAAATACTGAGAGAGAAGTATATAGGTAACATCGCACTGCG
This sequence comes from Hemiscyllium ocellatum, assembly GCF_020745735.1. Taxonomy (NCBI): domain Eukaryota; kingdom Metazoa; phylum Chordata; class Chondrichthyes; order Orectolobiformes; family Hemiscylliidae; genus Hemiscyllium; species Hemiscyllium ocellatum. The sequence continues at coordinate 6,655,111 of NC_083442.1, forward strand.
CGTATGACTCAACAGTGACCCCGCACTGCTGTCTGACCCCGCAGTGATCCTGTACAGCCGAGTGACCTGCAGTGGCCCTGCACAGCCGTGTGACCCAACAGTGACCCTGCAACACTGTGTGACCCAGCAGTGACCCTGCACAGCCATGTGACCCTGCAGTGACCCTGCACAGCCGTGTGACCCTGCACAGCGCTGTGACCCAGCAGTGACCTTGCACAGACCTGTGACCCAGCAGTGACCCTGAACAGACATGTGACCCAGCAGTGACCCTGCACAGCCTCCTGATCCGGCAGTGACCCTGCACCGCCGTGTGACCCCGCAGTGACCCTGCCCAGCTGTGTGACCCTGCACTGACCCTGCACCGCTCTCTGACCCTGCAGTGAACTTCCCAGCTGAAAGCCTGTGCTGTTTGGTTCCAAGCTCTGAACATGGTGGTCAGTCTCAGAAAAGCAAACAGTGAAACTCACAGCTGTGGGGAAAACTCACAGCAGGGGAACCGCTCACTTTGTTTTTAAAAGTCCTTCCTTAAACCTCTTTTTAAATCTACAATAATGAATTGAATGGGGCTTTTGTGCATATGCTTTATTGAGATCTCTCTTGATTAATTTTTAAAAATATAAAACACAGGTACCAAGTTACCCGAGGGCAGTGTTTTTCGAGCAGTAAGACTGTGCTATTTTCTCGGTGTGTGGATTGTTAAAGTGCAGTGATGGCCCTTGGAAGAGTGATGTCCTCCTCCTGTCGGATGTGGGAGATTAGGGATCGTTTCCATGGTACTGGGAATGAAGTTTCTACAAAGTATGTCTTGTTGCAAATCCTATCAGATTGCCTCCCTTTGTAGGTTGGAGCGACCGTTGGAGGCAATGAGGAATTTAAAGGAGCTAAGGGGTGTGATGGATGGCAGTTACAGGGAGGGAGATAACCCAAAGATGCAGTCAGCTAGATGGGGGACCTCCAGGAAAGGTAGGAGAGGGAGGCTGTTCATACAGAGCCCTCCTGTAGAAATCCCCACCTCAAACAAGTATACAGGTTTATACTGTACACAAACGTGAGAGAAAGTATGTACGTGAACGCGAGAAAGATTTTGTGTGAACGCTAGAGTGTGTGCATCTGCAAGGGAGAGAGAGAGAGAGTGAGAAAGTGTGGGTGAACACAAGAGAGAGAGTTTAGGTGAATGTGAGAGAGTGTGTGCAAATGTAAGAGAGAGTGTGCGAAGGCAAGAAGAAGTATCTGTTGGAGAGAGAGTACGCATGCATGCAACGGGAAGAATGTGTACATGAGCAAGATATTCTGTGTGTGTGCAAAAGAGAATATATGTATGAAAGCAGGAGTGTGCATATGCAAGAGAGAGAATGCATGTGCATGTGTCAGAAAGATTGTGTGGGTGCACACAAGGGAGTGTGTCTTTGAGAAAGTGCGCTAGAGAGAGCATGTGAGAGAATGTGTGTGAAAGAGAGCATGTGACAAAGATAGAGAAAGTGTGCCTGCATTAGAGAAAGAGACTGCGTGTAGGTGAAAAAGAGTGTGTGCGAACAAGAGGAAGAGTGTGCTCGAGAGAGTGTGTGCATGTGAGAGAAAGAGCGTGTGTGCATGTGAGAGACCGTTTCCTTGTAAGAGAGCGTGTCATTGTAAGAGACAGTACCCCTGTGCGGGAGAGACAGAGAGTATGCATGCACAAGGGAAAGAGTATGTGAGTGTATGAGAGAGAATGAGCATGTGCGCATGCAAGAGAGATAGCGTGTGTGTGAGAGAGAGATAGTGTATGCAAAAGGGAGTAGGTGCATGAGAGAGAGAGATTGCATGTGAGAGAGAGGAGGTGTGTTAATGTGAGACAGAGTGTACGCCTGCAAGAGATAGAGTGCATATGTAAGACAGAATGTGCGCATACGGAAAAGAGAATGTGAGTATGACTGTGTGCATGTGAGAGATAGAGTGTGTGTGCAAGAGAGAATGCGTGCATGCGCAAAAGAGAAATGTGTACATGTGTGAGACAGAATGTGCATGCTAGAAAGAGAGCATGTGAGAGTGTGTGTGTACATGTGTGAGGAAGAATGTGTGTATGCACACTGTATGTCAGTGTACCACTGAGAGAGAATCTGCGTACAAGACAGAAAGTGCATGTGAGAGAGAGTGAGCATGAAAGGAAGTGTGCGTGTGAGAGAGAGTGTGTAAGCGAACGTGAGAAAGAGTGTGTGCAAAGACAAGAGAGAGTGTGTAAATGCAAGAGAGAGAGAAATACGTGTAAACGCAAGAGAGAGTTTACGTCAACGTGAGAGAGAGCATTTACATGAATGTGAGAGAGAGTGTGTGCAAATGCAAGAGAGAGAGAGAAAGTGTGCGCAAATGCAAGAGGGAGAGAGTATGCAAACGTGAGAGGAAGTGTGTGCGTATGTGAGAGAGAGAGAGTACACACGGGCGTAAGAGGAGGAGTGTTTGCATGTGCGAAACATTAGGCGCGTGTGCAAAACAGAGTATGTGTGAGAGAGAGCATGCGACAGACAGAGCATATGCCTGCATGAGAGAAAGAGACTGTGTGCGGTGACAGAGAAAGAGTGTGTGTGCAGCCAAGAGAGAGAGTGTGCATGTGAGGAAAAGAGTGCATCCTTGTAAGATAGAGTGTCCCTGTACAAGAGAGACAGAGTGCATGTGTGCATGAGAGAGTGAGTTTGTGCGCATGCAAGAGAAATAGCATGTGTGAGAGAGAGATAGTGTGTGCAAAAGGGAGTGGGTGCATGAGAGAGAAAGAGATTACATGCAAGAGAGAGGAAGTGTGTGCATGTGTGAAAGAACATGTGTATGCGAGACAGAGTGTGCGCATGCGAGAGATAAAGTGCATGTGCAAGAGAGAACGTGTGCATACAGAAAAGAGAGCATGTGTGAGAGAGAGTAACTGTGTGCATGTGAGAGACAGAGAGCATGTGCAAGAGAGAATGTGTGCATGTGCAAAAGAGAAATGTGTACATACATGAGACAGAATGTGCGTGCGAGAAAGAGAGTATGTGCGTGTGAGAGAGTTTGTTAAGAGAGTGTGTGTACCTGTGAGAGGAAGACTGTGTGTATGCACACTGTATGTCAGTGTATCTTCAAGAGAGGGTGTGTCTGCGAGGGAGAGTGTGTGTACAAGAGAGAGTGCAAGCGAATTTGAGAAATAGTGTGTGCAAATGCAAGAGAGAGTGTGCAAATGCAAGAGAGAGAGAAACTGCATGAATGCAAGAGAGAGAGCTTACATCAACATGAGAGAGAGTTTACGCAAATGTGAGAGAGAGTGTGTACAAATCCAAGAGAGAGACAGTGTGCGAATGCAAGAGGGAGAGAGTGCGCGAACGTGAGAGGAGGTGTGTGTGTTTATGCGAGAGAGAGAGTATGCATGGGTGCAAGACAGAGTGTTTACATGTGTGAGACATTAGGCGCATGTGTGAGAGTGTGTGTGTGCGAGAGAGAGAGAGCATGCGACAGAGAGAGAATGTGTACCTGCATGAGAGAAAGAGACTGCGTGCGAGTGACAGAGAAAGAGAGTATGTGCAAACAAGTGAGACTGTGTGCGTGAGAATGTGTGTGCGCGAGAGAGTGAGCCTGTGCGCATGCAAGAGAAATAGCATGTGTGAGAGAGAGATAGTGTGTGCAAAAGGGAGTGGGTGCATGAGAGAGAAAGAGATTGCATGCAAGAGAGAGGAAGTGTGTTCATGTGTGAAAGAACATGTGTCTGCGAGACAGAGTGTGCGCATGCGGGAGATAAAGTGCATGTGCAAGAGAGAACATGTGCATACAGAAAAGAGAGAGAATGTGTATAAGAGAGTAACTGTGTGAATGTGAGAGACAGCGAGCATGTGCAAGAGAGAACGTGTAAATGTGCAAAAGAGAAATGTGTACATATGTGAGACAGAATGTGCGTGCGAGAAAGAGAGTGTGTGCGTGTGAGAGAGAGAGTTTGTTCAAGAGAGTTTTTGTGTGAGAGGAAGAGTGTGTGGGGTCAGTCTGCACTTCCCTGGGTGGGTTACATTGACAGAGTGGGGTTAGTCAGCCCTTGGTGTGTAAGTTAGTTGGACAGAGTGGGGTCAGTCTACTCTTGCCTGGGTGGGTTAAATTGACAGAGAGGGGTCAGTTGCTCTTCCCTGAGTGTGTTACATTAACAGAGTGGGGTTAGTCTGCACTTGGTGTGTAAGTTAGTTTGACAGAGTGGGGTCAGTCTGCTCTTCCCTGGGTTGGTAACATTGACAGAGTGGGGTCAGTCTGCTCTTCCCGGGGTGGATTACACGAGCAGAGCGGGGTCAGTCTGCCCTTGCCTGTGTGAGTTACATTGACAGAGTGTTGTCAGTTTGCTCTTGCCTGTGTGAGTTAGTTTGACACAGTGGAGTCAGTCTGCTCTTCCCTAGATGGGTTACATTGATAGAGTGAGGTCAGTCTACTCTTTTCTGTGTGGGAGACATTGCCAGAGTGGTGTCAGTCTGCACATCCCAGGGTTAGTTACATTGACAGAGTGGGGTCAGTCAGATCTTCCCTGAGTGTGTCATATTGACAGAGTGGGTCAGTCTGTTTTTCCCTGGGTGGGAGACATTGCCAGAGTGGTGTTAGTTGGCACATCCCTGGGTTGGTTACATTGACAGTGTGGCATCAGTCTGCTCATCCCTGGGTGTGTTACATTGACAGAGTGGGGTCAGTCTCCTCTTCCCTGGTTGTGTTACATTGACAGAGTGGGGTCAGTCTGCTCTTCCCTGTGTGTGTTACATTGACAGAGTGGGGGTCAGTCTGCTATTCGCTGGGTGAGTTACTTTGACAGAGTGGGGTTCGTCTGCCCTTGGTGTGTAATCTTTGTAGACAGATTGGGGTCAGTCTGCTCTTCCATGGGTGTGTTACATTGACAGACTGGGGGAAATCTGCCCTTGAGTGTGAGTTAGTTTTTACATGGAGGTCAGTTGCTCTTGCCTGGTTCACTTACATTGACAGAGTGGGGTCAGTGTGCTCTACCCTGTGTGTGTGACATTGACAGAGTGGGGTCAGTCTGCTCTTCCCTGGGTGAGTTACATTGACAGAGAGGGGTTCAGTCTGCTCCTCTGTGTGTGTGTGTGTTACAATGACAGAGTGTTGTCAGTCTGCTCTTGTCTGTGTGAGGTAGTTGGACAGAGTGGGGTCAGTCTGCTCTTCTCTGGGTGGGTGACATTGACAGAGTGGGGTTAGTCTGCTCTTCCCTGAGTGTGTTATGTTGACAGAGTGTAGTCAGTCAGCTCTTCCCTGGGTGTGTTACATTGACAGAGTGTAGTCAGTCTCCTCTTCACTGGGTGAGTTACTTTGACAGAGTGTGATCAGTCTGCTCTTCCCTGGGTGTGTTACATTGCCAGAGTGGGGTAATTCTGCGCTTCCCTTAGTGTGTTACACTGACAGAATGCGGTCAGTCTGCTCTTCCCTGCGTGTGTTACATTGACAGATTGGGGTCAGTCTGCTTTTGCCTGTGTGAGTTAATTTGACAGAGAAAAGTCTGTCTGCTGTTGCCTGTTTGAGTTACATTGACAGAGTGGGGTCAATCTGCATTTGACTGTGTGAGTTATTTTGCAGAGTGAGGTCAGTCTGCTCTTGCCTGGGTTGGCAACATTGACAGAGTGGGGTTCGTCTGCCCTTGGTGTGTAAGTTAGTTTGACAGAGTGGGGTCAGCCTGCTCCTCCCTGGCTGGGTAACATTGACAGAGTGGGGTCGGGCTCCTCTTCCCTGGGTGTGTCATATTGACAGAATGGGGTCAGGCTGTTCTTCCCTGGGTGTGAGACATTGCCAGAGTGGTGTCAGTTGGCACATCCCAGGGTTGGTTGCATTGACAGTGTGGCGTCAGTCTGCTCAGCCGTGGGTGTGTTTCATTGACAGAGTGGGGTCAGTCTGTCTTGCCTGTGTGAGTTAGTTTGCCAGACTGAGGTCAGTCTGCTCTTTCCTGGGTGTGTTACATTGACAGAGTGGGGTCAGTGTGCTCTTTCCTGGGTGTGTTACATTGCCAGAGTGGGGTCAGTCTGCGCTTCACTTAGTGTGTTACACTGACTGAATGTGGTCAGTCTGCTCTTCCCTGTGTGTGTTACATTGACAAATTGGGGTCAGTCTGCTCTTGCCTGTGTGAGTTAGTTTGACAGAGAGAAGTCTGTCTGCTTTTGCCTGTTTGAGTTCCATTGACAGAGTGGGGTCAATCTGCATTTGACTGTGTGAGTTATTTTGCAGAGTAAAGTCAGTCTGCTCTTCCCTGGGTGTGTAACATTGACAGAGTGGGGTCAGTCTACTCTTCCCTGGGTTGGCAACATTGACAGAGTGGGGTTCGTCTGCCCTTGGTGTGTAAGTTCGTTTGACAGAATGGGGTCAGGCTGCTCCTCCCTGGATGGGTAACATTAACAGAGTGGGGTCGGGCTCCTCTTCCCTGGGTGTGTCATATTGACAGAATGGGGTCAGTCTGTTCTTCCCTGGGTGTGTTACATTGACAGAGTGGGGTCAGTGTGCTCTTCTCTGGGTGTGTTACATTGACAGAGTGGGGGTCAGTCTGCTATTCGCTGGGTGAGTTACTTTGACAGAGTGGAGTTCGTCTGCCCTTGGTGTGTAATTTTTGTAGACAGTTTGGGGTCAGTCTGCTCTTCCCTGGGTTGGATACATTGACAGACTGGGGGAAATCTGCCCTTGAGTGTGAGTTATTTTTTACATGGAGGTCAGTTGCTCTTGCCTGGTTCACTTACATTGACAGAGTGGGGTCAGTCTGCTCTACCCTGTGTGTGTGACATTGACAGAGTGGGGTTAGTCTGCTCTTCCCTGGTGGGGTTACATTGACAGATTGGTGTCAGTCTGCTCTCCCCTGGGTGGGTTACATTGACAGATTGGTGTCAGTCTGCTCTTCCCTGGGTGGGTTACATTGACAGTGTGCGGTCAGTTTTCTCTTCCCTCGATGAGTTGCATTGACAGTGTGGGGTCAGCTGACGTTTCCCTAGGTGGATTACATTGGCAGAGTGGGGTTAGTCTGCCCTTGGTGTGTAAGTTTGATTGGCAGAGTGGGGTCAGTCTGCTCTTCCCTGATGGGGTTACATAGACAGAGTGGGGTTAGTCAGCGCTTGACTGTGTGAGTTATTTTGCAGAGTGGGGTCAGTCTGCTCTTCGCTGGGTGTGTTACATTGATAGAGACAGGGTTAGTCTGCGCTTCCATGGGTGTGTTACATTGACAGATTGAGGTCAGTCTACTTTTGCCTGTGTGAGTTAGTTTGACAGAGTGGGATCATTCTGCTTTTCCCTGGGTGGGTAACATTGATAGAGTGGGGTCAGTCTGCTCTTCCCTGGGTGTGTTACATTGACAGTGTACGGTCAGTTTTCTCTTCCCTGGGTGGGTTACATTGCCAGAGTGAGGTCAGTCTGCTCTTCCCTGTGTGTGTTACATTGACAAATTGGGGTCAGTCTGCTCTTGCCTGTGTGAGTTAGTTTGACAGAGAGAAGTCTGTCTGCGTTTGCCTGTTTGAGTTCCATTGACAGAGTGGGGTCAATCTGCATTTGACTGTGTGAGTTATTTTGCAGATTGAAGTCAGTCTGCTCTTCCCTGGGTGTGTAACATTGACAGAGTGGGGTCAGTCTACTCTTCCCTGGGTTGGCAACATTGACAGAGTGGGGTTCGTCTGCCCTTGGTGTGGAAGTTAGTTTGACAGAATGGGGTCAGCCTGCTCCTCCCTGGGTGGGTAACATTAACAGAGTGGGGTCGGGCTCCTCTTCCCTGGGTGTGTCATATTGACAGAATGGGGTCAGTCTGTTCTTCCCTGGGTGTGTTACATTGACAGAGTGGGGTCAGTGTGCTCTTCCCTGGGTGTGTTACATTGACAGAGTGGGGGTCAGTCTGCTATTCGCTGGGTGAGTTACTTTGACAGAGTGGAGTTCGTCTGCCCTTGGTGTGTAATTTTTGTAGACAGTTTGGGGTCAGTCTGCTCTTCCCTGGGTTGGATACATTGACAGACTGGGGGAAATCTGCCCTTGAGTGTGAGTTATTTTTTACATGGAGGTCAGTTGCTCTTGCCTGGTTCACTTACATTGACAGAGTGGGGCCAGTCTGCTCTACCCTGTGTGTGTGACATTGACAGAGTGGGGTTAGTCTGCTCTTCCCTGGGTGTGTACATTGACAGAGTGGGGTCAGTCTGCTCTTCCCTGGGTGGGTTACATTGACAGATTGGTGTCAGTCTGCTCTTCCCTGGTGGGGTTACATTGACAGATTGGTGTCAGTCTGCTCTTCCCTGGGTGGGTTACATTGACAGTGTGCGGTCAGTTTTCTCTTCCCTCGGTGAGTTGCATTGACAGAGTGGGGTCAGCTGAAGTTTCCCTAGGTGGATTACATTGACAGAGTGGGGTTAGTCTGCCCTTGGTGTGTAAGTTTGATTGGCAGAGTGGGGTCAGTCTGCTCTTCCCTGGTGGGGTTACATAGACAGAGTGGGGTTAGTCAGCGCTTGACTGTGTGAGTTATTTTGCAGAGTGGGGTCAGTCTGCTCTTCGCTGGGTGTGTTACATTGATAGAGACAGGGTTAGTCTGCGCTTCCATGGGTGTGTTACATTGACAGATTGGGGTCAGTCTACTTTTGCCTGTGTGAGTTAGTTTGACAGAGTGGGATCATTCTGCTTTTCCCTGGGTGGGTAACATTGATAGAGTGGGGTCAGTCTGCTCTTCCCTGGGTGTGTTACATTGACAGTGTACGGTCAGTTTTCTCTTCCCTGGGTGGGTTACATTGCCAGAGTGGGGTCAGTCTTCTCTTCCCTGGGTGGGTTACATTGCCAGAGTGGGGTCAGTCTTCTCTTCCTTCGGTGAGTTGCATTGACAGAGTGGGGTCAGCTGGCGTTTCCCTGGGTGGGTTACATTGACAGAGTCAGGTTAATCTCCCCTTTTTGTGTAAGTTTTATTAACAGAGTGGGGTCAGTCTGCTCTTCGCTAGGTGTGTTACATTGACAGAGGGGGGGTCAGTCTGCTCTTCCCTAGGTGATTTACATTGCCAGAGTGGGGTCAGTCTGCTATTCGCTTGGTGAGGTACTTTTACAGAGTGGGGTCAGTCTTCTCTTCCCTGGGTGTGTTACATTGACAGAGTGGGGTCAGTCTTCTCTTCCCTGGGTGTGTTACATTGACAGAGTGGGGTCAGTCTTCTCTTTCCTAGGTGTATTACATTGACAGAGGGGGGTCAGTCTGCTCTTCCCTGGGTGGTTTACATTGCCAGAGTGGGGTCAGTCTGCTTTTCGCTGGGTGAGGTACTTTGACAGTGTGGCTTCAGTCTGCCCTTGGTGTGTAAGTTTGTTGGACAGAGTGGGGTCAGTCAGCTCTTCCCTGTGTGAGTTACATTGACAGAGTGAGGTCAATCTGCACTTGACTGCGAGAGTAATTTTGCAGAATGCGGTCAGTCTGCTCTTCCTTTTGTATGTTACATTGAGAGAATACGGTCAGTCTGCCCTTCCCTGGGTGGGTTACATTCACAAATTGGGGTCAGTCAGCTCTTCCCTGGTGTGTTACATTGACTGATTTGTGTCAGTCTTCTCTGCCATGGTTGGGTTACATTGACAGATTGGGGGTCAGTCTGATCTTCACTTTGTATGTTACATTGACAGAATACGGTCAGTCTTCTCTTCCCTGGGTGGGTTACATTGTCAGATTGGGGGTCAGGCTGCTCGTGCCTGTGTGAGTTAGTTTGACAGAGTGAGGTCAGTCTGCACTTCCCTGGATGGGTAACATTGACAGAGTGGGGTCAGTCTGCTCTTCTATGGGTGGGATACATTGACTGAGTGTGTTCAGGCTGCTTTTCCCTGGGTTGTATACATTGACAGAGTGAGGTCAGTCTTCTCTTGCCCGTGTGAGTTGGTCTGACAGAGTGGGGTCAGTGTGAACTTCACTGTGTGTGTACATTGAGAGAATGGGGTCATTCTGCTATTTCCTGGGTGTGTTACATTGACAGAGTGAGGTCAGTCTGCTCTTGCCTGTGTGAGCTGGTTTGCCAGAGTGGGGTCAGTCTGCACTTCGCTGGATGGGTTACATTTACAGAGTGGGGTCAGTCTGTTCTTCCCTGGGTGGGTTACATTGACAGAGTGAGGTCAGTCTGCTCTTCCCTTTGTGTGTTACATTGCCAGAGTGGGGTCAGTCTGCCCTTGGTGTGTATGTTTGTTGGACAGAGTGGACTCAGGCAGCCCTTCCCTGGGTGTGTTACATTGATGGTGTGGGGTCAGTCTGCTCTTGTCTGTGTGAGTGAGGTTGACAGACTGGGGTCAGTCTGCTCTTCCCCGGGTGGGTAACACTGACAGAGTGAGGTCAATCTACTCCTCCCTGCGTTGGATACATTGACAGAGTGGGTTCAGTCTGTTCTTGCCCGTGTAAGTTAGTTTGTCAGAGTGGGATCAGTCTGCTTTTCCCTAGATGGGTTACATTGACAGAGTGGGAGAGTCTGCTCTTCCCTGGGTGTGTTACATTGACAGAGGGGGGTCATTCTGCTCTTCCCTGGGTGTGTTGTATTCACAATGAGGGGTCGGTCTGCACTTCCCTGGGTGGGTTACATTGACAGGGGTGGGTTAGTCTGCCCTTGGTGTGTAAGTTGTTATACAGAGTGGGGTCAGTCAGCTCTTTCCTGAGTGTGTTACATTGACAGATTGGTGTCAGTCTTCCATTCCACAGATGGGTAACATTGACAGAGGGGCGTCAGTCTGCACTTCCCTGGTTGTGTTACATTGCCAGAGTGGGGTCAGTCTGCTTTTCGCTGGGTGAGGTACTTTGACAGTGTGGGTTCAGTCTACCCTTGGTGTGTAAGTTTGTTGGACAGAGTGGGGTCAGTCAGCTCTTCCCTGGTGTGTTACATTGACGGATTGGTGTCAGTCTTCTCTGCCATGGTTGGGTTACATTGACAGATTGGGGTCAGTCTGCTCGTTCCTGTGTGAGTTAATTTGACAGAGTGAGGTCAGTCTGCTCTTCCCTGGGTGGGTTACATTGACAGAGTGGGGTCAGTCTGCTCTTCCCTGGGTGTGTTACATTGACAGAGTGGGGTCAGTCTGCTCTTCCCTGGGTGGGTTACATTGACAGAGTGGGGTCAGTCTGCTCTTCCCTGGGTGTGTTACATTGTCAGAGTGGGGTCAGTCTGCTCTTCCCTAGGTGGGTTACATTGACAGAGTGGGGTCAGTCTGCTCTTCCCTGGGTGGGTTACATTGACAGAATGGCATCAGTCAGCTCTTCCCTGGGTGGGTTACATTGACAGAGTGGGGTCAGTCTGCCCTTGGTGTGTACGTTTGTTGGACAGAGTGGGGTCAGTCAGCTCTTCCCTGGGTGTGTTAAATTGACGGTGTGGGTTCAGTCTGCTATTGCTTGTGTGAGTGAGTTTGAAAGACTGGAGTCAGTCAGCTCTTCCCTGGGTGGGTTACATTGATAGAGTGGGGTCAGTCTGCTCTTCCCTGTGTGTGTTACATTGTCAAAGTGTGGTCAGTCTGCTCTTCCCTGTGTGAGTTAGTTTGACAGAGTGGGGTCAGTCTGCTCTTCCCTGGGTGGGTTACATTGACGTAACGGTGTCAGTCTGCTCTTCCCTGGGTGGGTTACATTGACAGAGTGGGGTCAGTCTGCTCTTGCCTGTGTGTGTGACATTGACAGAGTGGGGTCAGTCTGCTCTTCCATGGGTGAGTCACATTGACAGATTGTGGTCCGTCTGTTAATCGCTGGATGGATTACATTGACAGAGTGGGGTCAGTCTGCTCTTCCCTGGGTGAGGTGCGTTGACAGTGTGGGGTGAGTCTGCTCTTCACTTTGCATGTTACATTGACAGAATACGGTCAGACTGCTCTTCCCTGGGTGGGTTACATTGCCAGAGTGGGGTCTGTCAGCTCTTTCCTGGTGTGTTACATTGACAGATTGGTTTCAGTCTTCTCTTCCATGCTTGGGTTACATTGACAGAGTGGGGTCAGTCTGCTCTTCCCTGGGTGGGTTACATTGACAGAATGGCATCAGTCTGCACTTCCCTGGGTGGGTAACATTGACAGAGTGGGATCAGTCTGTTCTTCCCTGGGTGGGTTACATTGACTGAGTGTGGTCAGTCTGCTCTTCCCTGGGCGAGTTACATTGATGGTGTGATGTCAGTCTGCTCTTGCCTGTGTGAGTTAGTTTGACAGAGTGGGGTCAGTCTGTTCTTCCCTCGATGGGTTAAATTGACAGAGTGGGAGAGTCTGCTCTTCCCTGGGTGCGTTACATTGACAGAGTGGGGTCATTCTGCTCTTCCCTGGGTGAGTTGTATTCACAGAGAGGGGTCGGTCTGCACTTCCATGTGTGGGTTACATTGACAGAGTTGGAGTAGTCTGCCCTTGGTGTGTAAGTTTGTTATACAGAGTGGGGTCAGTCTGCTCTTGCCTGTGTGAGTTGGTCTAACAGAGTGGGGTCAGTGTGAAATTCACTGTGTGTGTACATTGAGAGAATGGGGTCATTCTGCTATTTCCTGGGTGTGTTACATTCACAGAGTGAGGTCAGCCTGCTCTTGCCTGTGTGAGTTAGTTCGCCAGAGTGGGGTCAGTCTGCACTTCCCTGGATGGGTTACATTGACAGAGTGGTGTCAGTCTGCTCTTCCCTGGATGGGTTCCATTGACAGAGTGGGGTCAGTCTGCTCTTCCCTGGGTGGGTTACATTGACAGAGTGGGGTTAGTCTGCTCTTCCTTGGGTGCGTTACATTGACAGAGTGGCGTCAGTCTGCTCTTCCCTGAGTGTGTTACATTGTCAGAGTGGGGTCAGTCTGCTCTTCCCTGGGTGGGCTACATTGACAGAGTGGGGTCAGTCTGCTGTTCCTTGGGTGGGTTACATTGACAGAGTGAGGTCAGTCTGCTCTTCCCTTTTTGTGTTACATTGCCAGAGTGGGGTCAGTCTGCCCTTGGTGTGTACGTTTGTTGGACAGATTAGGGTCAGTCAGCTCTTCCCTGGGTGTGTTACATTGACGGTGTGGGGTCAGTCTGCTCTTCCCTAGATGTGTTAAATTGACAGAGTGGGAGAGTCTGCTCTTCCCTGGGTGTGTTACATTGACAGAGGGGGATCATTCTGCTCTTCCCTGGGTGTGTTGTATTCACAGAGAGGGGTCAGTCTGCACTTCCCTGGGTGGGTTACATTGACAGAGTTCGCTTAGTCTGCCCTTGGTGTGTAAGATTGTTATACAGAGTTGGATCAGTCAGCTCTTGCCTGAGTGTGTTACATTGACAGGTTGGTGTCAGTCTTCCATTCCACAGTTGGGTTACATTGACAGATTGGGGTCAGTCTGCTCTTGCCTGTGTGAGTTAGTTTGACAGAGTGGGGTCAGTCAGCACTTCCCTGGCTGGGTAACATTGACAGAGTGGGGGCAGTCTGCTCTTTCATGGGTGGAATACATTGACAGAGTGGGGTCAGTCTGCTCTTCCCTGTGTGTGTGACATTGACAGATTGTGGTCCGTCTGTTAATCCCTGGATGGATTACATTGACAAAGTGGGGTCTGTCTGTTCTTCCCTGGGTGTGTTACATTGACAGTGTGCGGTCAGTCTGCTCTTCCCTGGGCGAGTTGCATTGACAGAGTGCGGTCAGCTGGCATTTCCCTGGGAGGGTTACATTGACAGAGTGGGGTTAGTCTGCCCTTGGTGTGTAAGTTTGATTGACAGAGTGGGGTCAGTCTGCTCTTCCCTGGGTGGTTTATGTTGCCAGAGTGGGATCAGTCTGCTATTCGCTGGGTGAGGTACTTTGACACTGTGGGGTCAGTCTTCTCTTCTCTGGGTGTGTTACATTGACAGAGTGGAGTCAGTCTGCTCTTCCCTGGGTGTGTTACATTGCCAGTGTGGGGTCAGTCAGCTCTTCCCTGTGTGAGTTACATTGACAGAGTGAGGATAATCTGCACTTGACTGCGAGAGTAATTTTGCAGAATGCGGTCAGTCTGCTCTTCCCTTTGTATGTTACATTGAGAGAATACAGTCACTCTGCTCTTCCTTGGGTGGGTTACATTGACAGATTGGGGTCAGTCAGCTCTTTCCTGGTGTGTTACATTGACTGATTGGTTTCAGTCTTCTCTTCCTTGGTTGGGTTACATTGACAGATTGGGGTCAGTCTGCTCGTGCCTGTGTGAGTTAGTTTGACAGAGTGAGGTAAGTTGCACCTCCCTGGGTGGGTAACATTGACAGAATGGGTTCAGTCTGCTCTTCTATGTGTGGGATACATTGACTGAGTGTGGCCAGGCTGCTTTTCCCTGGGTTGTATACATTGACAGAGTGAGGTCAGTCTCCTCTTGCCTGTGTGAGTTGGTCTGACAGAGTGGGGTCAGTGTGAACTTCACTGTGTGTGTACATTGAGAAAATGGGGTCATTCTGCTATTTCCTGGGCGTGTTACTTTGACAGATTGAGGTCAGTCTGCTCTTCCCTGGGTGTGTTACATTGACAGAGTGGGGTCAGTCGGCCCTTGGTGTGTACGTTTGTTGGACAGAGTGGGGTCAGTCAGCTCTTCCCTGGGTGGGTTACATTGACAGTGTGCGGTCAGTCTGCTCTTGCCTGTGTGAGTGAGTTTGATAGACTGGGATCAGTCTGCACTTCCCTGGGTTGGTAACATTTACAGAGTGTGGTCAGTCTGCTCTTCCATGGGTGGGATACATTGACAGAGTGGGGTCATTCTGATCTTCCCGAAATGGGTTACATTGATAGAGTGGGGTCAGTCTGCTCTTCCCTGGGTGTGTTACATTGGCAGAGTGGGGTCAGTCTGCTCTTCCCTGGGTGTGTTACATGTCAGAGTGGGGTCAGTCTGCTCTTCCCTGGGATGGTTACATTGACAGAGTGAGGTCAGTCTGCTCTTCCCTTTGTGTGTTACATTGCCAGAGTGGGATCATTCTCCTCTTCCCTGGGTGTGTTGTATTCACAGAGAGGGGTCAGTCTGCTCTTCCCTGGGTGGGTTACATTGACAGAGTTGGGTTAGTCTGCCCTTGGTGTGTATTTTTGTTATACAGAGTGTGGTCAGTCAGCTCTTCCCTGAGTGTGTTACATTGAAAGATTGGTGTCAGTCTTCCATTCCACAGTTGGGTTACATTGACAGATTGGGGTCAGTCTGCTCTTGCCTGTGTGAGTTAGTTTGACAGAGTGGGGTCAGTCAGCACTTCCCTGGCTGGGTAACATTAACAGAGTGGGGTCAGTCTGCTATTTCATGGGTGGGATACATTGACAGAGTGGTGTCAGTCTGCTCTTGCCTGTGTGAGTTAGTTTGACAGAGTGGGATCATTCTGCTCTTCCCTGGGTGGGTTACATTGACGTTACGGTGTCAGTCTGCTCTTCCCTGGGTGGTTTATGTTGCCAGAGTGGGGTCAGTCTGCTATTCGCTGGGTGAGGTACTTTGACACTGTGGGATCAGTCTTCTCTACCCTGGGTGTGTTACATTGACAGAGTGGGGTCAGGCTGCTCTTCCCTGGGTGTGTTACATTGCCAGAGTGGGGTCAGTCAGCTCTTCCCTGTGTGAGTTACATTGACAGAGTGAGGTCAATCTGCACTTGACTGCGAGAGTTATTTTGCAGAATGCGGTCAGTCTGCTCTTCCCTCTGTATGTTACATTGACAGAATACGGTCAGTCTGCTCTTCCCTGCGTGGGTTACATTCACAGATTGGGGTCAGTCAGCTCTTCCCTGGTGTGTTACATTGACGGATTGATTTCAGTCTTCTCTTCCATGGTTGGGTTACATTGACAGATTGGGGTCAGTCTGCTCGTGCCTGTGTGAGTTAGTTTGACAGGGTGAGGTCAGTTGCTCTTCCCTGGGTGGGTAACATTGACAGAGTGGGGTCAGTCTGCTCTTCTATGGGTGGGATACATTGACTGAGTGTGGTCAGGCTGCTTTTCCCTGGGTTGTATACATTGACAGAGTGAGGTCAGTCTTCTCTTGCCTGTGTGAGTTGGTCTGACAGAGTGAGGTCAGTGTGAACTTCACTGTGTGTGTACTTTGAGAGAATGGAGTCATTCTGCTATTTCCTGGGTGTGTTACATTGATAGAATGAGGTCAGTCTGCTCTTGCCTGTGTGAGTTAGTTTGCCAGAGTGGGGTCAGCCTGCATTTCGCTGGATGGGTTACATTGACAGAATGGGGTCAGTCTGTTCTTCCCTGGGTGGGTTACATTGACAGATTGAAGTCAGTCTGCTCTTCCCTTTGTGTGGGTTACATTGACAGAGTGGGGTCAGTCTGCCCTTGGTGTGTACGTTTGTTGGACAGAGTGGGGTCAATCAGCTCCTCCCTGAGTGTCTTGCATTGACGTTGTGGGCTCAGTCTGCTCTTGCTTGTGTGAGTGTGTTTGACAGACTGGGATCAGTCTACTCTGCCCTAGATGGGTTAAATTGACAGAGTGGGAGAGTCTGCTCTTCCTTGGGTGCGTTACGTTGACAGTGGGGGGTCATTCTGCTCTTCCCTGGGTGTGTTGTATTCACAGAGAGGGGTCAGTCTGCACTTCCCTGGGTGGGTTACATTGACAGAGTTGGGTTAGTCTGCCCTTGGTGTGTAAGTTTGTTATACAGAGTGGGGTCAGTCAGCTCTCCCTGAGTGTGTTACATTGACAGATTGGTGTCAGTCTTCCATTCCACAGTTGGGTTACATTGACAGAGTGGGGTCAGTCTGCTCTTGCCTGTGTGGGTTAGTTGGACAGAGTGGGATCATTCTGCTCTTCCCTGGGTGGGTTACATTGACGTAACGGTGTCAGTCTGCTCTTCCCTTGGTGGGTTACATTGACAGAGTGGGCTCCGTCTGTTAATCCCTGCATGGATTACATTACAGAGTGGGATCAATCTGCTCTTACCTGGGTGGGTTACATTGATATAACGGTGTCAGTCTGCTCTTCCCTGGGTGTGTTACATTGACAGATTGGGGTCAGTCTGCTCTTCCATGGGTGAGTTACATTGACAGATTGTGGTCCGTCTGTTAATTCCTGGATGGATTACATTGACAAAGTGGGGTCTGTCTGTTCTTCACTGGGTGTGTACATTGACAGAGCGGGGTCAGTCTGCTCTTCCCTGGGTGGGTTACATTGATAGTGTGCGGTCAGTCTTCTCTTCCCTGGGTGTGTTACATTGACAGTGTGCGGTCAGTCTTCTCTTCCCTCAGTGAGATGCATTGTCAGAGGGGGGTCAGCTGGCGTTTCCCTGGGTGGGTTAGATTGACAGAGTGGGGTTAGTCTGCCCTTGGTGTGTAAGTTTGATTGACAGAGTGGGGTCAGTCTGCTCTTCCCTGGGTGTGTTATATTGACAGAGCGGGGTCAGTCTGCTCTACCCTGGGTGGTTTACATTGCCAGATAGGGGTCAGTCTGCTATTAGCTGGGTGAGGTACTTTGACAGTGTGGGGTCTGTCTGCTCTTCCCTGGGTGTGTTACATTGCCAGAGTGGGGTTAGATTGCTTTTCGCTGGGTGAGGTACTTTGACAGTGTGGCTTCAGTCTGCCCTTGGTGTGTAAGTTTGTTGGGCAGAGTGGGGTCAGTCAGCTCTTCCCTGTGTGAGTTACATTGACAGAGTGAGGTCAATCTTCACTTGTCTGCGAGAGTTATTTTGCAGAATGCGGTCAGTCTGCTCTTCCCTTTGTATGTTACATTGACAGAATACGGTCAGTCTGCTCTTCCCTGGGTGGGTTACATTCACAGATTGGGGTCAGTCAGCTCTTCCCTGGTGTGTTACATTGGCGGATTGGTGTCAGTCTTCTCTTCCATGATTGGGTTACATTGACAGATTGGGGTCAGTCTGCTCGTGCCTGTGTGAGTTAGTTTGACAGAGCGAGGTCAGTTTGCACTTTCCTGGGTGGGGAACATTGACAGAGTGAGGTCAGTCTTCTTTTGCCTGTGTGAGTTGGTCTGACAGAGTGAGGTCAGTGTGAACTTCACTGTGTGTGTACTTTGAGAGAATGGGGTCATTCTGCTATTTCCTGGGTTTGTTACATTGACAGAATGAGGTCAGTCATCTCTTGCCTGTGTGAGTAGGTTGCCAGAGTGGGGTCAGTCTGCATTTCGCTGGATGGTTTACATTGACAGAGTGGGGTCAGTCTGCTCTTCCCTGGGTGGGTTTCATTGATAGAGTGGGGTCAGTCTGCTCTTCCCTGGGTGGGTTACATTGACAGATCGAAGTCAGTCTGCTCTTCCCTTTGTGTGTTACATTGCCAGGATGGGGTCAGTCTGCCCTTGGTGTATACGTTTGTTGGACAGAGTGGAGTCAGTCTGCCCTTCCCTGGATGGGTTACATTGACAGAGTGAGGTCAGTCTGCTCTGCCCTTTTTGTGTTACATTGCCAGAATGGGTTCAGTCTGCCCTTGGTGTGTACGTTTGTTGGACAGAGTGGGGTCAGTCAGCTCTTCCCTGGGTGTGTTACTTTGACGGTGTGGGGTCAGTCTGCTCTTCCCTAGATGGGTTAAATTGACACAGTGGGAGAGTCTGCTCTTCCCTGGATGGGTTACATTGACAGAGGGGGGTCATTCTGCTCTTCCTTGGGTGTGTTGTATTCATAGAGAGGGGTCAGTCTGCACTTCCTTGGGCGGGTTACATTGACAGAGTTCGCTTAGTCTGCCCTTGGTGTGTAAGTTTGTTATACAGAGTCAGGTCAGTCAGTTCTTCCCTGAGTGTGTTACATTGACAGGTTGGTGTCAGTCTTCCATTCCACAGTTGGGTTACATTGACAGATTGGGGTCAGTCTGCTCTTGCCTGTGTGAGTTAGTTTGACAGAGTGGGGTCAGTCAGCACTTCCCTTGCTGGGTAACATTAACAGAGTGGGGTCAGTCTGCTCTTTCATGGGTGGGATACATTGACAGAGTGGGGTCAGTCTGCTCTTCCCTGTGTGTGTGATATTGACAGATTGTGGTCCCGCTGTTAATCCCTGGATGGATTACATTGACAAAAGTGGGGTCTGTCTGTTCTTCCCTGGGTGTGTTACGTTGACAGTGTGTGGTCAGTCTGCTCTTCCCTGGGTGGGCTACATTGACACTGTGTGGTCAGTCTTCTCTTCCCTCGGTGAGTTGCATTGATAGATTGGGGTCAGCTGGCGTTTCCCTGGGTGGGTTACATTGACAGAGTTGGGGATAGTCTGCCCTTGGTGTGTAAGTTTGATTGACAGAGTGGGGTCAGTCTGCTCTTCCCTGGATGGTTTACGTTGCCAGAGTGGGGTCAGTCTGCTATTCGCTGGGTGAGGTACTTTGACACTGTGGAGTCAGTCTTCTCTTCCCTGGGTGTGTTACATTGACAGAGTGGGGTCAGTCTGCTCTTCCCTGGGTGGTTTACGTTGCCAGAGTGGGGTCAGTCTGCTATTCGCTGGGTGAGGTACTTTGACACTGTGGGGTCAGTCTTTTCTTCCCTGGGTGTGTTACATTGCCAGAGTGGGGTCAGTCTTCTCTTCCGTGGTTGTGTTACATTGACAGAGTGGGGTCAGCCTACTCTTCCCTGGGTGTGTTACATTGACAGAGTGAGGTCAGTCTGCACTTCCCTGGGTGGGTAACATTGACAGAGTGGGGTCAGTCTGCACTTCTATGGGTGTGATACGTTGACTGAGTGTGGCCAGGCTGCTTTTCCCTGGGTTGTATACATTGACAGAGTGAGGTCAGTCTTCTTTTGCCTGTGTGAGTTGTTCTGACAGAGTGGGGTCAGTGTGAACTTCACTGTGTGTGTACATTGAGAGAATGGGGTCATTCTGCTCTTTCCTGGGTTTGTTACGTTGACAGAGTGAGTTCAGTCTGCTCTTGCCTGTGTGAGTTACATTCACAGATTGATTTTAGACTTCTCTTCCCTGGGTGGGTTACATCGACAGTGTGCGATCAGTCTGCTCTTCACTGGGTGGGTTACATTGACAGTGTGCGGTCAGTCTTCTCTTCCCTCGGTGAGTTGCATTGACAGAGTGGAGTCAGCTGGCGTTTCCCTGGGTGGGTTACATTGACAGAGTGGGGTTAGTCTGCCCTTGGTATGTAAGTTTGATTGACAGAGTGGGTCAGTCTGCTCTTCCCTGGGAGTGTTACATTGACAGAGGGGGTTCAGACTGCTCTTCCCTGGGTATGTTACATTGCCAGAGTGGGGTCAGTCTGCTCTTCCGTGGGTGTGTTACATTGACAGAGTGGGATCAGTCTGCTCTTCCCTGGGTGTGTTACATTGCCAGAGTGGGGTTAGTCTGCTTTTTGCTGTGTGAGGTACTTTGACAGTGTGGGTTCAGTCTGCTCTTGGTGTGTTAGTTTGTTGGACAGAGTGGGGTCAGTCAGCTCTTCCCTGTGTGAGTTACATTGACAGAGTGAGGTCAATCTGCACTTGACTGCGAGAGTTATTTTGCAGAATGCGGTCAGTCTGCTCTTCCCTTTGTATGTTACATTGAGAGAATACGGTCACTCTGCTCTTCCTTGGGTGTGTTACATTGACAGATTGGGGTCAGTCAGCTCTTTCCTGGTGTGTTACATTGACTGATTGGTTTCAGTCTTCTCTTCCTTGGTTGGGTTACATTGACAGATTGGGGTCAGTCTGCTCGTGCCTGTGTGAGTTAGTTTGACAGAGTGAGGTAAGTTGCACCTCCCTGGGTGGGTAACATTGACAGAGTGGAGTCAGTCTGCCCTTCCCTGGATGGGTTACATTGACAGAGTGAGGTCAGTCTGCTCTGCCCTTTTTGTGTTACATTGCCAGAATGGGTTCAGTCTGCCCTTGGTGTGTACGTTTGTTGGACAGAGTGGGGTCAGTCAGCTCTTCCCTGGGTGTGTTACTTTGACGGTGTGGGGTCAGTCTGCTCTTCCCTAGATGGGTTAAATTGACACAGTGGGAGAGTCTGCTCTTCCCTGGATGGGTTACATTGACAGAGGGGGGTCATTCTGCTCTTCCTTGGGTGTGTTGTATTCATAGAGAGGGGTCAGTCTGCACTTCCTTGGGCGGGTTACATTGACAGAGTTCGCTTAGTCTGCCCTTGGTGTGTAAGTTTGTTATACAGAGTCAGGTCAGTCAGTTCTTCCCTGAGTGTGTTACATTGACAGGTTGGTGTCAGTCTTCCATTCCACAGTTGGGTTACATTGACAGATTGGGGTCAGTCTGCTCTTGCCTGTGTGAGTTAGTTTGACAGAGTGGGGTCAGTCAGCACTTCCCTTGCTGGGTAACATTAACAGAGTGGGGTCAGTCTGCTCTTTCATGGGTGGGATACATTGACAGAGTGGGGTCAGTCTGCTCTTCCCTGTGTGTGTGATATTGACAGATTGTGGTCCCGCTGTTAATCCCTGGATGGATTACATTGACAAAAGTGGGGTCTGTCTGTTCTTCCCTGGGTGTGTTACGTTGACAGTGTGTGGTCAGTCTGCTCTTCCCTGGGTGGGCTACATTGACACTGTGTGGTCAGTCTTCTCTTCCCTCGGTGAGTTGCATTGATAGATTGGGGTCAGCTGGCGTTTCCCTGGGTGGGTTACATTGACAGAGTTGGGGATAGTCTGCCCTTGGTGTGTAAGTTTGATTGACAGAGTGGGGTCAGTCTGCTCTTCCCTGGATGGTTTACGTTGCCAGAGTGGGGTCAGTCTGCTATTCGCTGGGTGAGGTACTTTGACACTGTGGAGTCAGTCTTCTCTTCCCTGGGTGTGTTACATTGACAGAGTGGGGTCAGTCTGCTCTTCCCTGGGTGGTTTACGTTGCCAGAGTGGGGTCAGTCTGCTATTCGCTGGGTGAGGTACTTTGACACTGTGGGGTCAGTCTTTTCTTCCCTGGGTGTGTTACATTGCCAGAGTGGGGTCAGTCTTCTCTTCCGTGGTTGTGTTACATTGACAGAGTGGGGTCAGCCTGCTCTTCCCTGGGTGTGTTACATTGACAGAGTGAGGTCAGTCTGCACTTCCCTGGGTGGGTAACATTGACAGAGTGGGGTCAGTCTGCACTTCTATGGGTGTGATACGTTGACTGAGTGTGGCCAGGCTGCTTTTCCCTGGGTTGTATACATTGACAGAGTGAGGTCAGTCTTCTTTTGCCTGTGTGAGTTGTTCTGACAGAGTGGGGTCAGTGTGAACTTCACTGTGTGTGTACATTGAGAGAATGGGGTCATTCTGCTCTTTCCTGGGTTTGTTACGTTGACAGAGTGAGTTCAGTCTGCTCTTGCCTGTGTGAGTTACATTCACAGATTGATTTTAGACTTCTCTTCCCTGGGTGGGTTACATCGACAGTGTGCGATCAGTCTGCTCTTCACTGGGTGGGTTACATTGACAGTGTGCGGTCAGTCTTCTCTTCCCTCGGTGAGTTGCATTGACAGAGTGGAGTCAGCTGGCGTTTCCCTGGGTGGGTTACATTGACAGAGTGGGGTTAGTCTGCCCTTGGTATGTAAGTTTGATTGACAGAGTGGGTCAGTCTGCTCTTCCCTGGGAGTGTTACATTGACAGAGGGGGTTCAGACTGCTCTTCCCTGGGTATGTTACATTGCCAGAGTGGGGTCAGTCTGCTCTTCCGTGGGTGTGTTACATTGACAGAGTGGGATCAGTCTGCTCTTCCCTGGGTGTGTTACATTGCCAGAGTGGGGTTAGTCTGCTTTTTGCTGTGTGAGGTACTTTGACAGTGTGGGTTCAGTCTGCTCTTGGTGTGTTAGTTTGTTGGACAGAGTGGGGTCAGTCAGCTCTTCCCTGTGTGAGTTACATTGACAGAGTGAGGTCAATCTGCACTTGACTGCGAGAGTTATTTTGCAGAATGCGGTCAGTCTGCTCTTCCCTTTGTATGTTACATTGAGAGAATACGGTCAGTCTACTCTTCCCTGGGTGGGTTACATTGACAGATTGGGGTCAGTCAGCTCTTTCCTGGTGTGTTACATTGGCGGATTGATTTCAGTCTTCTCTTCCATGATTGGGTTACATTGACAGATTGGGGTCAGTCTGCTCTTCTATGGGTGGGATACATTGACTGAGGGTGGTCAGTCTACTCCTCCCTGCATTGGATACGTTGACAGAGTGGTTTCAGTCTGTTCTTGCCCGTGTAAGTTTGTTTGTTAGAGTGGGATCAGTCTGCTCTTCCCTAGATGGGTTAAATTGACACAGTGGGAGAGTCTGCTCTTCCTTGGGTGCGTTACGTTGACAGTGGGGGGTCATTCTGCTCTTCCCTGGGTGTGTTGTATTCACAGAGAGGGGTCAGTCTGCACTTCCCTGGGTGGGTTACATTGACAGAGTTGGGTTAGTCTGCCCTTGGTGTGTAAGTTTGTTATACAGAGTGGGGTCAGTCTGCTCTTCCCTGGGTGGGTTACATTGACAGAGTGGGGTCAGGCTGCTCTTCTCTGGGTGGGTTATATTGACGGAGTGGGGTCAGTCTGCTCTTTCCTGGTTATGTTACATTGACAGATTGGGGTCAGTCTTCTCTTCCCTAGATGGGTAACATTGACAGAGTGGGGTCAGTCTGCCCTTGGTGTGTAAGTTTGTTGGACACAGTGGGGTCAGTCAACTCTTCCCTGAGTGTGTTACATTGTCAGAGCGGGGTCAGTCTGCTTTTGGCTGTGTGGGCTAGTTTGACAGAGTGGGTTCAAGCTGCGCTTGACTGTGTGAGTTACTTTGCAGAGTGAGGGTCAGTCTGCTCTTCCCTGGGTGGGTTACATTGACAGATTGGTGTCATTCGTCTCTTCCCTGGGTGGGTTACATTGACAGTGTGCGGTCAGTCTACTCTTCCCTGGGTGTGTTACATTGACAGAGAGGGGTCACTCTTCTCTTCCCTGGATGGGTTACATTGACAGAGTGCGGTCAGTCTGCTCTTCCCTGGGTGTGTTACATTGTCAGAGTGGGGTCAGTCTGCTCGTCCCTGGGTGAGTTAATTTGACAGAGTTGGGTCAGTCTGCTCTTCCCTGGGTGTGTTACATTGACAGTGTGGTGTCAGTCTGCTCTTACTGGGTGTGGTACTTTGACAGTGTGGGGTCAGTCTGCACTTGGTGTATAAGTTTGTTGGGCAGAGTGGGGTCACAGAACATAGAACATATAGAACATAGAAGGATACAGCGCAGTACAGGCCCTTCGGCCCTCGATGTTGCGCCGACCGAATCCTACCTAACCTATACTAGCCCAATAACTTCCAAATGCCTATCCAATGCCCGCTTAAATGACCATAAAGAAGGAGAGTTCACCACTGATACGGGCAGGGCATTCCATGAACTCACAACCCGCTGTGTGAAGAATCTACCCCTAACATCTGTCCTATACCTACCACCCCTTAATTTAAAGCTATGTCCCCTAGTAACCCCTGACTCCATTAGCGGTAAAATGGTCAGTCAGTTCTTTAGGGTCCCATTAGGGTCAGTCAGCTCTTCCCTGGGTGTGTTACATTGACGGTGTGGGGTCAGTCTGCTCTTGCCTGTGTGAGTGAGTTTGACAGAGTGGGGTCAGTCAGCTTGCTCTTTTCCGGGTGGGTAACATTGACAGAGTGGGGTCAGTCTACTCCTTCCTGGGTTGGATACATTGACAGAGTGGTTTCATTCTGCTCTTGCCTTTGTAAGTTAGTTTGTCAGAGTGGGATCAGTCTGCTCTTCCCTAGATGGATTACATTGACCGAGGGTGGTCATTCTGCTCTTGCCTGGGTGCGTTGTATTCACAGAGAGGGGTCAGTCTGCACTCCCTGGGTAGGTTACATTGACAGAGTGGGGTTAGTTTGATCTTGGTATGTAACTTTGTTATAGAGAGTGGGGTCAGTCTGCTCTTTCCTGAGTGTGTTAAATTGACAGATTGGGGTCAGTCTACTCTTGCCCATGTGAGAAAGTTTGACAGAATGGGACTAGTCTGCACTTCCCTGGATGGGTAACATTGACAGAGTGGGGTCAGTCTGCTCTTCCCTAGGTGTGTTACATTGACAGAGTAGAGTCAGTTTGCTCTTGCCTGTGTGAGTTACATTGACAGAGTGGGGTCAGTCTGCGTTTGTCTGTGTGAGTTAGTTTGCAGAGTGCAGTCAGTCTGCACTTCCATGTGTGTCTTACATTGACAGATTGGGTTCAGTCTACTCGTGCCTGTATGAGTTAGTTTGACAGATTGGGGTCAGTCTGCACTTCCCTAGGTAGGTAATATTTACAGAGTGTGGTCAGTCTGCTCTTCCGTGGGTGGGATACATTGCCAGAGTGTGGTCAGTTTGATCATGCCTGTGTATGTTACATTGACAGATTGGTGTCATTTTGCTCTTCCCTGGGAGGGTTGCATTGCCAGAGTGGGTCAGTCGGCGCTACCCTGGGTGGGTTACATTGGCAGATTGGTGTCAGTCTTCTCTTCCCTGGGTGAGTTACATTGACAGATTGGTGTCAGTCTTCTCTTCCCTGGGTGAGTTACATTGACAGTGTGCAGTCAGTCTGCTCTTCCCTGGGTGTGTTACATTGACAGAGAGGGGTCAGTCTTCTCTTCCCTGGATGGGTTACATTGACAGAGTGAGGTCAGTCTGCTCTTCCCTGTGTGAGTTACTTTGACAGAGTTGGGTCAGTCTGCTCTTCCCTGGGTGTGTTACATTGACAGTATGCGGTCAGTCTGCTCTTCCCTGGGTGTGTTACATTGTCAGAGAGGGGTCAGTCTTCTCTTCCCTGGGTGTGTTTCATTGAGAGTGGGGGGTCAGTCTGCACTTCCCTGGGTGTGTTACTTTGACAGAGTTGGTTCAGTCTGCTCTTCCCTGTGTGAGTTACATTGACAGTGTTGTCAGTCTGCTCTTGCCTTTGTGAGTTAGTTTGACAGAGTGCGGTCAGTCTGCACTTCACTGTGTGAGTTACATTGACAGTGTTGTCAGTCTGCTCTTGCCTTTGTGAGTTAGTTTGACAGAGTGCGGTCAGTCTGCACTTCCCTGTGTGAGTTACATTTACAGAGTCGGGTCAGTCTGCTCTTCTCTGGGTGGGTTTTATTGAGAGAGTGTGGTCAGTCTGCTCTTCCCTAGATGGATAACATTGACAGAGTGGGGTCAGTCTGCCCTTGGTGTGTATGTTTGTTGGACAGAGTGGGGTCAGTCAGCTCTTCCCTGGGTGTGTTACATTGTCAGAGCGGGGTCAGTCTGCTTTTGGCTGTGTGAGCTAGTTTGACAGAGTGGGTTCAAGCTGCGCTTGACTGTGTGAGTTACTTTGCAGAGTGAGGGTCAGTCTGCTCTACCCTGGGTGGGTTACATTGACAGATTGGTATCAGTCTTCTCTTCCCTGGGTGGGTTACATTGACAGTGTGCGGTCAGTCTGCTCTTCCCTGGGTGTGTTACATTGACAGAGAGGGGTCAGTCTTCTCTTCCCTGGATGGGTTACATTGACAGAGTGGGGTCAGGCTGCTCTTCTCTGGGTGGGTTTTATTGAGAGAGTGTGGTCAGTCTGCTCTTCCCTAGATGGATAACATTGACAGAGTGGGGTCAGTCTGCCCTTGGTGTGTATGTTTGTTGGACAGAGTGGGGTCAGTCAGCTCTTCCCTGGGTGTGTTACATTGTCAGAGCGGGGTCAGTCTGCTTTTGGCTGTGTGAGCTAGTTTGACAGAGTGGGTTCAAGCTGCGCTTGACTGTGTGAGTTACTTTGCAGAGTGAGGGTCAGTCTGCTCTACCCTGGGTGGGTTACATTGACAGATTGGTATCAGTCTTCTCTTCCCTGGGTGGGTTACATTGACAGTGTGCGGTCAGTCTGCTCTCCCCTGGGTGTGTTACATTGACAGAGAGGGGTCAGTCTTCTCTTCCCTGGATGGGTTACATTGACAGAGTGAGGTCAGTCTTCTCTTCCCTGGGTGTGTTACATTGCCAGAGTGGGGTCAGTCTGCTCTTCCCTGGGTGAGTTACTTTGACAGAGTTGGGTCAGTCTGCTCTTCCCTGGGTGTGTTACATTGACAGTGAGGAGTCAGTCTTCTCTTCCCTGGATGGGTTACATTGACAGAGTGAGGTCAGTCTGCTCTTCCCTTGGTGAGTTACTTTGACAGAGTTGGGTCAGTCTGCTCTTCCCTGGGTGTGTTACATTGACAGAGTGGGGTCAGTCTGCTCTTCCCTGGGTGGGTTACATTGACAGAGTGGGGTCAGTCTGCTATTCGCTGGGTGTGGTATATTGACAGAGTGGGGTCAGTCTGCTCTTCCCTGGGTGGGTTACATCGACAGAGTGGGCTCAGTCTGCTATTCGCTGGGTGTGGTACTTTGACAGTGTGGTATTGACGGTGTGGGGTCAGTCGGCTCTTCCCTTTGTGTGTTGCATTGCCAGAGTGGGGTCAGTCTGCCCTTGGTGTGTACGTTTGTTGGACAGAGTGGGCTCAGTCAGCTCTTCCCTGGGTGTGTTACATTGACGGTGTGGGGTCAGTCTGCTCTTGCCTGTGTGAGTGAGTTTGACAGAGTGGGGTCAGTCAGCTTGCTCTTTGCCGGATGGGTAACATTCACAGAGTGGGGTCAGTCTACTCCTTCCTGGGTTGGATACATTGACAGAGTGGTTTCAGTCTGCTCTTGCCTTTGTAAGTTAGTTTGTCAGAGTGGGATCAGTCTGCTCATCCCTAGATGGGTTACATTGACCGAGGGTGGTCATTCTGCTCTTGCCTGGGTGCGTTGTATTCACAGTGAGGGGTCAGTCTGCACTCCCTGGGTAGGTTACATTGACAGAGTGGGGTTAGTTTGATCTTGGTATGTAAGTTTGTTATAGAGAGTGGGGTCAGTCTGCTCTTTCCTGAGTGTGTTACATTGACAGATTGGGGTCAGTCTACTCTTGCCCATGTGAGAAAGTTTGACAGAATGGGACTAGTCTGCACTTCCCTGGATGGGTAACATTGACAGAGTGGGGTCAGTCTTCTCTTCCCTAGATGTGTAACAATGACAGAGTGGGGTCAGTCTGCCCTTGGTGAGTAAGTTTGTTGGACCGAGTGGGGTCAGTCAGCTCTTCCCTGGGTGTGTTACATTGTCAGAGCGGGGTCAGTCTGCTCTTTGCTGTGTGAGCTAGTTTGACAGAGTGGGTTCAAGCTGCGCTTGACTGTGTGAGTTACTTTGCAGAGTGAGGGTCAGTTTGCTCTTCCCTGGGTGGGTTACATTGACAGATTGGTGTCAGTCTTCTCTTCCCTGGGTGAGTTACATTGACAGATTGGTGTCTGTCTTCTCTTCCCTGGGTGAGTTACATTGACAGTGTGCGGTCAGTCTGCTCTTCCCTGGGTGTGTTACATTGACAGAGAGGGGTCAGTCTTCTCTTCCCTGGATGGGTTACATTGACAGAGTGAGGTCAGTCTGCTCTTCCCTGGGTGAGTTACTTTGACAGAGTTGGGTCAGTCTGCTCTTCCCTGGGTGTGTTACATTGACAGTATGCGGTCAGTCTGCTCTTCCCTGGGTGTGTTACATTGTCAGAGTGGGCTCAGTCTTCTCTTCCCTGGGTGTGTTACTTTGACAGTGTTGTCAGTCTGCTCTTGCCTTTGTGAGTTAGTTTGACAGAGTGCGGTCAGTCTGCACTTCCCTGTGTGAGTTACATTGACAGTTTGTCAGTCTGCTCTTGCCTTTGTGAGTTAGTTTGACAGAGTGCGGTCAGTCTGCACTTCCCTGGGTGAGTTACATTTACAGAGTGGGGTCAGTCTGCTCTTCCCTGGGTGGGTTGCATTGACAGAGTGGGGTCAGGCTGCTCTTCTCTGGGTGTGTTTTATTGACAGAGTGGGGTCAGTCTGCCCTTGGTGTGTAAGTTTGTTGGACAGAGTGGGGTCAGTCAGCTCTTCCCTTCGTGAGTTACTTTGACAGAGTTGGGTCAGTCTGCTCTTCCCTGGGTTTGTTATATTGACAGAGTGGGGTCAGTCTGCTCTTCCCTGGGTGTGTTACATTGACAGTATGCGGTCAGTCTTCTCTTCCCTGGGTGTGTTACATTGTCAGAGAGGGGTCAGTCTTCTCTTCCCTGGGTGTGTTACATTGACGGTGGGGGGTCAGTCTGCACTTCCCTGGGTGTGTTACTTTGACAGAGTGGGGTCAGTCTGCTCTTCCCTGTGTGAGTTACATTGACAGTGTTGTCAGTCTGCTCTTGCCTTTGTGAGTTAGTTTGACAGAGTGCGGTCAGTCTGCACTTGACTGTGTGAGTTACATTGACA